>NW_022147490.1:1051643-1398273 GCF_002938485.1 Sitophilus oryzae
ACAGGCATTACTCCAGTCACAACGTTGAAAGATCCAGCTCCAAAATCCCTGTTGGCATTTTTATCCTGTAAATGCAAAACCAACAACTATGGTAAAGCCTGCGGATGCAGAAAAGCAGGATTAAAATGTTCAATGATTTATGCATACTGCAATGGAAAATCCTGTGACAACGTCACTGAAGTGTCACTCGACGAATCCGATGAAGAGGTGTTGGACTTGCCTGTAGATATCCCTCTGGCTGCTGAAGATGAAGAGTTGGACGTATTGAGACACCACCCTGATAAGCCCAGCACAGCAGACACGATCGACATTGACATCAATGAACCAGATCCGTCGGGCTTGTGCAGATAAGTTAAAGTTTTTAATTTATCTAGTGGAGTAGGCCTCCGGGGAGACCACGTTAAAATAAACGCGCCATATACTTTACCTCTTGGGTGGTGTGGACACAAGTACACATTTTCAATAATTAAAATTAATTATTCATAAATTAATGAGCGAATTAATGATACGCCACTGTTTTATGACAAAACTGAAGAAACTAAACTATAGCTAGTTTTAGTGAACCCTAATCCACATTTGATTTCGGAAAACCGACTATACATAATATATCATATTTTACGCACAATTGTAAAATTTCCAGGGATTTTATGCCTAAACGGTTGACTTTATCGAAAATTTTCATGATACCTTTTTTATAGGAAATTTTATTCTCTTAATTTTGCTCGCCTTGAATTTTTGCGACAAACGCATAGTTTTCGAGATATCCACAAAATACCGATTTTGGGCGCCATCTAGGCAAGGGATGGCGCCGCGCCGGCGGTAAGTCTGGAAATGTGCATTTTATGGATTTTAGTTAGGGACCCCAAAACCTATAAACCTGCAAAGTTGTAAAACTTCCGGACTTTTTTCCAAGCAAAAATCCCCAATGACTGAACTAATTCTCAGAACTTACGACCGAGAAAAATCAAAGATTAAGATGACATTAAGTAAGAACCATTTTCAGATTGTTACGGAAACACCAGGACACCAGAGCACCTCCTATCTGAGTACGCCGAGACAACAACCATTCATGCCATTTGTCTTTGTTACAACTGATATCATATAGTACGAGAGCAACGTCGGGAAAACAAGTATTTTATGACGTCTAGCTCTTTGATATATCTTTTATTATGCTCTCTGGAATAGCGTGCACGCCGTCTGGCTGCTGATACACGTTGCGTTCACTACTGCGCATCCAAAGAAAATCCTCTATTTTTTACTTAGCGTTTTAAATACTAGTATTGAATAAAAACCGAGCAAGTCTCCATTAGCTCGGCGCGTAGAGCTTTTGCCTATGAAGCGAAGGTCACTGGTTCGATACTGGCTGGGGGTGCAACTTTTTTATTTTTTAAAGCGCTAAGTAAAAAATATAGGATCTTCTTTGGATGCGCAGTAGTGAACGCAACGTGTATCGGCAGCCAGACGGCCTGCACGCTGTTCCAGAGAGCGTAATAAAAGATATATCAAAGAGCCAGACGTCTTAAAATACTTTCCCGAAAACGTTGTTAGCTCTTAGACTAATAGGAGAACTAACCCCTATAAAACCATCTCAGATACTGGCTTGTCAATGTCAATGCGCTGAGACTGTCACGCTTTTCAAACATCTTTTACACATCTTTTATACATATGCTAAAATGTTTGTGGGTAACCACCAAATCGAAAATTTTCCTACGAAAAACAATTATTTTTTTATTTTTTCAACTTCATTTTGTACCTACTTTCATTTACTCGCTCTATTTTGGCAACAGTGTAAAGTCATGTTTATAGACTTTTTAGTGGCTCTGTGCTTTCTTGTCCTGTTCCAAAATTTGCTGTCGGTACTTTTTCTTAATTTTAAGCTTCGCAACGTTACCTAATAGAGCCTGAAAAGTAAACATGAAAAGGGTTTAAATTTATGAAATGGCCTGTCGTAAAACTGTTTATAATGATATAATAGACAGCCAAAAGGGCCGTTCTCTTTCTTCTCTTTTCTTTTTTTCTCTGTAAAATCCCAGATACCTATGATATTTTAAAGATTGTTATTTATAAAATGGCGTTGTTGTATTGATTCTTAACTAAAAATACTATAATATTACTAAATATAGTTAATATCAATTAAACTTTTAGTTACGTAATCGAGGGCGCAATGTTTAAATTCTTTTTGTTCTTTTTAGAACCTTAATAGCCGTAACAAACTCATCGCAACTTTAGAATATTTTGAACGTTAAAGCGGTAGTAATAGCCCTTTATGCCCCTTAAGTGCTGTTAAGAAGGTGAGTATTTTAATGCCAAAGTCGGTAGAGGCAGGTTGGGATCTATGATCAGAAATTATAGTTTAGGTGAAAGGAATGACAGAGGTGAGAAATTGATACAATACTGTGAAGAAAATAATCTTAGAATCACAAATACATGGTACAAACTCCCATCTAGACGACTTTATACCTGGAAGTCTCCACAAAGACAATGATTACCGTATTGTTCGTAATCAAATATATTATATACTAATTAATAATAAATTTAAAAACCTGATCACAAAAGTAACTGCAATGCCAGGTGCCGATATTGAATCGGACCATAATCCATTACGTGCCAACATCCTATTACGTTTTGCCAAACCTAAACGAAAAAGCTTGAGAAAGAACTTGGATCCAAACTACTCAGAGACCAGCAGACAAGATTAATGTATGAAAACCATATAAATAGAGAATTGGAAAGTATTGTCAGTACAAATGACATTGAGAAACATTGGCTGGGCATTAAGCAAGCTTTCAAGAACACAAATAAAAACCTCCTCACGGCTAATCGAACAACAGCGAAAAACGAGTGGATGACTGAAGATATTTTAAAAATGATGGAACAATGAAGACAATTTAAAATCCAGAATAATCACAACGAATATAAATATATGCAAAGAAAAATTCGTAATAAAATAAGAACGGCAAAAATGACATGGTTGAAGGAGAGATGTATAGAAGCCGAAAATCTCAGTCACCTTGAAGACAGTTTCCATCTTCACAAGAAAGTGAAAGAGATAGCTCGTTTACACCATAATAAATCAATAACCCTAATTAAAACTGATGAAAATAAAATTATAACGGAAACAGAAGAACTATTGCAAACTTGGAGAAATAATACTATTAATCTTTTCAACGACGAAAGATCAGAAAACCCTGCAACTGGGATTCCCATGCCATCAGGACCAAGCATATTGGAAAGTGAAATTATTCATGCGATTAGATGAATGAAAAATGACAAAACTCCAGGGCCTGATGATATGTATTCGGAAAAGTTCCACTTAATTAATGAACAAAACTTAAAAACTATAGTAGAGCTTTTCAATAACATCTATGACACCGGTCACATCCCTGAAGACTGGCTTCGTTCTACGTTTATCACGCTGCCCAAGTCAAGTAACGCAACTTCGTGTAAAGAGTATCGTCTTGTTAGTATAATGAGCCACTTTCTTAAGCTCTTTCTACGTGTGCTACATACAAGACTCTACAAAAAATGTGAGGAAGTAAGTGGGAGTAACTGAAGATTTTGAAATAAAAAAGGGGGTAAGGCAAGGGTGTATTATGTCTCCAATGTTGTTCAATTTATATGTGGAAAGAGCATTCACTGAGTCAATCTCCGATAGTCCCATTGGTTTGAAAATAAATGGCATTCCAATTAATAATATCCGATATGCGGATGACAGAGTCGTGACATTGGCAGACAATGCAAATGATCTCCAAATCCTTCTAAATAAGGTTAACAATGAAATCCAAAGACTGGGTTTAAACATAAATACTACAAAAACTAAATTTATGGCTGTTAGCAGAAAAAATATTCCGAACACCAGAATTTACTTAAATGGAGAGATCAAGCAGGTCACACAATTTAAATATTTGGGATGCATGGTTAACGAAACGTGGGATCCAGATCAGGAGATCAAATGCAGGATCGAACAAGCAAGATCTACTTTTCTGAGACTGCGAAGATTCGGCCTTAGATACAGAATGGTAAAGTGCTATGTCTCGTCCGTTTTGTTATATGGTGTTTATATGGCATGGACACTGAAGGTAGCAACCGAATTGAAGCCTTCAAAATGTGGACCCTACGACGAATGCTAAAAGTGCCCTGGGTCGACCGTATGAGGAATGAAGACATTCTCAGAAGAGCTGGTCTAGAAGAACGTGAACTCTTCGAAATCATCAAGAAGAGGAAAATAGCCTATTTGGGACACATACTACGTGGAGAACGCTATCACTTTCAGTGTCTGATTCTCCAGGGTAAAATAGAGGGGGGAAAAAGGGAATAGGCCGAATGTCATTGGACAGGCATACAGACTTCCAAGCACTCCAAGTCGCTGCAGTTAAAAGAACCATCTGATGAAGAAGAAAAAGATGAACGCCTGAGATGGCACCTTAAGAAGAAGAATATATTTATAATTATTTTTTTTTGTTTCCTAAAATAATTTTGATTAAAAGAAAATATATAAAAGAAGGCAACGCTGTGGCGGTCGGGCTTAATCACGTGACTAAAAGTTTATTTGGTATGAACTGTATTTATAATTATGGTATATTTATTAATGAAACGCTTCGATTGTTATAATATCTACAATCGTTTATAAAATATACCATATGATCGAAAAAAAACAGTGTCCATTTGGCTTGGAAATTACGAAAAAACATAAAAATAAAAAGTAAAGTAATTCATTATTAAAATAAAACGAAACAAGTAAACACTTCATGTATCGCAATTAAGGAAACATTTGCACCAATTTTTCATACCCCCTGTGCAGTAAAGTGAGTTATAAATGCACAAATTGTGCATATTTCAGCAAAATGGAGCATCTGCAAAAATTGAATTTGGTATTCCGCAGCTGCTGCGCAAATTTTTATTTGCATATTAAATAACGTCACTGGGGGATATTCCGTGGTCAGAAACTTAATTTTGAACGAAAAACACAAACAAAAATGGTTAGTTAGTTAGTTTGTAGCACGCAATGTTTACGAATGGGTATTTAAAGTAATTGTTTTTTATGATTTACAGAAAGAATAAAGTTTTGAAGGCAAGACAGAACATGTTCTTTCTACAGGAACAGTTTTATAATTCATATCCTGTCCTTATTAGGTAATAGTCAAATTCTCTATCTAAGATCTCATATTGTAGCCAATAAAATTGTATATGTTTGTTACATCGTGTGTTCAAAAATTTTGTACAATATATGAGAAGTTCATTTTATCTATACCGGGTGCGTCTCAAAAGTGGCTTTTACCTCTATAACTTTTTTTATTTTTTGAGATAAAAAAACTAGATTCGGTATGTTAGTATATGACATAAATTAGAACTGATTGGCGTATTCAATTGTTTTTGGTCACTTCCTGTTTCACCGGAAATGATTACAACTTTTGATTTTTAAATGACACTCTCCGTATTTTTTTACTTTGATAGAAAATAACACTCTGAATGACATATAATATGTCAAGTTTGTTTATTTGTTGGAGATATTTGCTTTTGCTAAAGACTGCAACACTTAATAACAAATTTCGCATTAAAAGACTGCCTTTATTTTGGTCCTCATCATGCCATGTTGTATGAAATAGTGTTTACGTGTCACTGTCATTGAAAAGTCAAAACTTTTATCGGCTATTGTTGCTGTAGTTGAACATATTAGAGATCAACATGTGTAACTACCAACAAATAAGAGATAGTGACATTAGAAAAACAATAAGCTATATTTTGTAGGTGTGTTTATGAAGACCAAAATCAAAGACATTTTTAATGCTATAATTGCTGTAACTCCTTACTGTCTTACTTCGTTTCCAAGTACGAATATCTTCAATAAAAATAAAGCTATTCAGATGAAGAAAAAAAAATATCCAGAAAAACATTCACCTTGATGATAAAGTGATTTTAAGTAAAGACTTTATTAAACCATTTTATCGTCGTGTATAAAACAATATTTTTTCCATAGCGAGTTACGTTTTAAAAAATATTCAGAAATTATTATTTCAAGGAATTTATTACGAGTAGAACAAATATTGTGCTGGGTTGGCGTTGGTTTCTATGTAATTTGGCAAATAAATAAAGCTGTCTCTTTAGTTGTCAGTCTTGAGTCAATATTTTTTAATTCTCTTTCGTGTCGATTGCTGATTGAATTGAAGCCAGAAATGGCTCAAAACGAAATAAATAAATTACCAACAGATATTCAGACTGAGGCGACAAACGCCATATCCAAACTACTTCCATTTAAATCCCGAATAACTTATGAAAATGAATACAAAAATTTTCAAAAATGGAAGCAATTAAAAAACGTGCGAGAAGAAATAAAGTTTTAACCTATCCTCGCTGTTAAAGTATCATTTAACCCACCCTTGCGGTTAAAGTACTATTTTATCTACTATTTTTGATAGATATAAGGTAATTTTAATACTTGCTATGGAAAAAATAACAACAATTTGTTATCCCTAAAAAATATATTTTTGCCTTACCAAGAAAATACTTAAACCGAAATGTTAACAAAAATATAAAACACTTATTACACCAGCTCAATCATTTCAAATCATTTGTACCACAAGACTGTCTAAAAAACTTCACTCGGATGAGCTAGTTTAACATGTATTACAACTAACTAAGTCTCAAATACTTAGAATTTATTATTGCTCAATAAAAAACCTTATTGGATTTCATAAAAACTTCATTCTCCAACATTTTTCGAAAAGCCGCCAGCAAACGCGTTCATTCCGTCTCGGCCTCAATTTGCAGAGCTATAAATAGAGGGTTTAAGACCCGTTATAAAACCATAAACGGTCCAGACCTTTTTACCTAACTATGATTTTAGTTTCTTGGACTCCCCGCCCTTCAAATTAGAGTCAGGGCGAACTCGTTTTGCGACTGCGATTTACTGGGCGGACTGTTGAACATTCTAATTTTATTGCTGACAAACGCTTTAATGGTTTGTTAATGGTTTGTTGGGGTTGTGTCCATAAAAGTGTAAAAGCGGCAAAGGGCCAAGGAGTGGGCAAAAGGAGTAGGATTATTGGAAGGTAATGCGTTAAAGCTCGAAATTTAAATGCTGTTATTGTTAATAGAATTATCTGAATAATAGATATTACACACCGAGGTGGAAAGTGTTTCATTACTGTCGAGAGATTTGATAGTCTACAAAGGCGCGAAGCGCCGAGGTAAACTAAATCTCGAGGCAGAAATGAAACTTTACACCAAGGTTTGTATACTATTTTATTTACAACCACATCATTAATTAAAAAATAGAGACAGTATTTTATTTTGAAAAAAAAATAAATATGCGAAAATTTGTCGTCTGTTTTGGCATTTCCATATCTATAGTTCCCGTGGTTGCTACGGCGCAAACCTTCAACAGCAATACAAACAACCAAGTAACAATTTTGAATTTCTCGTTCGCTGTTTCAAATTTATATAACATAGAAAGCCAGAATGTTGTCGGAAAGTTCTGATAATGAGGATTACTTTAATATTGGTACTCCACCAGAACTTACAGAAACTGCAACCAACAAGGTGGTATATCCATAAAAGTGTCAAAGTATACCGGGTGCGTCTCAAAAGTGGCTCACCCCTATAACTTTTTTATTTTTTTTAGTTAAAAAAACGAGATTTGGAATGTCATTATATGACATAAATTAGGATTGATTGACGTATTCAATAGTTTTCGGTCACTTCCGGTTTCACCGGAAATTACTACAACTTTTGATTTTTAAATGGCACCCCGGGATTTTTTTACTTTATTCGATAGAAAATGTCACTCTTAACAGATTGACATATCATATGTCAACTTTTGACATTTTCGCATATGGTTTATTTGAAATTATAACTTGCGGTTCGTAACGAAAATTTGACTTAAAATACCAAGTGTGTGGTATCAAATTATTCGTAAAAAAATGCTTTTTCCAAATATACTAATGAGCCACCCTCGTTCCATTTGGAAAAATTGAGATATGATCAAAAATACGATTTAAGCATTTTCTAACTGGCCCCAGGACAAGATACCAAAAACATTAGACCAACAAATCTATTTTTCCAAGGCTCCTCGATGAAGAATTAGTGTTTTTGACATAGCCATGGTACTCTAGATTGAATTTTAAAATACAATTTTTTATTAAGCGAGAATGTCAAAAGTTGACATATGATATGACATTCTATTCAGAGTGTCATTTTCTATCAAATAAAGTAAAAAAATACCGAGGGTGCCATTTAAAAATCAAAAGTTGTGAACCACTTTTGAGACGCACCCGGTATAATAATTCGAATGTAACAATTAATTTGAATAAATAGTTACTTATTTGTTGTTTTAAACTTTTTATTTTAATACTTTTAATACAAAATGTACCTAATAGGACATTGTAGCACCAATTGTAGTTTGCTTAAAAGAGTTTTCTATAAAAAAACTTGCAATTAAAGAAGTATTTTATCAAAATAAAATCTTTAAAAAAATGTTTTTGTCCTAATTTAAAAATCTGTATTTACTTCCCGCCCACGGGAGGGAAGTAAACTTTCCACCCGTGGGTAATTAAGGATAATTTTGAGGACTTTTTAAGCGATATGTAACTAAATTATTTGATTTTTTTAGCATGTTTTTATATTAGGAATTTTTAGTCCCCATGGCCATGGGAGATGCATCTGTCTGTTATACAAGGGAAAACAAAAGTTTGTAATTTTGAGAGAAGTTTGAGATACTTTATAGGGTACATGGGTTTTTCCTAATCTATTATTTTTTTGCAGTTATTCTATCAGAGATGATTTTAAGTCCATAAGTTTTTTTTTCTGAAATTGTTGCCTTAATCGAATATGGTAGAGATCAACTTAAAATCGACTTGGACTTAAAATCATCTCTTCTCTAGTAACTATCAACAAAAAGTAATAATAAAAAACTTTTCAATGACAGTGACGTACAAAAGTTATAAACACTATTTCGTGGGTGTGTTGATTAGGACCAAAAGCAAAAAGATATTTTTTATATATATTTTGATGCTAAAATTGCTGTAAATCGTTACTGTCTGCTTCAAAAGCGAATATCACAAGGTGTTCACAAACTTTTACGAAAATAACATACCTCTTTACGAATTAACATACCAGACAGAAGTCCTTTGTTTTAAATTAGTCTCCGTTCTGCAAAATGTATTTGCATCTTCATTGACAATTTAAATCTGGACTTTCTTTGTCATTTTCATTATACAGATGGTATAGAGGGGATATCCACCACTCCCCTACTTACTCCTCTTTACTTTTTAAATTATTATTAATAAATAAAATAAAAGTTTCATATCAAAAATTTCATTATTCCACTATCCCATTTCATTATTCCACTACCTATCCACTTTATTCCAGTGCAATAAAGTTATTTTACTCCACTAGAAAATAAAATAGGTATCACTTTAAACGCGTCATATGAATAGATAAAACTCCTATTATTGTATGATTAGAAATAAAAGAATAATAATTTAGATTTATACATATTTTCTACCGTATGATCGAAAAAAAAAAACGGTTTCCTGTTGGCTGAGAAATGACTATCAATTACATTTCCCATATAAATTTACATATAAATTGACAGCGATCCTCATTTCATAGCCATAGATGACGCCGTTTTTTCTCGATCATACGGTATTAGCACAGAACAGGTACAAAATTTGTATCTGTTCTGTGGTATTAGTATTAGCAATCACAATACTTTCTATACCAGCTTTCTTCACAAAGCAGTCCTCGACAAAAAGCTCTTGTAAATTTATTGTGTGTGTTGTAATATATATGAATTAAACATTATTATTATTATCGAAAAAAATCTACTATATAGTATATCCATTTCTCAGTTGACAAATCCGTCCCTACAATAAATCAACAAACAAAAACACCGCAACAGGTACACCCATTCCTCTATCTATACATATATAAAATCCACCTCGCCAACAAACATACACACAGAACCGAAAATTATAAAACGGCAGGTAGCGTATCGAGCGGTCCGGTCGCACGTTCCCCCACCACCACTACCGCTCAACAGCAACAGCGGGCTAGCTGGAATACCAGCTAACTTCCAAGGGTACCACCGGCGGGGCGAGGGGAGCCTCGCGCAACGGTTCCATAGAGGTACCCGGTCATCAACTCAGTCTTAGCAAGGTCCCGTCGCTAACAGGACGTGTGTACACGCGCCGTTCTTCTATCTCCGTCTCTCTCAGCAGAATACCATAATATACCTTGGTTCTCTCTGTCAAGGATTTGTGAACGGTACCTTAGTAAGTGCGCTCCGCTCTTTGCCGGTGTCGGTTCGTACCGAACTGTTCCCTACAGAGTAGTGATTTTGTGTGATAAAATGTGTTTTGATTCACTGGATTATTAGACTGTTTTGTGACTGATATTTTAGAAGGATTATTGTGTAAAGATGCCGAAGATCTTTTTGATAAAAAACCGGCTGCACCAGCAGCAGTTGCGTTTGTTGGAGAACCAGAACGCGGCTCAGGGGAAGAACGATCATTTGGGGATCGAGAAGAGCGAGGGGAATAATGGGCCCGCTTCGCCCGGGTCTCCCCAACCCTTGTCTTTGATCGTGCCCAAGAAAGATGGTAAGGATTTTCAGTTTTCTATTGTTTTTTATTTGCCGGTGATAGATTAAAGAAAAAAATATTTTCTTAAGACAGTTGGTAGGATTTCTACCCAAAATTCTCCCTGCTATTATATACAGGGTGAGTCTTAAATCAGTGCAAATATTTTTGGGGTGCTATATTTTGACCCCAGAATTTTTTTTTTTAATTTTCAGTTATAAAACAAAATATCTTAATAATATGACAACATAGGTAGTATATTAAATTTAGAAGGAGGTGAAGAAAAAGGTATTTACTTAAAACAAGTGATACAGGATCGACAAGTGCAAATATTTTATGAGCGCTTGAACCCAGGTCTATGAGGTTTTTTCGTAAAAAAAAATTTTCTATTTTTTGAATTTTTTTAAATTTTCAGTTATAAACAAAATATTTTGATAATATGGTAACATAATGAAGTAGATTAAATTTATAAAAAGGAAAAAAACAGAAAAAAATCCAGCGGTTTAAGCAAAAATATTTCTTTTTAGATTTTCTAGTCTAATATAATAAAGAAAAATAATTAGGCTATTTTGGGCTTATTTGACTTTGGACTTTTTATTTATCGAGATCTAGCTGCACTAAAAATATATTGCACTTATTTAAGAATCATCCTGTATAATTTAAAATTGTTATTTTAAAAGTTAAATTTTTTTATAAACGTTTATGATGCTTTATTTGATGCTAATTTTTTAAAAGGAACTTGAACTTGAACAGAAATTGAACTTGATGTAGTACTGCACTAGTATTTTATTTTGATGTTCCTAAAATTATTTAGTTATAATAATATGTATAGTAACAAAATAAAACAATAATTCACCACAATACACCGAAACAGTGTGCATAGTTCGAAAGTTGTGTTTTGGTGTATTGTGTGGTGTCTATTTTATTATGCTGTTGTATCACTAAAGGTTCCAACCCCCAACTGTAATATATAGGGTAAACTAAAATTATAATATTACCTATTTTTTTTAATCAAACAGTCAAACAGACAGTTCGCTTGCAATATTTTACTAGTTATGTTTTATCCTACGACTGATTTTGAAATAAAGAATAATTCTAACAAGTAACAATAAATTTAGGAACATTTTTTACATTATAGGTTCATTTTTTTCCATGGATCAATTAACAAGAGAAAAAAAAATTGGTATCAGTAGTTCATTAAAACTGTAGAGTGAATTCGTAAAAAAACTAGTAATTATACAGAGAACTCTACTTTGTCTGCTCAACATTTATCTGCAAATTGAGAATAAAGTATACATTCTGATTTTGGAACAAAAAACGATTTAGAGAAATGACAAATTGAAAAAATATAATATACCAAAAGTTACCCTGTTTTTAAAAATGCAATACTTATTTTTTTATGGCCCTAAATAGACTAAATGAATTTCTCTCACCAAAAATAATTTAAGCTTTAAAAATATTATTAACTCATTTAATGAAATATTCGTACTACTTTTGAGAAACCATACTGACATGTTTTTGACACATATTGCGTAATATGTCTTTGAATAAGGAGATAATAGTGATATTGAACCAATATGATAGTATCTACTAAAGAAATGAGAATCATAATTTTGATAATTATGCACAACAACCCAAAAACTTTTTTGTCGAACCTCGTATTTTTTATTGTAATTTATAAGTGCAAATATTTTTAGGGATAGTATAATTCGATCCCAAAAACACGACTATGAGTTTTTTTGCGAAAAAAAAAATTAAAATTTGGAATTTTTTAAATTTTTAGTTAAAAAATATAATATCTTGATAGATGTCAATATAGGTAGTAGATTAAATTTATAAGAAAGGAAATCCAGAAAAGCTCCAATGGTTCTCAAAATTTAAGTAAAAAACCATTTTGTTTTAATTTTCAAAATAAAATAATTCGGTTATTTTGGACTTACTTAGTAGATTAAATTTATAAGAAAGGAAATCCAGAAAAGCTCCAACGGTTCTCAAAATTTAAGTAAAAAATTATTTTGTTTTAATTTTCAAAATAAAATAACTCGGTTATTTTGGACTTATTTGAGAAAATATGTTTCTTTTATCGAGATTTATAAGCCCTGAAAATATTTACACTTATTTAAGACGCATCCTGTATATATTTTCAAAAATATATAAAATTCCAATTTATTTTATAAATTTTAATTCGAATTAGTCCCTAAAAACTTAAAATTTCAGATATGTACTATATAAATGGTAAATTGAATCAGTCCCTAAAAAACGCTTGTAAAAAATCGTTTGGAAGTGTATATTATACAGGGTGTCCCAGAAATAAGTGCAAATATTTTAAGAGGTGATCTCGATCAAAGAAACATATTTTCTCTTTATCGTTTTTGAAATAAGTCCAAAATAACGGAGTTATTTTACTTTGAAAATTTCCAAAGAAATGATTTTTTGCTAAAATTTTAAGAACCACTGGATCTTTTCTAGATTTTCTTTCTTGTAAATTTAATCTAATATTTATGTTGCTATATTATCAAGAAATTATGTTTTTTAACTAAAAACTAAAAAAAAATCCAAAAAAATATGTAAAATATATTCTCAAAATTTTTTGTGCGAAAAAAATCTCATAGGCGTGTTTCTGGGGTTAAACTATACTACCAGTTAAAATATTTGCACTTATTTCTGGGACACCCTGTATATACAGTGGCATAAATTACTAATATAGAGAAATAATTAAAACTGAAATTTGTCCAGGTTATATTTCTCAGGAACTCAACATATTCTTTACATAACTTCGGTTAGCAGTCAAATGAATTTTTAGAGAATACCATAGCCTTTTTTTCTGTGTATCCTTCAAGATTTCAGGCGTTTAAACATAATATATTCCTTGACTGTCTTCATACGATTTCGCAACGTCTCGACATACATATATTTATTATTTCTTAAAAAGCCATGCGAAGGCCTACGAAACATCAAATTTTAACAGATTTTTAATATTCTAATTAAATATATTTTTTAATAAACGAAGATATAAAATAATTGACTCATATTGGAAAATTGACAGGTGACCCCACCACAAAAGGAACCAATTTAATTTTACTAAAAGAGGAAACGCGGTTTTTGGTAAAAATACTCGAGTTTTTCTAGCACCCGAGTTTAATTACCAATTAGTTACGGTAAATTGCTCATTAAATCGCAGCCAGTAGTATCATTAAACTTGACCTTCGCTAATCGAAAATAAGAAGAAAAATTTAACAAGATTTCTACCGGGTGTCTCATAATAAAAAGAAAAAGGAAATCAAAACACTTTAAATACAGCTAATATCAAATAATAGTCAAACTTTTAGTCACATGATTAAGTTTGATTTTATATATTTTCTTTTAATCAAAACATTTTAGGAAAGAAAAATAAATTAATTATAAATATATAAACAGTTATTATTTACATCAACAAGGCTTTCCCGTTCAAAATAAATAATAAATACTGTGTTTTTTTTTTAATTGGATTAGGATCGAAAAAAATCAACAGAAGTTCTTTGTTTTAAATTTGTCGACGTTTCGCAAAATTTATTTGCATCTTCCGGACACTACAAAGTTAAGAGAGCAAAATACAATCAAAAATTTTTAAAAAATTTACAAACAACTTAAAACACATATCAGTGGAATTCCACACATTTCAATCTGGACTTTCTTAGTCATATCTATTAATACACGGATGGTATAGAGGGGAGTGGTATATATCCCTTTTTTTTCTTTTAAAACACATAACACACTTAAATTAAAAAAAAACATAACATCGATATTAGGTAGAGAGAAATATTACGATTTTTTTTTCTTTTCACAGACAAGCAGGGCAGATGTACCTTCGTTGACCGTATACAGAGAGCAACTAATTCTAGTTGATAAAATACTAATACAATTTTTACCTAGAGATAAAGAATAGTTGAAAAAATAAATATAAACATAAAAATATTATTTGGATTTAAACCATTATTTTGAAGTTATATTGTTTAATTTTTGAAAGAATATTAAAATATGCTGTACTCAGGTTTTCTACGTCTGTTCTTTTATTAACGCAATTTTTGTATTTTTGGATTTCTATCATCTCTGCAAATAATCTTTTCTTATAATTAGATTGTGTTTGTAAAATAGTGGTATTGTCAAAATCGAAGTTATGGTCTATTTGTGTTCTACTAATGCGGTAGGATTAGATTTCAAAATAAAGTTTTTTTGGTCATTTTTATTAGTGTTGGGAAAATTCGAATTAAATAATACGACTAATTCGATAGTAAATTAAAACTAACTAATTCGAATTATCTTTTTCGATATAATCGAGATAAAAATTAGTAGTATTTTATATTATATCTGTGGTAACCGAATTACAAATGAACATAAAACATAACCTCTTATGGACGAATACGAATATTAGTAATTAGTATAGTACTATTAGTAGTATTCTTTCGTTCTGAACGAACTGAAAATTTTCACTTAAACTGATTTATAAAGGGAATCGACAAAGAAAGGAACGATCCGATATAGAAAAATCCAGAAATCATTGTTATTTCCTATACCACGTAGGAATAAATCAGTTTAAGTGAAAATTTTCATTTCGTTCAGAACGAAAGAATACTACTATTATTTGGTTCATTTCCATCTCACCCAAATTTCACCGAACACCTGCCGAACACTAAAATTAATTTTCTTCTTTTATCTAAATAATTGTTATTGATTGCAACTGATAAAATAAAAAGAAATACGAACCGCATGTAAACAAGGACATACTTATATCGTTTTAGAAGAAGCTTTTATTTTAGATATGAGCTTTTCAATAGGAATTGAAACAATCATAAACTCGGCACTTTTAAATTTAAAACTTTAAATTATGGTTTAATTTATTAAACGGCTTCGGCACAGTTAATAGAATACATTGAATAAAGAATTTTTTTTTTATTTTTTATTCAGTGATAGAATATAGGTATAGCAATGGTTCATAAATTTGTTTAAAATAGCCCCTAGACGAGCACTAGCTGGGACGAATTTATTTTTAGGTTAAATTTATAATACTACTAAATAATTCGAATTATTAATTCGATTGTGAAATATGAATTATTACTAATTATTCGATGGTGAAAATAATTCGATTATTCCCATCACTAATTTTTATGTTCGTTTAATCTTTGTTTTAAATATCTACCGGTCTGTCCAACATAGCTTTTAGGACATTGAGTACAAGGAATGTTATATATTATGCCGGATTTCAGTTCTTTTTTATTCTTTGATTTTGTTTTTGAAAAGAACCGTCTCTTTATGGTGTTATGACTCCTTGTTGCATTTTTTATTTTTTCGTGTTTTTTTGTAATATGACCCTTAAATGTGTTTTTAATTTGTTCTGATAGACAGTCGAAAGGTATTTTACAATTATTAATTGTATATGTGTGGAACTCCAATGATATGTGTTTTAAGTTGTTTGTAAAATTTTTAAAATTTTTTGATTGTATTTTGCTCTCTTAACTTTGTAGTGTCTTGAAGATGCAAATAAATTTTGCGAAACGTCGACAAATTTAAAACAAAGGACTTCTGTTGATTTTTTTCGATCCTAATCCAATAAAAAAAAACACAGTATATATTATTGGATCGACAACAATAAAAATTAGATATATATAATAAAGTTGCGATGACATTTTTACGGCTATTAAGCTATATTGTACACTTCGCACTAAAAGTTCTAAAAAGAATAATTTTCGACTGCAAGGTCTGCTAGTAAACATTTTCAAGCTTAAAGTATGACAACACTATTTATTTAAACCAAAAACTCGTAATACAAAACTAGAGTATCAAAACGAATGACAATGTCAGGAAATAAATAAATAAATGCAATATCTTGACATTTTTTACAACAGAGCTACCAGATCAATCCCCAGCGCGAAATTTTAATTCCAGTTAGTCAGCACGGCGCCGGCACCGAATATGTCCATGGTTGGCAACAATGAATTTAAAAATCGCGCCCTTGATTACGTAACTAAAAGTTTAATTGATATGAAATATAGAAATAGTTTCTAAGGGATATCTTTATTTTTTTTGTTAATCTTTACAAACAAAAATGAAAAATGTGGATATTAAAAACAACTGGTTAATCCGCATTTATTTCAGGGACGCTCTGTACAAATATAATTTAAGTGTATCGAAAGGTTACTTGTCTGACTTGCCATTGATCTCTCCGCTATTTATAATTTCAGGATGGAACAAATCGAAATATTTAATCGTTTTTAATTAAAGTGATCGATAAAATGCTGTTGTTGAAATACTTACCGTCTGACATTCGATTTAAATATTAAATTAGTTTTTTTTTCTTAGTTTATGATTTTTTGTATTCGAATCTATTGCAAGACTTTTCTAAATTAAATTAATATACAGGTTGTTCCGAACTGTATTCCGGAAACTTCGGCAGCATGTTTTGCACATAAAAATATGTAAAGAAGTTCGTATAAATGTATGTCCTAAAATGCTTAGTTTCGAAGATACAGAGTGTGGAACACAAAAACACAGTATATACACATTTTTATTTCGATTTTTTCCAAATAATTTCTGAAGTAACGTCAATATTTGGATGAAAATTGGTGTCTGATAGTTTTTTGACATGAGAAATTTGTTTTTGATGTCAATATGACTCTTATTTGTAGGGGGCGCTACCTACATGTGTTTTAACTGCTTTGAAGAGTAATAACTTTTTGTCCGTACCTGTATAAAAGTACCGAGTAAAAAATATACATTTCCGTGATTTTCTACGTTAAAAATATCTTTTGGTAAAAATCGCTACGAACAACCGCTTTCAAGATATTTAGAAACGAAATACTCAATACATGTCATTATTGACTAAAAATAAGCATGTTGAGTAGATAGTTATTTGGCTAAAATGAGAAATTTAGAAGCTTCCTATTTTTTTAAACTAATAAATTTTTATTCGAAAAAATGATGATAAATCAGTTTCTGTTGAACTTTTGGTACATGATCATTTCAAATTTATGATTTCAGTCTAATAACTATTTAGTCAACATGTTAGTACAAGAGACCTATTTTACGTAAAAAATATCGTAAATGTATATTTTATAACTCGCTAGTTTTATACAGGTACAGACGAAAAGTTATTACTTTTCAAATCAGTTAAAAAATATGTAGGTGGCGCCCTCTACAAGTAGGAGCCATATTGATATCAAAATCAAGTGTTTCATCTCAAAAAATTCCCATTTTCATCCAAATATTGACGTTGCTTCAGAAATTATTTAAAAAAAATCGAAATAAAAAGGAAACTTCTAACCCCTGTATCTCCGAAACTAATTATTTTAGGACATACATTTATACGAACTTTTTTACTTATATATATTACTGCCAAAGTTTCCGGAATCCAGTTCGGACCACCCTGTATATTAAGTAAGTTACATTTTTCTATTTTTAACCAAACAGCAATTAAACGATTAAATTATTCTAGGAAAAACATCTTTATTTCCAAATTATACCTCATTTGATCGTTTTCAATTTATTATACTTCTCTCTAATCTACAAAATTATTCAAACCTGTTTGAAATTTATTTAAAGAAACCGCAAAACGAAATAACGGTACATCTTAATTGTTTGTCTCGTTACTGTTAACGTCGATGATTAACAAAATAACAAAACGTTATTGATTTCGCCAGTTAGCACCTTGATGAAAATACAACCTTCGTCACGAAGGTTAGCCGTCTAATCGACTGTCGACATCTCCCGCATTTAGGTGGGAAAAATTAATATTTACCATCAATGTAGGTTTTTACTATGGTATATTCCTATTTTCTTGAGAATATCCGATGAGTTTTATTGATATTTTAATTTGTTTTTGAATTGAAACCTAAAAAAATAATATTGTGTGTGTGTGATAGTGGAATAACAGTTTGAAGAGGTCTTAAAAACTTTAAAAAATCGGCATTAAGTCCAATTAAAAATGACGATATAGCATTATTCATATAATTTTACATAAATACAATATGATCGAGAAAAAACGGCGTCAGTAATGGCTATGAAATGAAGACGTTCATTTCCAAGCCAACTGGGTTCCGGTTTTTTTTTCGATCATACGGTAGTATAATGACAGCTATCTTTTTTGGAGCCGTTTTTTCGATTGCATGGTACTTTTAACATCACTAGATTAATTTTTTACAAAAATACTTAAATGGAAACACCTATTATATCAAAAATTGCCCAAAAAAGAAACTGACCTGTAAATTTATATTTTCTTGAAATAAATTTTTCTTCGAATTTATTTAACTCATATACACTGAAAAAGACACAACGGGGCATTTTTTCTTCAAGTTTAAAGTGTTATATTTTTTAATTTTAGCCCTATTTTCATGAATTTAAAAATAAAAAAATATACACTGAACCAAAAATCGAGATAAATAGAATGAAAAATTTCATTAATATAATGAATTAAATCATTAATTTTGAGCCGATGAACGATTTCATTGGCACAATGAAAAGTAATTCATTTACTCTATGAACTTTAAGTTCATTAAATCAATGAACAGTGTTCATTAATTTGAAGAACACATTCATTGGTACAATGAATAGATTGTACCTAAATCCTTATATTAATGAACCGTATCATTAATACAATGAAATAATTTCATAACCTGTTTAGTTATACATTTAAAAGTCGACACTATTAGTAACTCTTGTTATAATCGACCGTATAATCGATGATGAAGATCGCTGTCATTTTATATGTAAAATTATATGGGAAATGTTGAAATTGATAGTCATTTCCCAGCCAACTACTTAAAATAGTTCTACTATAAATAGATTTCCATTTGAATAAGCCCTTAGCTACAAAGATAACAAAATTACCAACAGTGCTGACTTACAGCACAGCACAGTAAATTTTTCCATTAGGGCAATAAAAAACAAGTGCAATAAACTAATAATCATTTATTCAAACTTGATATACCATATACAAGTTAAAAATTAAAAAAATCGAATCGACGAAGAGAATAGTAATGTTATTATTAATTTTAAGGGAAATTATAATAAGAAATTTAATTTACCAGTCGATATCCTGAGGGATTTCTATAAAAAGACCATTTCTTCATTATATTAGCGTTAGACTTGATAACGTCTAGACGGATTTGCAATAGGCCTTCTAAGTCGTATCAAGTGGGTCCGATGTTAAATTGTCGAACTTGAAGGCTTGAAGGCAGGTCTCAGCCTCAGCATCTTGTTCCGGTTCTAAAAGGGACGTATATGAAAATAATTAAAATGCCTAATATTAAAAGTGCATTGGAATTTACCATAATCAGTTTCATGCCTCGACTTGTTACTATGTTTTTCTTCTTTTTGTTTTTTATCTTCTGAAACATATTTGGAAACCGCTGTTTTAATGAATACCCGCACTAGAGATCTCACACAGCGGAATTTGATTTGACACCACAACAAATTAACTACAATACGACAGGACTTTTATTTAAAATATTTAAAATATTGAAGAGAACACTTACCGCTCTAATGAAACTAAAGCCTCACTGAGTAGCACAACCACACAGACGTTATTAAAGTGCCAAAGTAACCGATCAAGATGGCCACCATTTCAGTCCTAATATTTTATTCCTGATATTAATAAGCGCATATATTAATATAATGTAGTATGTTCCTTGTATTAATAACATTGTTCATTGTCACATTGACAACTCATTAATCAATGATTTAGTACATTAATATAATGAATATGTGTTCATTAAAGTTTCAGCATTAAAATAAAGTAGGCATTCATTGGGACAATGAACGCGGTCTTTATATTAATGAAAATCTTACATTAATTTAATAACCAGATTTTCATTATATTGATGAAATTAGATTCATACTACTAATAAATCAGGCATCGATCTATGATTAACAAATCAGTAATATAATGAAAAAAATCATTGTCTCAATGAAACAACAGTTAATAATCAGTGTTCATTAATATTATGAACAATATTTTTTTCAGTGTAGCATTTTAAACTTAACCAAATTTTTTTCCGTTGCGTATTTTTGCATCTGAGTATAGAAAGCCTAAATTTATTAGTCATTTTGTCTCAGTTCCAAACGACTTTCTTTAACCAGAAATATTTTTATTCATCCTTAAGAAATCTTTGAGTAATATTTCCGGAATTTTAATGATTCTCATTTCTCTCAGCGTATATTTTGCACAATTTTAATAAATATCTGCGTACCACGGCTTAAACTTTAATAGAAGTTAATAATTAATTTGCCGATAAGCCTTGACTTTTATAAAATTATTTTCTTCGAGATCCTATTCCGGTATTAATTAATAATTAATGTTAAAAGGGTATTGAGTTACTGATTATTTTGATTATAATATTAATTACGCTTGTGATTTCTTTACAAAGAAAACAAATTGTATTTAAATTGGTTAACAATTTAAAAGAACTACTAAACCCAGAGGATTTAAGCTGTAATAGTTCGTTAGAAGTTAAGTACAATATTATGTCTATATCAATTTTTGTAAATATATACTATACAAGGACCTGAAAAACTATATCATAATATATTTATTACATGTATTATACAGGGTTGTTCATCACAAACGACACGGAGTATTGTAGCTAAACGATTAGATTTTTACAAATTGTAAGTTTTGGGTTTGTTGAAGGACTATTAGAGCTACAATTTAAAAATATTTTTACAAGATACAGAGTGTCCCAAATAAATAAAAAATATCAAAGTTGTATTTTTTTAAATGGAACACCCTGTATATTATTGCATTTTTAGTTTCTACGATTAAAATAAAGGTAAATTTAATTAAGGTTTATTACACTTAAACCTTACCGGTTTTTAAATATTTTCAATTTTGCGAAATTGCATTATAAATTTTAAGGCTTCATTTCTCCGAGGATATCAAAGTTTTTAATACTAAATATTTACTGAAGTTTATTTATCGATCAGTTATTGTGTTGCAATAATAAAAATTATACTACCTTATACAGAGTGTCTAAAATTTTATTTTAAATAATTACTAGCTTTAAACGGCAATAACTTATTTACATTAAATAGAACACCCTGTATATTTTATGAGAATCAGATACACAATTTAATTGTCTATCAAATTGTATTATACCACTTCTTACCTATTCCTTCAAGTTTTCGTAGAAAATGCATTTTCTTATAATTTAGACCCCATTTATCAATATACCCATGGAATATTGACATTTTAGATTGTTTTTAAAACAACAAATGTTCAAAATGTACAGGCTGGTAATATTATCGTTTTACTAAAACGATAATATTACTAGTCCATTTGTATGCAAAAAGAAAACTATTTAAATCTTTATAAAAGAGTATACCATTAATTAAATATACCACCAGTATTTCCGGCCAAATACTAATTAACTACATATTTAATTGTGTTCGTTTATAAATTATTCTAAATAAATGTGGATTTGAATCAGAAATCAATATAATAATAAGTTATGAAAATGAACATCTCTGTTGTTATAAATAGGCATTTGTCGAAAAATTAAATATCATTTTTAAGGTGTTACTTTTTAACACACTGTCTAATACACATACATAATTCAGCTTTTTAGTATTTGGAGCAATTATTATTAATCAACGCAAACAGTTAATTAATGTAGTTTGAACAAATATTTAAACAGTTTTTTTTTAATGAAATAAACGAACTATATCGACAATATTAGTATCTGTACTCTTTAAAAATTCGGTACATCTTTAAAAATAATCTAAAATGTCAGTATTCCATGGGTATATTGATAAATGAGTTCTAAATTACAAGAAAATGCATTTTCTACGGAAACTTGAAGAGATAGGTAAAAAATGGTATAATACAATTTGATAGACAATTAAATTGTGCATCTGATTCTCATAAAATATACAGGGTGTTCCATTTAAATTAAACAAATTATTGCCGTTTTAAAGCTAGTAATTATTTAAAATTAATTTTTAGACACTCTGTATAAGGTAGTAAAGTTTTTTATTATTGCAACACAATAACTGATCAATAAATAAACTTCAGTAAATATTTAGTAATAAAAAACTTTGATACCCTCGAAGAAATGAAGCCTTAAAATTTATACTGCAATTTCATACAAAATTGAAAATATTTCAAAAACGGTAAGGTTTAAGTGTAATAAACCTTAATCAAATTTACTTTATTTTAAGCGTAGAACCAAAAATGTAATAATAATATATAGGGTGTTCCATTTAAAAAAATACAACTTTGATATTTTTTATTTATTTGGGAGACTCTGTATTTTGTAAAAATATTTTTAAATTGTAGCTCTAATAGTCCTTCAACGAATCCAAAACTTACAATTTGTAAAAATCTAGTCGTTTAGCTACAATACTTCGTGTCGTATGTGGTGAACAACCCTGTATACAGGGTGGGGTGCATTGGCGTTTGAAACAGACGAAATCCCATGCTAATTTAAAACTGTCCAAATATTGGCTCCCCTGTTGATTTAACAGCGAAGTCGTAAAGAGGTTTTTTAAAGGTCTGGGTATGCCCCAAAAACACATACCAAATTTGAACCATTTTAGCAAAGCCGTTTTTAACTAATTTATGAAAAAATCATCTTTTTTAAATTAAAACTTAACAGATAACAATGCAAAACCACCCAAACCATGAGTTTCCTCCTGTGTATTCATGTTTAATCTACAATTTTGTGTTGTTTGTATTTTTCAAGAATCTTTTTATGTCCCAAAAACGACTTACTTTTAGAACGTTTTAATAAAGCTACGTGTTAAATATCCAATCTACCGATTTCTACCGAATTTTGACCAAGATGTCTACTGAAAATAAAATTTTGCAACACTGCAAGTCGCAGTCTGTACAGGGTGGTCGAAATTGGTCTGTTTTAACAGGGAAAAGCTATTTCCTGACTAGATAGAGCAAAACCGACGTAGATGTCATGGGCTCGATTTCTGAGACACGTTTAATGGCATAAACCGCCTGTTGATATTTTCACTGCCAACTGAGATACGGGGTCTTTTTGATTTTTTTACCATTTTGAAAGTTGCCCACAACTTTTTTAATTTGCGGAATAATAAAATTCTGTAAAGACGTTCTTAAGACACTTTTTTAAGCACAATCCAGTGGCATAGTCAGTTTTTTTCTATACTTGCTCTTTTTGTCAGAAATAATAAAAAATGTAATTATTTAAATGAAAATCACAGTTGGTTATGAACTTAAAAAAATGCTGATGTTTAGCCCTTTGTAACGATATAAAGTAATGGGTATTTATTTCTAACAATGAGAGAAATATTAGGGTTTTTTATCTTTGTATCGAAGCGGGCCTTGATTTTGTGTTGACCTAGTTGCCTAATTATTTTTATCGCAATTTAATATTCTATATTATTATTTATCTGCAAAATTAAAGACTTTTGAAAATATAAACCAACATTCTATATTAGTTTTACCAATTACAATTAAAACGCCATTAAATGGAGAATTTAGAGAGAATCGGATTGGAACAAGGGACTTCATATCTTGACAAAATCTGCACATGGCTTGGTTCATCAATTATACAGGGTGGCCCATCGAAAACGCTCTGCAAGGCATAACGGCCAGGATATTTTTTTTTCAAAAAATCCAAAAACACGTCAATTTTGTTTGTGAGGGGGACAACTTTTGCCCCAAAAATGATTGAAGGGGGGTCAAGTGGTACCGCAATGAAAAGGGCTTTTTATTCTCTATACTTTCCCGCTTCGTTTTTGAAAATCGGTCGAGTCATTGAGAAAATATGAAGGATTGAAATTTGAAAAGTTTATTTAAACATTTATCAGAGTAAATGATAAGGATAAATTCCTTCTACCAATTTGCTGTTTTTTCTTATATTTCTAGATGTTTAAGCATTTTTTTCACTTGCCACAAGGTTGAACGATCAGGTGCGGCAGTTGCTAGATAGCTGTTCTGTGACTTGTGCGTTGAAGTTCTTCTCAATATCGTTAAACTGACCTAAAATAGAATTTCCAAAAATACCAGCCCACACGTTCAATTTCTGAGGGTTTTGTGTGTGCACCTCGTGAAAAACCCCTCAGCCCAGTACCGACAGTTATGCCGATTAACTACACCGTTCAAAAAGAAAGTACACTCATCCGAAAAACACACATTAAATAGGAAATTATTATCATTCGCCACTCGTTCACTCACAGTTTCACAAAATTGCAAGCGACGATCAAAATCGTCTTCGTTGAGTTCCTGTACCAACTGAATTTTGTACGGGTGGAACTTGTGTTTTTTTAATATCCTTTCGACACTGGTACGGTTCACGCCGGCTAATTTTGCATTGGCTAATTTTCTTGTACTCAGCGTACTATCCATGGCAACTTGGCCCAATACGAATACCTCCATAGCTTCATTTATTACAGGGTTTTCCCTCTGTCTCTTTTTATTCATAACGGAACCAGTTTCGCGAAATTTTGCTACTAACTCGCGAACAATTTTGCCATAAAGGTGTTTTTCAGGATGGCATTCATTGAATATCAGCGGAAACCGATTGCTACATTCATTATTTTTAAAATAAAGTTCGATTATTTCCACTTTTTCTGCAAGTGAGTACACCTTAATTGTTAAAAAGTTTAACGATATTGAGAAGAACTTCAACGCACAAGTCACAGAACAGCTATCTAGCAAATGCCGCACCTGATCGTTCAACCTTGTGGCAAGTGAAAAAATGCGTAAACATCTAGAAATAATAATAAAAAACAGCAAATTGGTTGAAAGAATTTATCCTTATCATTTATTCTGATAAATGTTTAAATAAACTTTTCAAATTTCAATCCTTCATATTTTCTCAATGACTCGACCGATTTTCAAAAACGAAGCGGGAAAATATAGAGAATAAAAAGCCCTTTTCATTGCGGTACCACTTGACCCGCCTTCCTATTTGAAAAAAGTTGGGGGATGACACCCCCGCTTAGAGGGTTGAAGATTTTGCAATATTTTGGGGCAAAAGTTGTCCCCCTCACAAACAAAATTGACGTGTTTTTGAATTTTCTGAAAAAAAAATTACCCTGGCCGTTATGCCTTGGGGAACGTTTTTAATGGGCCACCTTGTATTTAGATGTCCATTAAAATTACAATGCCTTGTACGAAGAGACAAAGCTTTGACAGCCTTCCTGTCTTGGCTTAATAAGTCTGCAAAACATATGTAAAGCTGATATGCTCTAAATATAATTCGAAAACTTGAAAAGAGTGTTTTATTTGAATAATACTAATATTTAATAAATACATAACTGGCGCTAAAACTGTATCAGTACACGTTCGACAGAAATATTTGCTATTTAGGTAAACTACTGGCGATAGTTATTATTTAATAAGTTACACCATTTAGTAAACAAATATGTGCGAATGTATTGGGCATAATTGGGTTAATGGAAACGCACACGAGACCGAGATTATTGTAATCGATTCAAATTTATACCTTGATCGACTATTAATATACGTATTTGGCTCACTATTTCTGATTTTCACTTTTTTTAGCCTTATTACAATCGGCAAGGCGGCCGCTAGACCGTAAAATTACCATTTCTTTCCCGCCAACATTTCGAACATTTATTTATCATTTTCAGCACTTTTCTTTGTTCATATGTAAAAATCGTTTTATGCATGAAGAAAAAAATTGTAGCAGATCTAATATGAATTGTATGGGACGTCCTTGGCTGAATTTAGCACTAGAAGTTTCTAGACAATATTATATACCGGGTGGTGCAAATCCCATGACAATTTTAAATTGTCCAAATATTACCTACCCTATTATTTTTAAAGGTCTGCCTATGCTGAATCCTCCTCCTTCTCCTAGGTGCCTTCTCTGTTGAGGTTATGACTCTCTGTCCAGAGCTTGGTGAATAAGGGTGTTTCCGTTGGTGTGGGTCCAATCTCTTATGTTACGTAGCCATGATTTCTTTTTCCTCCCTATGCTACGTTTTCCATCGATTTTTCCTTCTATTATGAGCTGTATTTCTTCATATTCTGAGTGCCGCATTATATCTCCAAGGTAGGAAGTCTTTTTGATTTTAATTGTGCCTGTTATGTGTGCACGAGTTTTCGTTCTGTCTAAAACTTTACAGTTTGTTGTTCTGGAGGTCCAACTTATTCTCAGCATCCGAAGGTACATCCACATTTCAAATGCATTAAGGCGTTTGATGTCTTCTTGTTTTAGCGTCCATGTTTCGCATCCATATTGAAGCAGGGGCCATACATAACATTTTAATGTTCTTAGCTTCGTTGGTATAGTTATTCTCGGATAGCATAAGAACGTCCGCATGTTGAGGAAACCAGCCCTAGCTATTTCAATCCTTCTGATTTCTTTAGAGTGGCCTAGCTAGTTGTTTAATTCCCTGCCCAAGTAAATATATTTCTGTGTGGTCTCAAGATGGACGCCGTTTATCGTTATGTCGGTGCTTTCGTTGTCTTGTGGATGTCTGTTGGACGTTTCGTGGATGTTTCGTTGTCTTGTGGAAGTCATAGTTTTTGTGTTGACGGTGTTAATCTCTAGACTCATCCTGATACTTTCTTCTGTCAGTTTGTCTATTAGGGTTTGCAGCGCTTCGGATTCTGCTAATACCACGGTGTCGTAATGCCATTTTGAAGAGATTTTCGTATTATATACTCGGCATAAACGTTAAACAATAATGTCAATGGTGACAATAATGATGAATCTCTGTCTAATACCTCTTTTTATGTATCTTGTATTTCCTTTTTCGGTTCTGACCGAGGTTCTGATACAACTTTTGTGATTCCAGTATGTGTTCTTTAGAATTATAATATCTTATAATGATAATGAGAAATGATGAGAACTACGCTGAATACACATGCCAAATTTGAACAATGTTGGACTAGCCGATTTTCAGTAATCCTAGAAAAACTGCGTCTATTTTTAAATTAAAAGTGAACAGGTAACGATGCAAAACCAGTCAAATATCAACATACATTATATTGTCAAGCTATGATTATATCATTGTCAATTGTAATTTGTTGTGCCGTCTACACTACTACGTTATAGTAGCTTAGTGTCCCTGAAATATATTTTTAACATTTCTTTCATTGTGGGGGGGGAGGGGGGTTGATGTGTCATAATGAAAGTCATGTGGGAACCACTCTATTAATGCGCGAGTATCTAAATTTAACTTTTCTAACATGCCTTGAAAACCTTTCTCTAAAAAACGTAAGTAACGTTCACCGGTCAACGTATCCTCAAAACTGTATAGCCAAGAAAAGTTGAACTAATAATCCTACACGATTTTCTTCATTTGAAAAATTCATATTTACAATTTTTGTTTATTTTAATTTACAAAGTTTGGATGTGACAGTTTCACATTTCTGAGAGCAACGACGATTGAACTTGTTTCCATGGCTAACTAAGTGAAATTAGTCAAGAAAGATAAGAATTGGCTATAACTCACTAACAGTAATTTTTTGAAAAAAAAACATATTATAGCTTATATCGCTAAAAAGCTTAAAAAATGGCGCTTTTTATGAAGTCATGGCCAACTATGGTTTCCCTTTAAAAAAAACATGTTTGTGTCATATGTCAAAAATGGCAGGCTTTAGGAAAAATCGGATAACACAAACTCATTAGGGATGTGATTATCTACAACTTTTATCTGAAAACTTTTTGTCTAAAATAGATTAGAATGGAATTAGGGACAATTTTTAAAATAATCAAAATATGATTTTTTCGAAATATCTAGTAAGCCATGAAGTTTTTCAAAAATCTGAAAGGCGCATATTATGACCTCACAAAACTGCAATTCTTTCCCCATTTAACCGACTTTCTATCTCCAGCAGTTTCCGAAATACCCATAGAGAACATCGTAGGAAACTCACCCTGTATATAGAATTAGTATTTTATAAATAGTTAATTTCCTCAGGTAACAGAATTTGAGTTGGTTATTAAGTTTTTGCAGCCAATGTATTTTCAACTTTTATAAAAAAAATCTTTTTAATCTAAATAAAATAATAAATAATATAATAATAATGAGAAAGAAAATAAACTAATTCTAATTGTTTTTTTTTATTGTTCAATAAAATTAGTTTTAATTAATTTCAATCTTAATTAAAAATACAGTATATAGGCATCGGGTAATTTATTTTTTTGTCTAATATAATACAAAACAAAGGCGCATTCCTCGAGATTCTGCTTTAGTATTCGCTATATTAGTATTAATATAATTTTTTCGAAATTACTAGATATTTCGAAGCCATGAACTTTTTCAAAAATCTGAAAGGCGCATATTATGATCTCACAAAACTGCAATTCTTTCTCCATTTAACCGACTTTCTATCTCCAGTAGTTTCCGAGATACCCATAGAGAACATCGTAGGAAACTCACCCTGTATATAGAATTAGTATTTTATAAATAGTTAATTTTCTCAAGTAATAGAATTTGATTTGGTTATTAAGAATTTAATAAAAAATTCTATAAAATACTTAAGTTCATTATTACTTTTTTGCAGCCAATGCATTTTCAACTTTTATAAAAAAAACTTTTTAATCTAAATAAAATAATAAATAATATAATAATAATGAGAAAGAAAATAAACTAATTCTAATTGTTTTTTTATTGTTAAATAAAATTAGTTTTAATTAATTTCAATCTTAATTAAAAATACAGTATAGGCATCGGGTAATTTATTTTTTTTGTCTAATACAAAACAAAGGCGCATTCCTCGAGATTCTGCTTTAGTATTCGCTCCATAAAAATGAGTCTAAAGAAAAAAAAACGTATTTTAATGGTTCTTCTGTACGCTTAATTGGCAAGTCAGGGACAACACGTAGGCTTCCAACAGTTTACACACTTGTGTCAGAAATGTTAACAGTTTTCAGGTGTTTTGTCTCACGTGACGCTATCTCTAATTGCCACTCGGAGTTCTAATAGTTATTTGAATTTCTCACGCGAAGCCATATGTACTTGTTTTGTCCTATTGCAAACTGAAAAACGTATATTTTACTTAGCGTGTAAAGCGCACTTTAAAGCATAATAAAAAAGTCGAATAAGTTATGCTGGGTCATTTTTTTCTCAAGATTCCGTCCGATAATATTTGGGACTATGGTTCTGTAGATTTCAGGGTCCACTATTAATACAGGGTGACGCCTCTCATACGCCGCGGAGGCTCCAAGGAGACCGACAGTTTGTATTGAAATGAAATTTTGTGAGCAATTGTAGGTTAATTCAGAGCACTTTTTAAAAATATAGAGAGTTCTACAGGGTGTCCCCAAAAAAAGTTACATATCAAAGTTTTATTTTTTGTAATGGAACACCCTATATATTAATTGATTTTCGGATTCTGGGAGAAAAATAAAGATGAGTTTTATAAGAGAAGTATATGACAAAAATGTAGGGTTTTTGACATATTTAACATTTTCTAGAAATAAAGAACAATTTTTAAATTACAATAAAAGCTACCTAAATTGGAATTTACCCGGTTTAGCCTAATATGTAGTTAAATTAACTATTGTACTTTAAATCAAATTAAAACTTAATCCAAAAAGTTATACAGGGTGAGACAAAATTAATATTGAACATTGGTTACTTTAAAAAGCATGTTACTCTCTTATTTTAAATGAAACACCCAGTATATTATTCCGATATTCAATGGATAATTTATGTCTCTTCAAAATACTATTAAGGTTGCCTACCCCTCAAACAAAGATTTTCTTAAATATTTTCATTTGCATGATTTGATCTGAATAGATCTTTATTATTTGATAAAATCTAGGTGGCTGGGATATGTCTGACGTTACTTCAACATAGCTGTCTAATTACCTCAAAATTAACAATTAATTATCATTTTGTGTGGGTTAAAACAAAAAAAATTATCAGAAATTTGCCGAAATTGCAAACTTATCCTACATCAGAAAGAACTGATATGATTCTATTAGTTGGTGAATGCAGTGTGCATTCACCAATTAATAGAATACTTAAATGCTCCTGATTTTATCTAGTCTGGTTTTTTTATGGGGATATGTTAAAGACAGTGTTTACAAAACTCGACCAAGTAGTGTCGACAACGAGAGAAATTATTGTAGGTGCTTTTCGAAGTAGAACTCCACATATGCCTTTTAAAATGAAAAGATCCTTTTGAAAAGATAATCATTTTACGCAGTTAACAGGAAAGGAAGCATTTTGAGCATTTAATTTCATCTAGCTAACTTTTGTCGCATAATTATAGGTTTATATCTAGTTTTAATTCTCTAATAATTAAAATATGTTTTAAACGTGTATCTTTTTATTACCGTTGAGTATTTTACTCTACAATCTTTAATTTTTGTTAAATTAACAAAAGGTATATCACATAGCCACCTATATTTTTTCAAATAATAAAGATTTACTGACGCAAAATTATAAAAATTAAAATATCTGGGAAAATCTTTGTCTGAGGGGTAGGCAACCTTAATAATATTTTTGATTGAATTGAACACCGGTAAAATATACTGGGTTTTACACTTTTTTTAAGTTTTTACACATAAAATAAAGAAGTAACTTGCTTTTAAAAGTGACTAATGTTCCATATTAATTTTGTTTCACCCTGTATAACTTTTCGGGTCAAATTTCAATTGGTTTAACATACAATGGTTACTTTAATTAAATATCAGGCTATACAAGGTCAACTAAAATTTAGGTAGCTGTTATCTTAATTTAAAATTTACTCTTCATTTTCACAAAATGTGAAATATGTCAAAATCCTTAGATTTTAGGTATATGCTTCTTTAATAAAACTCACCTTTATTTTTTTTCTAGAATCCGAAAATCAATTAATATATTGGGTGTACCTTTAGAAAAAACACAACTTTGATGTGTAACTTTTTTTGGGAACACCCTGTATAATTCTATATATTTTTAAAAAATGCTTTCAGTTAACCTACATATGCTGCCAAAATTTCATTTCGATATAAACTACCGTTCTCCTTGGAGCTTCCGCGACTTTCCTGTATATGACAATAGGCCATTTTATTTTTAAAAAATGGATAGGGCGGGTTTTGCAACTTGACGCCTCAATTATTTTCTTAATTAGGAAGTTTTATGTTATTAAATATATTTTTAGAACAGGATACAAAATAGTTTGTAAGATACATATTATCGTTCTTATTAGAAACCATTTATTACAGAAGAAAAAACGTTGCCAACGTTAAATTCAAATAACAGTAAACTAAAATCGAATGAATTTATTCAACATTTATTACGAAACGCACAGACACGTAGCATAAAATGTACGCAGCGATTAACAAAATATTTATTAGACTTGATTTAACTGTGAATATGTTTATTCAAAGCGGGTCGTAAATAGCTAGTTAAACATTTTCTACATGCATTTATAGCTGGAACTGGTTTTCCATCGCGTCTCTTCGCCCCTCCATCTCCACGCTTTTCTAGTCTCCTGCGTTTTACGTTAGTTAAAAACCTGTTTTTTTTCTTCTATGTACATTTTCCGAGCTGTTAGATGTGTGGCGATCAGATTGAAAATATCTTTGTGGCAGTGTTAAAAGAATTGAAGGATTTCCTTCGATATGAAGGATTTTGATTTTACAGTCAACTTTAGTCGGTTGAAGGGCTAAAGGATTTTTATCCAAAAATAAGACAATATGAAGATTATAAATAAATAAATAAATAAATAACGCTTTATTGTGCAGGAAGTTAAAATAGCTTCATCGACAAAGCATTTACAAAACAAACAAAAGCACAAAAATATACAAATAATAAAAAATATACAATACAAACCATACAATTCAAAAAAAATTAAGATCATTAAAATTACAAATAGAACATACATGAACAATTGCAGAACACAAAAAAAGGCGTATCAATAAAATTTTACAATAGAAAAATTGTAAATGGATATAATTTTAAGAGTTATAAAATATTAAATACTCGACTTTTGACCAGTTTGTGAGATGATCAAAATTTTAAAATTCAAAATTGTTCATGATTAAACATCAACAAAAAAGTCGTTTACCGCATATAGGGCTACCGCTAGAGTAAGTATGATTTCAGAGCTTTGCGAAATGCGGGGCAGAATGCAAGCGACTTGATATAGGGTTGCCAGCATCGTAAGAAGATATTAGTCTTAATTTTGCAGAAAAAAAATATATATGTATTTTGATTCTGATATACCCTTATACCAAAACATTTAAGAAACAAAATATTTAAGATACAAATCTGTACCAAAGAAAAAGAGAGTACCGCTTTTAAAAACTATAGACAGTAAAATAATCCACAAAGCGCCAACCTAAGCCATCTTCGAATGTTTGAACTGAACAAGTCGACGAAGCGAGCATTGTTCTTTTTACAATGCGAATTTTAAGTCGCTTTAGCCTTGAAGGATTTCACGGTTCGAAGAATTTTCGAAAAGGAGTCGGCGTGCTGGGTAGGGATGTTGGCACAAAAAAAGTATCGATACTTGCTATAGTATCTTCACATAATATGTATCTACAATAAAACACCTCCACTGGAAAGATCGTTTAAGGAATGTGATTCGTCTGAAGGTTAGAAAAAGTTGTAACTCCTGCGTTATATGAAACTTTTGGAAATTCAAAATTTCTATACGATTCAAACTAATGGTGCGTTTAGACTTGAGCACGCACGCACTGATCCTCCGCGAATGCTCAAGTGTAAACGGCTGTGCGCGCACGCTCACGTCTGTGCGCGAGCAGCTGCGAACGTGAACCGTCTGGTGTCGGTTTTTGGTCCGTGCTCAAAGGGATTTTATGCGTGCGCGAACGCTCACTTTGCACCGGCAATTTGTTTTGTCTACGTTCGTGCGTGTGTGATTTTTTTTTTCGTTTTCTTTATTAAAATTATGGAGTGGATCAATGAATCTTCGATATTATTAATTGAAGAATATGAAAAGTTGCCTATATTATGGAATGTTAAACATTCTTTGTATTATTAAAAAATAAAAAAAACGCATGGCAAGATCTTGTAAATAAAATTAATATTGAATATGTCGATATTAATGAAATTGCTATCCTAAAATTTGTATCTTCTATTCGTAATTTTTGGTGTTATTAAATTTTGTAAATATTCAAAGTCGGGTCTGGTCATTCTTGTAAAGTTTTTGAACTGATCACAGCCCTCCTCAGACACTAAGTTGTTAGGTTAAGTTAGTAGTAAATTATATCGATTTCTAAAAATTTGGGTTTGCCACCAGCGACGATGTTTTCGATTTTTCTCCTTTTTAAGCTGTGCATAACAAAGACTGCAGCCTCGACTATTTCTTAGTCGTCCATTATTTTCGCCAACACAACTCTGCTGTGCGCGCACAAATGGATCACTTCATTCGTCGAAAAATAAGTTTTTAATTTGAACGGAGCCGAGAGCGCGAACGAATGCCCTGCGCGCACGCTCAGCTCGTGCGTGCTCAAGTCTAAACGCTCTATATATACAGGGTGAGTTTCCTACGATGTTCTCTATGGGCATCTCGGAAACTACTGGAGATAGAGAGTCGGTTAAATGGGGAAAGAATTGCAGTTTTGTGGGGTCATAAATATGCGCCTTTCAGAATTTTGAAAAAGTTCATGGCTTACTAGATATTTCGAAAAAAACGAATTTTGGCTATTTTAAAAATTGTCCCTAATTCCATTACAATCTATTTTAGACAAAAAGTGTTCAGATAAAAGTTGTAGATAATCACATTCCTAATGAGTTTGTGTTCTCCGATTTTTCATAAAACCTGTCATTTTTGACATATGACACAAACATAACGTTTTTTTAAATGGAAACCATAGTTGGCTATGACTTCATAAAAAGCGCCATTTTTTAAGCTTTTCAGCAATATAAGCTATAATATGTTTCTTTCACAAAATTACTGAGTTATAGCTAATTCTTATCTTTCTTGACTAATTTCACTTAGTTAGCCATGGAAACAAGTTCAATCGTCGTTGCTCTCAGAAATGTGAAATTGTGTCACATCCAATCTCTGTAAATTAAAATAAACAAAAATTGTAAATAAAAATTTTTCAAATGAGGAAAAGCGTGTAGGATTATTGGCTCAACTTTTCTTGGCCATACAGGATACTTTGACCGGTGAAAGTTACTTACGTTTTTTAGAGAACGGTTTTCAATGGTGTTCAAATTTTGTTTTGATTTATAACTTATAAAAAGACAAAATATGTTATTAAACGGCTCTTTACAATTTAGATTACACAAACTAAATAATATCACTACGTACACTTTAAGTTATTTTAGAAAATGTTCAAAAAATCCGCAGTTATTTTGAGTACATAAATGCATCTTTTTAAAACTGAATTTCTAGCTATTGTCACAGAACGACCGGTCGACTTAATTAAACTTCTTCTGTTCCGGCTTTTCGAGTGCCTCTCTTAATTCATAAGTATTTTTGTAAACCTTGCTGTTAACCATATCGCATAAAAAAATCTAAAATGGATAGGTCAGGTGACCGAGGAGACCCATGCAATTGGTCCACCTCTCTGAGTCTACATAATTATGATATAAATAATTTTTTAAATAACATTTCTTTCATTGTGGGGGGAGTTGGTGCGTCATAATGAAGTCATGTAAGAGAGTTCCAACATAAGTCATGTTGGAACCACTGTATTAATGCGCGAGTATCTAAATTTAACTTTTCTATCATGTCTTGAAAACCGTTTTCTAAAAAACGTAACGTTCGCCGGTTATCGTATCTTCGAAACTGTATGGGCAAGAAAAGTTGAACCAATAATTCTACACGCGGTTCTTCATTTAAAAAACTCTTATTTACAATTTTTGTTTATGTTAATTTACAAAGATTGGATGTGACAATTTCACTTTTCTGAGAGCAACGACGATTGAACTTGTTTCCATGGCTAACTAAGTGAAATTAGTCAAGAAAGATAAGAATTGGTTATAACTCAGTAATTTTGTGAAAGAAACAAATTATAGCTTATATCGTTGAAAAGCTTAAAAAACGGCGCTTTTTATGAAGTCATGGCCAACTATGGTTTCCATTTATAAAAACATATGTTTGTGTCATATGTCAAAAATGACAGGCTTTAGAAAAAATCGGAGAACACAATCTCATTAGGGATGTGATTATCTACAACTTTTATCTGAAAACTTTTTGTCTAAAATAGATTATAATGGAATTAGGGACAATTTTTAAAACAGCCAAAATTTTAGACTTGCTCATCACTATCTACAGAATACTTTAATAAACTTAAAACTTCCACTTTTGGAACTAAAAACTCGGAAAAAAATAAAGACATTTTTAAAGACACTTACATTTTGGTATATCGATATTATTTCTACGTTCCTATTGGTAGGGTTGTTCTCCGTCCGTGTACGCACTTGTTAGGTTGTTTTGCTTCGTGAGAAGTCGACGTTTCTTTTCTTTTGTTGGAATTTTTCGGAGATCGGCTATGATAAACGTATGGTAAAGAGGGTTGGTCGGAAAGACAGGTTTACGATGCAAAAATAATACGAAAGAAGTACCTAAATCCTTATAGATTTAGGATTTTGGTATCCCACTAAAATAGAAGAGATAAATACAGACCATTCCAAAATTGGTGTTCTGAAAATTAAAATTTTTAGTTTTATTAAAATTCACTGAAAAATGTACTACTTACTAGGGTTTTAATTGTTATAATTTACGTTATAATAATTAAAATCCTAGTTTCTATCACTTCATGTTTCACCGAAAATGAGTACAACTTTTGATTTTTAAATGGTAGGTACCCTCGGTGTTTTGTTGCTTTAATCGATAGAGAGTGATATTCTGAATAGAATGACGTATCATATGTCAACTTTTGACATTTTCGAATATGGTTTATTTGAAGTTGCAACATGCGATTCATAACGACAATTTGACTCGAATAATGCCAAATATGTAGTATTAAATTATTCGTAAAAAATGCTTTTTCGAAATATGCTAATGAGCCACCCTCGTTCCATTTGAAAAAAGTGGACATCTTTTAACCGGCCAGCACAAGGCATTAGACCATCAAATGTATTTTTCCAAGATTCTTCTTGATTAAAAATTAGTGTTTTTAACACAGCCAAGGCACTCTAGATTGAAATTTAAAATTCAATTTTGTTTTAAGCAAAAATGTCAAAAGTTGACATATTATGATATGTCATTCTATTTAGAATGTCATTTTCTATCAAATAAAGTAAAAAAGTACCGAGGGTGCCATTTAAAAATCAAAAGTTGTAGTCATTGCCGGTAAAACAGGAAGTGACAGAAAACAATTGAATACGTCCAATTAATCCTAATTTATATTAGCTAACTATTAATCCTAATTTATATTATATTAACATGCCAAATCTCGGTTTTATATCTGAAAAAATAAAAAAGTTATATAGGGGTGGGCCACTTTTGAGACGTACCCGGTATATTTTTATGGTATATTTTCTATTAATAATATAATAGAAAATATACTATATAAAAATCTGTAAGAAACTAAATAAAATTCGTAACTAAAAGGTAAATCATAAAAAAAAAACAATGTCAATATAATTTTACATAAAAATGACAGCAATCTTCATTGCCGTGCGAACTTTGACGCCGTTTTTTTATCTCGATTGTATGATACTTATGTCTTCCATTCTTATTCCAGCTTAGATACAGTAAAGTCGTTAATGAAATCTTAACAAGACAGAAGAAGTTATTCATATAGTATTTCATTTAAAATATAAATATGCAGTATTTCATAATAATGCTCCCTAAGTATATACGTATGAAATGTTAAATAGAAATAAAAATAGCTATCCAGTGCAGCATTAACTCCGCGAATGGTAGTTACCATAAATTTGTTACTGTCTAGTGATTCCGCAAATAAAATGCATATAGTTTCTTCAGACTGGTTTTATAAGTTGAAATTAGAATTTGAACATCTTTTACTACTAATAACTGCCAATCACAACTGCATTGTGTAGATTTAATTAGTGAAAAAAAAATATTTCAGAATTTGTAAAATCATGAAATGGATATTTATTCCAAAGAAAAAAATGTTCATAATTATAAAACCATAATACCTACATTGAATAAGATAAATAAATAATTTATCTAAAAGTTATAGTGCGAGCTGTGATTACTTTTTGCAACATTTTTGTAAAATTAAAAATGGGAATATTGCCATGAAACTATACTAGCCGTCTCAAAAAATGGACATCTTAAAATGTTTGATACATTTGTAATTTTAGGTATATATTTTGTTCTAATGGGCCAATTTTGATGATTTTTCAAGCCATTTGTAGCAAACATTATTTGAATTTTTAGAGTCTTTTTATAAATTATAAAGTAAAGCCCCCATCTGTCTATTATAAAAGTGGAAACCCTAACCCAACCAAAATATCAATCAACAAATAGAATCTTTTATTTTTTAGAAAGAATCTAAGAAGTTGAATAATTTAGCTACATATTGCTTAAAAAATCATCAAAATCAGACAACAGAACGGTAACTTCGGCAGCATATTCTACACGTTAAAATAAGTAAAAAAAGTTCGTATAAATGTATGTCCTAAAATGCTTAGTTTCGGAGATACAGGGTGTAGAAGTTTCATTTTTATTTCGATTTTTTCCAAATAATTTCTTTATTTTTTTAAGTAACGTCAATATGTGGATGAAAATTGGTGTGTGGGAGTTTTTTGGCATGAGAAATTTGATTTTCATGTTAATATGACTCTTACTTGTAGAGGGCGCCACCTACATATTTTTAACCGGTTTAAAGAATATTAACTTTTTGTCCGTACCTGTATAAAACTACTGAGTAAAAGAATGTACATTTGCAACGTTTTTTACGTAGAAAAGGTCTCTTGGTAAAAATCGTTACGAGTAATGGTTCTCGAGATATTTGGAATCGAAATTATCAATACCTGTCATCATTGACATAAATTAAACATGTTGACTAAACAGTTATTAGACTGAAATCATAAATTTGAAATGTTTTTGTGTTAAACGTTTAACAGAAACTGTTTTATCATCATTTTTTTGCAGAAAAATTTATGATTAATTAAAAAAAAATTCTCAAATTTATTTTTTCAGTCAAACAACTAATTATTCAACGTGTTTATTTTTTGTCAATAATGACATATATTGACTATTTCTATTGTAAATATCTTGAGAACGGTTGCTCGTAGCGATTTTTACCGGAAGACATTTTTTTACGTAAAAAGCTACGGGGATGTATATTTTTTCACTCGGTAGTTTTATACAGGTACGGAAAAAAAGTTATTACTCTTAAAAAATATGTAGGTGGCACCCTCTTCAAGTAGGAGTTATATTGACATCAAAATCGAATTTCTCATGCCAAAAAACTCCCAGACGCCAATTTTCATCAAAATATTGACGTTACTTCAGAAATTATTTGGAAAAAATCGAAATAAAAATGAAACTTCTACACCCTGTATCTCCGAAACTAAACATTTTAGGACATACATTTATACAAACTTTTTACTTATTTTTATCTGCAGAATATGCTGTCGAAATTTCCGGAATACAGTTCGGACCAACCTGTATATTGAACTTTGAAGTCAAATTTTCAAAGTAAAACAAAAATTCTTATATTAAATTATTTTGTCAAATATAAAAAATACGGAAACAAATATGACAGACGGTATATTTAAATAAATACAAAAAGAAATAATATTGTTCTTAAAACCAATAAATTAAACGTTTACTGTTAAATTGCTTTTGTTCGAATTTTAGTAAACAGATTTAGTCACGGTTTTTGTTGTGTTTTCTAGTAAGTAAATTAAATTATTCAGAAAGCAATTAAAAGAATAGAGGAAATGGCTGCCAACGAGCTTTGCCAGGATGCGGAGGGTCTTAAAAAGCGGACAAGCCTGTCCGAGATACGGTTCGTTCAAGGACGAACTCATGCCTTCCTTTCTTTTATTATGAACAAGAGTGAGTGTGTTTACAGCGAGGATATAAAATAGAACACCAAAAAAATACAGGGTGTCCCAGGAATGGATATGTTACTAGTGATTTTATTTTGTGAGAACAATCCGGAGTTTAACCATCAAATAATTAATCTTCATACAATTTTATGACACCCGTATTTTTTTATTTTACTTCAATTTCATCCCATTTTTTTAAAATTAATCACTATTAAGAATTTCAAATTTACACTTTTGCAATCTCTGGTCTCTGACGTCACCTGTCCAAAGTGTCACGGTTTGCCAGTAGGTACAAAGGTAAATAAAAACCGAGGGGTGAACACTTAGGGGATTTATGGTGTACACATGAAAGGATTTCCAGGGGATGTACCGAGGATGTAGTGGATGTACCGAGGATGTACTAGAGGATGTAGGGGATGTACCGAGGATGTAGGGGATGTACCGAGGATGTACTAGAGGATGTAGGGGATGTACCGAGGATTTACCGGGGATGTATTTCGAATTATTTGGGGCGTAATTTGCCGAATGCGATGTTTGAAGTCATCCAAATTTGTGGGTTGTCTTTTGGATACATTTTCCATAAGGTATCTTCTTCGGTATCCTCTTAAAAAAGGTTTTTTTCTAATATTTTTTTCACTTTTTAATTTTTTAATGAGAATAACTCCAAAAAGCTTGGATTTGGGTATAGCACTTACATGGAAAATATTCAGAATTTTAAGAGCAATTCAAAAATGCAGAAAAATAATAATTATGTTGCCACGAGGGTTGCCATTAAAAGAAATTGTTTTGGACAAAGCATTTTTGAGACACCCTGTATAATATTCATTTTTTGCATAATCTGCCCCGGAAAAATTAAAATAATTGATGTGGCCGAGCGATTTCCAAAAAATGTGGTTCTCGAGATGTTGATATTTATTCAATATTTTACAACCACCCTGTACGAAATCAAATAAGATCGAATATCGATATTGTGAATATAGATAGATATAGATATTTCCGATATGAAGTATTCATAAAGAGATATAGCGGTATCTGTTATATCGATAGCTATATCGATATTTATGGACCAATATATCGTTACTTGGTTTTCACGTATGTGAATTAGCTTGTGCACATCCGTTTTTCTCAATGAATTTATTAAATAAAGTTTGCACAAGCCGATTTTCACAAGCCGATTTGCACAAATTTCATGGGAGTGAAAATGGACCTTTATTTGATATATCGATAAAAATATCGATACTCAAGGCTTTGTGGCTCACCCCTACTCATAACCTCAAAATATCTCGCAAAATGTATGTATAAGTCAGATATATAGCCTTTAATCCATATCTCTGGTATAAGTTTATGCAAAAATGTGTTTGTGTGTGTTCATATCTTATTGCATAGTGCCGTAAGCGTTATGAATTAAAGGGAAGTGTGTGTAAATAATTATTATTGTACCCTCTATACGTCAAAAACGAAGTTCATAAATGCGAATGCCTTTAACGTTGCCTATTTTTAGGTCTGTTTTATAAAGTAGATCCTCGGTAGCTACTAGATCTCATTTTTATTTGGATTCAAAACACGAGATTGATGATGTGCAAAGTTACATAATATAGGGCTTTACGCATGACTAAGTTATTTTTTCCGCCGACATAAATTGCATAAACCGAGGCATAAACTGCTGTTATACATAGTAAGTCTTAAATAAGTGCAAATATTTTCAGGGGTGGTATATTTTGACCCCTGGAACACGTCTATGATGTTTTTTTTGCAAATAAAATATGTTGAAAATCGTGCATTTTCTTTTAAATTTCCCTGTATATTTTTCGAAAACTTTTTAGAACTGCCTGTTCACCGCTAATTTTCCCACGTTATAAATTCTTAATCTCTGATATTACCATAGTTACAGCTTTACTCTATGGTTACGGCACTAAAAGGGATGCAAATACAGAAAAAATCAGGTGGCTATCAAAATCAAAAATCAATTTTTTTTTTAAATTTTCAAACTTAAATAACTTGGTTATTTTGGACTTATTTGAAAAATGGTAAAGAAAAAATATGTTTCTTTTATCGAGATCTACCAGCCCTGAAAATTTTTGCACCTATTTAAGACTCACCCTGTATAATAAAAGTAACGGCGAATTGTTGTAGGCACAATAATAGCCGAGATTGTTACAGCTCTGGCAAGATTTGATATGGGTTGGCGCGCCTTAGTTGGATTCTCGATGACCCCATATAATTTTTTTAATTGGTTTTGATTTTTTTTATCCTTTTGAATTCAACAAAAATATTAGGTGTCAACTATATTACTAGCCAATAAATTGTAGAGGTTTGAGAAATTTTGTGTAGTTATACATATAATAAAGCTCGTAATAAAGTGGGAGATCGCTATAACATAAATAACAATTCCGGTTTCGTCGTAAGTAAAGTAACCTTAATTTTGTTATTTTAAATAAAAAACACCCTGTAAATTTTTATATCCCTCTAGTAAATGTAAGTCGAAATGGTGCTTCATCTTTTTTTTTATATATTTAATAGTTTCGGAGATAATAGCGTTCAAAATTTTAACTTTCTTTTTACCATTCAAATAAAATTATAAAAAAATATATACAGTGTGTCCAAGATAAGTATATCTGGAACAGTATTTTTTAGATACGTAAAACGGTTCATCAAGAAAATTATTCTAAATGTATGGCGTACACATGAGAGGATTTCCTGGGGATGTACCGAGGATGTACTAGAGGATGTAGGGGATGTACCGAGGATGTAGTGGATGTACCGAGGATGTAGGGGATGTACTAGGGGATGTACGAGGATGTAGGGGATGTACCGAGGATGTAGGGGATGTACCGAGGATGTACTGGAGGATGTAGGGGATGTACTAAGGATAGAGGATGTAGGTGTACACTTTTTGCCCTATGTGTTTACCCCTCGATAAAAACCATTTTTCTAAATGTATTTTAAAGTAGATATAAAATTAATTGTAAAATAAATTTAAGGAACTTACGTTAAAATGATCTTCACAGCAAAATCTCGTACTTTTCCTGACATATTGTTGTCTTGCCGCTTCAAACCAGGCTCTTCGACGGCTTTCATCCAAAGGAACAGTTATAAAAACTTTTTCTGGAGAGCCCTAATGTGTTATTTAGACAGCCCTTCACTAAACAAACTTTAACACCCTTCATTACAAAAATAATAAAGAGGCTACAATAAAACAAAATTGAAAACTCAAAGTGTTTAACGCCAAACGCAAAATCCACAAAATGCAAATCTAACCTCGAACCCTCGAACGCCTGGAACATCCGAACAACTTTGGTAGTGTTTGGTGCTTCGATAAAAATGGCAGTAACCCGTTAATTATAAAAATTTAAGTTTTAATTTCTAGTAGTAAAAAATATAAAAGTAAATTTAATATTCGGGTAATAAAGAATAATACCACATAAAAACGTATTTTTTAATGCTCTTAATAAAAACAGAAAAATCTAACGTGATTTTAAGATATATGGTGTAAATACGGTAGCAGAGAACTAGACACTCCATAATATTATTCTTCAGAGGCTCGCGCCCTCTGTCAACTATTCAGTCAAATGCTGATAGGTGACGTCACAATTTTCTACGCGTCATTTCAAACCAGTGAAATTTGTACTGAATTTGATTTTATTGTTTATTCCTTAATTGTAACTTCGTTGCATTTCTTTTTGTATTGAGGGAGTACTTTTTAATGACTTCAATTGAATTTTATATTAAAAATAACAAAAATTTACTATGGTTAAACACCGGATTGCTTGTTGGCCTGAAGGGTTTATGCTCAAAGATATCCAAATAAGAGTTTCCTTGACAAACGTTCCTTTGAAAAACTATTTTTCCTATTTCACAGAGCTGATAGTGTGGTAAATGAAAAACCTATTAGGCAGAAACCTGTCGTTGGAAGTGCAGAAAATTAATTTGCCTTAATTGGTTCTTTTATAGAAAATCCAATATATCTACAAGTCATCCTAATATAAATTAAAGAACTACCTACTTCTTTATCTTTCTTGAAGTCCATAAAGCAATGTCTATTTTGAAAATAGTTACTAACTGTCACTAGCAACTTGTCATGACGATACCAACCATCTTGATTGCCATTTTATTGAAAAATCGCTTTTTATTAAAAATCTGAGCCTAAGAAACTCTAATATAGTTTAAAAGAGCATTTAAATATGCTTTGACTTTTTTCATAAAATACATAGTGTTGCATTTGAAATAACGAAGTGTCTATGTAAAATAAATATTTAAAATAGACCAGCAATTTTTGATACCCCTGTATACATTTAAGGAAACAATAGTTTTTTTAGTAAAGTTTATTTCTCTGGCTTCAAAGTTGGCACAAGAATTAACTCTTAAAAGTAATGTACAGGGTGTTGACAAACATTTTTATTATTGCTTGCATATTAAATATCTTTAAATATCTCAAAAACCTAAGCATTTAAACATATTAAACCCTTATAATAAGTGCCATATAAAGAATGACACTATACACTGTAGAATTGATTTTAACAATATTTGAAATAATTTACTTTCACTTTATCCGTTGCTCTCCGGCCAATATTCTGTAGGTTTATCAAAGATCTTAACTATCGCCGGTGTAAATGCACTCACCGGCTATTTTCAGCAATCTTCTACCTGCCCAAAAGACGAATACACCGAAGTCCATATGCTAAGTGTCCGTTAAAGCCGCTGTTTTTAAAAAGATCCCAAAACAACGGCTTTTGTGATGGAATTTTTAACTGTATCTATGATGTCATGTTTGTTGGTTAAAATAACGTGTAGGTATAATAATGGGAGTTGAAAGAAACCATTCAGATAATTGGAAACCTGAACATAACGTTTTCAGTATTAATATTATTAGGTTTTGTTCAATGGAATAAAACAACTTTGTTCAACACCCAATTTATTTATTAGAAAAATAAGAAAGGTTTCTTGAAAGGTTTAATTGGTGACCCTAAACGAATTTTTGACTACTCGTAAAAGTTATTTCACAATTTTTATATCTTTTTGGTCTGGGAAAGATCATAAGCTGTAGAAGTAACTATTTTTGACTCTTTCTAAGAATCACAATAATCTTACTATAATTTCTAATACAATATTTTTTAGATTTGGTATATACTTAAACTGCATAAACCAATTATAAAATAGAGATGTTATTCAAATAGCATCACCTTTAGACTTTTAGTAAAGGAATTTCGAAGAAAAAATAAAATTATTGTCGTCAAAGTGTCAGAGATTCGACAAATGATAATTTTTCCATGGCAATTATTCCCCAATCAAAATCACTAAGAGGTCTTTTGTAACCGAAACTACAATACAATAAACCTACTTGTTATATTGCCAAACTGTCGACCTACTTATGATACTGAGTATGATAATAATTTTACACAGCTATTTAGGAGTAGCATCACGTAAGGCCATTCTCAATGGTAAAATAATAATCACTAATACCACAAATATACATCTTACGAAGCGGTATGTTGAAAAAAATTCTGATTTCACAAGTTAGGTACTTACTATTGCGATACAAACTTTACTTAAAACTACATTATAGTAGTATTACCTATAAAAAACAATAAAATTATTGAAAAAAATATGAACTTTCTAATTGAACTATTTATTATTGAATGGATATAAATTTTATTCTGTAGGAGTATAATAAAACATCAATTAATCAATATTTTAGAGGATTATAAGAAAATGTAAAATTGAGAAAGTAATGAACTAGCTAAAGGTTTCATTAAACATAAGAATGACTACTGTTTATTATACGACACATTCGGTATTTAGCTATAAGTAACAAGAATGAGTGACATCAGCTGATGATATATGATGTGTGACAAATGTTCCTAAATAATTTTGATTTCAATACGTTGTAAACAAATATGTGTTGTCGATTAAATTTAAATATAAAAAATTAGAAATTACCAAAAATTCTTGGCTTATCTTTGACTTGAGGAGATTTTTTCAGTTAGACTTCATTTGGTCTCTTTTCTATTTACAGACATCTTTAAGCTACTTTTAGTGACAAAGAATAATTAACCGTTAAATAATGTTATATAATATTTATAATAAATTAACCGTTTACAATCTGCTTCAAAAGTGAATATCTTCAATATGAATTAAGCGGTTGAAATTAATAAAAAAATATCGAGAAAAGATGCACTTTGATAATAAAGTGGTTTTAAAATGCTTTACATTGATGAACCATTTCGCCAAAATAATGACAGATGGAAACTTTAATTTATAACTTAAAAAGGGGCTTAAAAAGGAAAAACCAATTAGGTTCACTTCATTCACACATTCATAGCACTGAATTTTTGTCTAACTTTGATAGAAAGATAAACTCACCACATCCAAGTACAGATTTTTTACTAAAATATAAGATGACTTAAAAATGTAAATAAAGTAGGAAACTTCAAAGCCTTAACTTGAAAATAAACAACTGTGGTATTGTCATTTTCTGTCCACAATTGGGGACTTGGATTTCTTCTTATGGTGCCTCATCAGTTCGGGGCATCTAACTCCGTTACCTGCGGAAAGTTTATTTGAACTGACACCTTAGACCTGTGTTTTTTTATTTGCCATTAGTGAGACGTCTATCATAAACCACAATACGCCTTTTGAAATATCCATTCTTCGACAAAGTAATATTATTTATGACGATATCTATTCTATACTAATATATAAAATCCTTAAATGACTGACTCACTGATTAATCACGATCCTGCTCAAACCACTCAACGTAAGAAGCTCAATTTTGGCATACAGGTTGATTCTAGGCTGTAGAGGTTCGATAAGAAGGGATTTTTAACACCCCTCAAATATTACAATATGTTTTATTTAAAAAACGGCCAAGTTTCCGAAAAAACGCTTAACACTTATATTTTATTTTGTTTTTTTTACATATTTTAAGAGTATTTAAAAATGGGTGTTTCGAAAAATCTGGTCATTGATTAATCAAGATCCTGCTTAAAGCGCTTGACGTAAAAAGCTGATTTTTGGTTTGGTTTGGTTTGGTTGTGAAACGGATTGACTTTAGGGTGTAAAACGGATTGACTTTAGGGTGTAGAGGTTCGATAAGAAGGGATTTTTCGAAACTCTAATTTTAAGGGGGTGTAACCACCCCTCAAATATTAGAATATTTTTTATTTAAAAACCGGTGAGTTTTTCGGAAAAACTCTTAAACACGTATATTTTATTTTGTTGTTTTACATATTTTAAGATTTTTTAAAAATTTATACAGGATGTTTCATAAAATATGACCATCGAGTAATCACTGATTAAACTGCTTGACGTTTAAAGCTGATTTTTGGCAAACGGATTGACTGTGGGGTGTAGTGATTCGATAAGGAGGTGTTTCTCGAATCTCAAATTTAAAGTGGGTGAAAACGCCCCTCAAATATTGCAATATTTAAATCAATGCATGAACGATTCGAGGTGTAACGCGAACGTGGTCGCGGAAAAAAGTTAGTAGTATATATTTCTAACAATCGTATTTATGAAATCAAATAATAAATCAATCAAATCTAAAAATGCAACACGAAATCTATCCGCAAAAACTACTCAAACCGTAAAAAAAATTAAAAAAATGCAAAGAGAAAGCAAGCAAGCCAGCTAGCGTCAATGTCGGCGATCAAGGTGAAGTTCATGGTTTCTAGGTGCATCTAGCGCGAGCGTATCTAACTCAAACGTAATCTAAAGAATTTCGTTATTTAACAATTGATGCAATCGGTAAAAAACTTTCTCTCCAATGTAACGTAATGGCACTGAGTGAGTAGTTATCTCGCCAGAACATTTCTGGGTCAATATCGGAGTCGCTCTCTGCTTTCTCTCAATGTTTATGCACTAAATAGATAGAATATATTGGGCATTGTTTGATGAAATGGCGTGTGGTATTGTCGGTCCACGATGTTTAACATAATACCTATACGTTGCATCACATCTGAATATGTATACATGCAATGAATATGCAAATTGAAGAGATTATCTGATTTAACTTCTCTGTAATATATGTCTCTGCTATCAGGGCTATATTTTAACCCTATAGAGTACTAACCATTCGTAAATTTTACGAAAACTATCCAACTTTTCAAAAATTGGAAACTATGTATTTGTCGTAGAATTTGTATTACAACGACGATTAGTTTATTGTATATAACCAAAATCAGCATTATTCCATATATTTTACGAAAGGTTAATTTGCATGTTAATATTTTTTTAACATTCTCAAGCTGCCCTTTATTTTAAAGACGAATCTATCAAAAAATGTCAAAGAGGTGGAAAGATACAAGACACCTAACACAAACATAATTAGAAACACTGTCTCTGTTCCCAATTGATAGCAATGATGAAAAGACAGTCAGATGATTGGCGGTATAGCCGCTCAGAACTCTATGTGTATTTTAAGCCGCGTCCACGCTTGTTAATCAACATTGTTTTCAACAATGTTTCGCGACATGTTTTCGAAAATTTCGTTAAAAAGCAACAAGTTGCATGTTTTTTCAACAAGTTGTATGTTTTCCGTCAGGAGCGGTAAAGATCAAAAAATGTTGACAACATTGTGTTTGGCAACATGTTGCGACTACGTCCACACTGGCTTTTTGTATTCGTTTATTTGGGTCTCATCTTTAGTTTTGTTTAGTCGGTTCACCGGTGTACATCATGGAGTGGAGTATACATTCGCGCAAAATAAAACTAACCTATCGTAGTTCGTCGCTCAGCGAAACAATAACGTCATCAGCTTTCAAATCAACACCGTGAACACAGAGTAGGACGCACTCAAAATCTTCTTTTTTTCTTATTTTTTTTCTCTGCATGCTAAAAATACGCAAGCTGCCTGCAACCGCGAGAAGGACATATTTTTCGCCGGACATATTGGAATGGACTAAACAATAAAAATGTTGCATTGGGCTTCAAATTTCCAACTTTTTGTATGTGGTCGTCCTAAAAGTGGTCAACAAGTTGCTGCAACATGTTGCACCAACATGTTGTTAAGTGAGGACGGGTCTTTATGAATATTCTTGATCACAATCTAAAAAGAAAGGGGGTAAACCTATAACAAAAAAGAAATATATTTTGATAAGTTTCATGACTTCATAGGCCAGTGCAAATAATTTTGAATTTGCAAAAATTTTTAGAAAGCTGCGACCATTGAAAATAGTTAGCCTTAGTAACTCTTATTAACATACTAAAAGCCCCATTTGTCCGATGTGTGCGTCATCAAAAAAAATCGGCCGCCATCTTGAATTTTGGTACTTTTTGGGAAAAAATGTAAATAACTCAAAAACGGTGCGTTATAGCGAAAAACTTCAAGAGGTAAAAATTAAAGAGAATAAAAAATCTATCAGAATCAATAAGGAGTAGTTTATTATCCTAACGCAGTGACGTACAAAAATTTTTTGAAAATCGAGCAATTTTTAAAAGAAATCACCGAAATGCAAATTACTATTTTTTAAGCTTATTAACAAATAACATGGATATTTAGCATCATTTCAACTAAAATACAGTCCTTGTGACATTTTCAAGAAATATTTATTGGTGGTTTAATAATATTTCAAAATTAACAAAAATTGTCAAAGCTATCCTTTACTAAATACATGTGTACTAATAATGTGCGAAAGCAGCCTCCACCTTGTTCCGGTCGGGGCTTTTTCATTATGATAAATATCTTTTTATAACATACCCCTACAAATCGAATAACAATAATTCAAATTATGACCATTTTAATAAAAATGTGTTACCAACTTGTAACCTAACTTTTCAAACTGTCATGCATTTCGAGAAAAAAAAGAAATTTACAATTTTATTCGATTTGTTCTTCATCGACCGATATTTGTTTGTTCTCGCAAGAAATACCATTACAGTTACCACACAAGCATGAACATAGCATATTGGATTTTAAACATGTACCATTGCGATTAAAAAAAATAGTACAACAAAATATGATTTAATCTGCTGGTCTATATTCTTGTGTCAGTGTCACGTAATTTTTAAAAAATGCCTTTAACTTCAGAGCAAAAATCGATTATATTTACGCCATTAAGGGATGGGGTTCCCATAAGGGACATTGCAGATGCATTAGGGGTAAACAAAAAAACAGTGTTGTTGGTTAAATCCAAAATTCAATATAATTCAAATATCCTTATAGACCATCTGCTGGGACTACTAATTCTTGTACTACTTTTTTTTTATCGCATAGTTTATTACATCCATAATTACAGTAAATCATTTTCAGTAGAAATTCTGGTGCCACTGCGTTTGACATTGTTTTTGGAACTAAGGTATCCGTTTTTTTACTCCATCCACATTCTGTTGCCCCTTCTCCGTTATTTAGTCAATACTGCATTTATAAATAGGTCCTATAATAATGATTTTCAGCTGCGTTAATTGTTGGAGGTAAGGTAGCTAAATCAAAATTTTTACTATAAGTACCTGACGAGATGTAAGGGCTTTATATTTAAAATACCTCAACTGATCTAAATCTTGCTAGCCTATGTCGATCATAGAATGAAAATAAGGATGTATTTCCAGCTTCGACTAGCTCAGATTTTTGTGCTGCAGGATCTAAAAAAAAACGGATGTAATTTGTCGCAGATGAGGATCATTTTGCAAACGTTTTGAAAGTCGCCAGTTTACATTACATTTTATTTTTTTTCTTCCAACCTTCCTTACAAGATCATTGCTAGAGCACCGTTTAAGAGTCTATTACGCTGTATTGTTCGGGTTACTCTCAGGGGTCGGGTAAGGCGGGTGTGTGGCCGAAGAAATGCATTCCATTTTTCTTAGAGACTCAGATCTCTTAGCCCAATCCAGTGGTGTTAAGCAACACCCAAAATTCCAAACACACGTGCTTTGATTAAGCCTTGATTAAGGTTTGCAGAGCTTCACTTGCCATAAAATAGCGAGCAATTTGTTACAAAATCACATAAATTATATATCACAGTAATCATAAACCTTCAATCTATTTCCGTATAGTAACTGAATTTTAAATTATATCTTTATTTTCGAGAAAATTTAGTCCAAACATAAGGAATTTGACCATCAAAATCTTTAAAATAAAGAAGTTGTCTATAAATGTGCTATAATACGGATATAGTATAATCTTTTATCTTTAGATTCCTTCTTCATTTGTGTAAAAATACCTAGCCAGTTTGACTTGACATAAAACGTTAAATGCCGAACGCTTATTTTGCTACTTTTTCGGACTAGTGAAACGGACTATGAGATGTCCAATTTTAGAACGCTCACTTAAATTTCTGATCACTAATGTTTTAGAAATTTCTCTGCAGACAGATTTACAGGAACTCCCGACACTAAAACGCACTACCTGTTATTAAAAAAAATGCCACTTTATCACTGCCACCGCGTATTTTGGGCTGAACATCGTGAACAATACTGTGACTTGCGATACTCAGAAATAATTATTGATTTATTTCATTTACAATCATTGAAAATTCACGGCAGACCTCACAAGACAGAAAGATAGAAAATCTGATATCATCAACTTTTATAGCCGGAAAACTACCAATAGGTATATGAAATTTGTATTGTTATAGCTTCTGAAATAATCAGAAAAAAATATAAACGAAATTGATAAAATTCGGATTTTCTGAAACATCCTCGAAAGTAATTGATTTTTTTATATTTTCAAACATCATGTTGTAGGGTTCAGCAAGAAGCAACGTTTCTCTAATTTAATCATCTTTGTATCTCTACCTATAGTATTTAGTACCTACTATAAAAGTGTAAGAATTTGTCATCTAAACGGCATTGCCTCTATCAGCTTTTTTATTACTCTGAGCTTCGTACAGCAGGATAGAGGTAGGGCATTAAACATAACGTTCCTGCGTAGTTTTTAAGAGCTTGCTGTGTTCCAAGGTCAATCGCAAAGACAGTTCCAAACGATTCCGTTGTTGTCAGATTTAAATTCAGGTCATGCTTCACATGAAAAAGGTATTTTCGCTATATTTTTGTTGTTCATATTATAAACTTATCGTTTCTATAAAATGTATCAGCATTTGATTGAAGCTCATCGATTTGACAATTATTGTTGTCATTTTCCAATCGATTAATTGTCAAGCTCTTGCCATGTTCGGTTAATATCGTGAGTTTATAAGCAATCTTAAAACAATTATAACAGGAGTAACTACAACTCATCGGATCATCCACCAACAACACCTGGTTTGTAGTTAATTTGTGACCTGGTAGAGAAAATTTTGCAAATAATTGCATGAATCGCTTCAATTTGTGATTAAAGCAGTTCACTAAATAAAAGTAAAGATTTCAGTTAACGTCTCCTTTTTGCTGCCAGGGCTAATCTGGACGGGGCCTACTTTGTTTACGCGGAATCCGAACCGCGGTCCTCGGCCATATCATGGTCAATGTCCTACTGACTTAGCAAGTGTCTAAATCGACTCTTACTCACGAGATATCCGATCTCATCCGGCCTCTAACCGGCGTGAATGAGCAGTGTGTGTCAATAGATTTTACACTTTTGCCTTTTTTTTGGACAACAGCACGATACAGAGTTTCGAACCGGTCACCCGTCCATCCACGAGTATCGCCTTATGTCGCTTAACTTCGGTGTTCTAATGGGAACCGGTGTTTCGACGTAGCTGGGCCGTTGCCTTTTCACAAAATAAAAAGCAATGCGTTAAACACCATTTTATTTGCTGAAATTGTCATTCGTTTTGACTCTTTAGTTTTGTATTACGAGTTTTTGGTTTAACTAAATAGTATTGTGATAATTTAAGCTTAAAAATGTTTACTAGCAGACCTTTCAGTCGAACATTGTTCTTTTTAGAACTTCTTTTAGTGCGAAGTGTACAAGATAGCTTAATAGCCGTAAAAAAACTCATCGCAACTTCATTAGAATATTTTGAACGGGAAAGCTGTAGTAATGGCTTTTTATGTCCCTTAAGTGCTGTTAAGAAGGTTTGTTGATGTAAATAATAACTGTTTATATATCTATAATTAATTTATTTTTGTTTCCTAAAATATTTTGATTAAAAGAAAATATATAAAAGTGGGCAACAATGTGCAGGTCAAGCTTAATCACGTCACTAAAAGTTTATTAGGTTTGTACTTTAGAGATCCAGATTTATAAGAAAACCTGATCAAATTGAAATTTGACAGATTTGTTAAAAAACTGCAGTGAAATGGGGGATGAAGAAATGGATAGTATTGCTGAGATGAAAATTGGATAGTATTTGATCCAAAAGTATGAAGTTTTGCAGAAAAATAAAATGTATTGTTTAGGTTATTTCCAATAAAATCCTATATGGGTCTCTCGCCACTGGAAGAAAATCTACAAAATAAAATTATTAGTCAAAATAAATTAGTTTTTTTTGTAAACACTGCTGCGCTAATCCAACGGAGACTAATTGTCAGTAATTAGGTTTACTGATTTGCCTAAATTGCGTCGTGCAAATTGGCTAACGAACAAAAAAAAGCTTAACGTTTCGGAAAGTTTATCTCTTTCCGTCGACGGAAGCAAAAAAATACAAAGAATAAAGAAAAAAACTATTTAAAATATTTAAATGCAACTATTCGAGAACACTTTAGTTTTTTTAAAACAACTATTCTACAACCAAACCGTTGACGTTCTATTAAAATGACATTATATCAAGTTAAACTATTGTCATTTTAAATTAATTTTAAATATTTTATTTTGTAGATTTCCTTGCAGTGGCCAAATACCCATATAGGATTTTTTTGGAGAAATGGCTCCCCCACATAGGTATAGACATTGTTTAGGATATTGTTAAAACGGGGAATGAATGACTTATGACATTAATGGACACCGAGAAATTTTAGCTGTAAAAGCTAGTCGTGTAATATTACATAAAAGAGATAACTTCAGTTCGATTTCGGTGAGTTTTGGCAACGGTGTAACACCTGCAAAGCCTGTAAACCGGTACCCCCAGTTTTTCCTTTCTGCATGGTTAATAAAAGAGCCAGCGGAGAACAAAAGCCAAGAATTCAGACGATAGCACTGTAAACGAAGGCTATCGAAGGGTCGATCGCCAAAGAAAGAAGCAGCAGAAGAAAACGGAGCTTTTTTAATGGCGTTTATTCTAAGACCATAGGTGTGCCATAGGGACGAAATTATCTACGTCTTTATAGAGTTGAATATCGATTACTATTCATGTAACTGCGTTGAGTTTGAATTATACAGAGAGAGTACAGTGTTGTAGCATTGTATTTTATCATACTTTTGAGAGGCTTTGTAGAATGTAGAATATTTAGGGAGAGGAGTTAATCACCGCGACCTTACAGACTCATTGTGTGTTCCCCCATCATACAGTCTCAGTGTTTTAACAAAAGCCAGTATCTGAGACGGCTCCAGAGGCCCAGCTCTCCATCCTCGACATCAGCCGTACCAAAGTTCATGGCACGAACAGTCGTCGTCTCGGCGCACTCAGTGATAAGGTGTTCTGGTGTTTCCCCATTTTCCCCACAGAATCTGCATTCCAGCTTCAGCCTACTGAGGTGTTCGTTGAGAAGACAGTGTCCTGTTAGAAACCCCGTAACAACCTGAAGATTGTTTTTACTTAAATCAAGGAAAATATTTGATGTTTCTCGGTCGAAAGTTCTGAGGAACTTTTTCGAGTATCTTAGACCGTTGGAGGACTTCCGTTCCAGGTTACGGATGGCGTCTTCCAGGTTTTTCAGTTTCGATAGGTGGATGCTGGGATAGGTTTGAGAGGCTTTAACTTGTTATATTTTTTAGAGGTAGAACGTTTGTTAAACAAACTAGTTGCTTTTTTAGACAATTTCCAGATATTAGATACCAAAAATAACCTACGTCGTAAAATGGGACAGTTATTATGAAACATATTTTTTTTAAATTAGACGTCCTATACAGTATATCTCCGGAGTATATTTCACAACATATTATTTTCTCTTTTGTTAAAATTAATGAATCAAAACACCATAATAATGTGAATACTTAAACGCAACTTGATACCTTAATTAACTCTAAATACGCAATAATCAATTAGACAACATTGAATTCCTAAACAACCAATAGTTAAAGTCGTTTTTGAAGATTTATAACCCTATTACATATACATACCTTTAAAATGGATATATTATCCTCGTTCTACATTTTATCGAAACTAGGTCAATCTTTGGTTTTCAAATAGACAGTATCTAAAAGTAGTATTTTTTTTATTTTTCGTTTATTTGATTTTAGGATTTCAATAATAAAGGCGTTTTTGTTTAAGTATACTTTATAAACTAGTGGTTCTTTGCATAATAATAGTAAATAGATAAGCACAACAGTTATGTGCCGTCCAATAAAAATGCACCTGTTTGCATAACCAACTGCAACAAACAAGGGAACCAGAAACAGCAATGCATCTACTTCCTGTGTGAATGTAAGGCACTAGCCCATGCACACAAAACAAAAGATATACGGGTATATTTAGAAATAAAAAAGTATTTAATAGTCACCAAAAAAAAGCATGTTGGATCTCGCATACGCTGCTGGCAAGCGAAACCTTGGGTCGGCGTTTACATGTATAGGAATGAATCGCTATGGCAATCTAGTAAGTCGGAGAAAGCAAAAATACGAAGTATTTATTACATAATAACTTAATTTCACTCTAGATTCCATGCGCTTGGAAAAATTTTGTCTTCTGTCTTTATTCGGTACATCTTATTTTACTAAGCGTGTTGACTGTACTCTTCGTACACACAAAAATCGGCACCCAAGACCAGAATTCCGACGCTTAGTATAATGGTGCGAAAATTACCAAATATTCATGTAATGACTTATAAGGCCACATAATAGACGTTAATTTAAACATTATGATACCCCTGAAAAAGATTCAGTTTCGTTATCCTTTTCGAGCTTCTAAATTGTGTCTTGTCTCCTTGGGCAGAGCATCCTATTATAGCAATTAGTTTGAGCAAGAGCATCCTGTTATTCACAATTATAACTATAAACTAATTATCCTATTATTAACCAATGAAACATTAATAAATTTTGGCAATTTTGATTTTTACTCTAATTAACAACCAGAAATCAGTTGAGGATAAAAATAGTCTAGCTTAGTAGTAATGGAAATGAGTGCGGAAAATGGAAGAAGGAGGTAAAGTTATATAACCGATATATTTAAGGCCACAAGCAAGATTCATCAATGTCATTTACAGGACCAGAAGAGTTACAGGTCCACCCTCCTAAGGTTCTGCAATAGCAATTACAAGAATGCCTAAAAAACAATGGGCGGTGACCAATAAATCTCTAAAATGAAGAAATTCGCTGAAAATTTCGCTTCATTTTAGTGCTTCCTTTGCCAACATTTACGGCAGACCTTATAAGCAAAAACAAGAAGACTCTCCAAACTGTAATGGGTCTACTATCAGGGCATTGCAAGTTTAATACGCACCTAAAGCTGATGCAATTGTGATGGCGGACGAAATCATGTGCAGATTTTTGTCAATAAGAACAAGTAACGACAGAACACATATTAGTGCGACAGATTGGAAAATATGCAGTTCTTCGTATTAGGCAATGATAAGCCATTGCCAAAGAGTTATTACTACTACTACTACTGCCATTACTCGCTGACGAGTATTTGACACGCATCAGAAGATGGTTATGCAAGGCGTTTCCTTTCATGCGTTTTTCTGTGACTGAAAAGCCCTATACGTGATGTTATCTTTCTTCCGCACTCCGGACATTCAAAAATCTCATTGTTTTTGGTTGTCACTGTTAACTGAGTTTACAATTCCTCTCCATTGCGTTCTATTGGCCGCTGCTTCTCGCCATTTATTCTGCATGTTGGTCCCCTTTAAATTTTCGTGGAAAATATCGTTGTACCTTTTGAATTGTCCACCCGGTTTCCTCTTACCGTCTATAAACTCACCGAAGAGAAGACATTTTGGTAGACGGTTTTCTTGCATCCTGCATACCTGACCAGCCCACCTTAAGCGGGATTTAGTAATCATGACTTCAACTCTCTCGCAACTAGCATTTTTAACAACCGAGTCTTCTTCTTCTTATAGTACCATCTTCTAATGAAGGTTGGCAACAACACTGTCTGTCCTGTGCAGCTCGAAACAGTTCGTGTGACTTCCAGTCCAGTCCAGTCCAGTCTCGTAAGATTTTCAACCAAGAGTGCTTGCGTCTCCCTAGTCCTCTTCTGCCTTCTACCTTTCCTTCTATAATCAACTTCAGAAGCTTTGCTCTACTATTGCGCATGACATGGCCCAGGTTGCTGTCTTTCGTTTTTTTTTATATTTGCAAGTAATTCCCTTTCCTTGTTAAGCCTCACAAGAACCTCTTCATTGTACATGATCTGTCCAGGGTATTTTCAGGAGTCCTCTTCGTCAGTCTTTCATTTGAGTCTTAATAGTTGTTTAAGGTATATCTGTTGTAACTTGTTTAATGTGTTCATATATGTCGGCGGTACGGCACCCAGGTTGCGCATGATTGTAGAAAACCCTATCTTTTGATTTCCAGAATGCTCTAATGAGAATTCTGTGCTGAATAGTCGATATTGGCATTTTCCGAAATCAAACTTCCGAGGTAATTAAATTCCGCTACATATTCTAATAGTTCTTCTCAGGGTTCGGAAGTAGTTAATTAAGACGTAATTTACCTGATTAACTACGTGTAGTTTTTCTTCAAAAACTACGTCTTTTCCCGTTCATTAACTACATGAAAACTATATTAATAAACTATGTATTGATATTATGAATAATGTTGCTTTGTATGAGGGGTCTAAATAATATAATGTGCGAATATTATATTTAAAGCCATATTTCTTGTTCTGTTTTCTTAAATACATTGTGTTTTCTAAAACTTCAACTTATTATAACCTCACCTCAAACCTTTGACATTTGAAAGTTACATACATAGGTTACATAAACTACACCCTCTACATAAACTACATTAACTACATGTAATGTAGTTTATGTAGTTTTTAAAAGTAACATGTAGTTTTTCGAACCCTGGTTCTTCTCCGATTTTTATAGAATTGTTATAATTTTCCGGGGGAGTGCACATGATTTTAGTTCATCGGTGTTCAGCTTAAGATCCAAAGCCTCTTATGCCCAGGTTCAGCATTTCTTGTATTTGCTGTAACGTTTTTTGCAACTAGAGCGCAGTTATCAGCGTATTGAAGTTCTGTGATGAATTTTGTACGTGTTTTTCCCTGAGCCTTTTTATGTTGTATCTAATGCCCAATCCTCTTTCCTGCAGTTTGCTGTCCAATATGGACAGCAGTCATGGAGAGCGCTGCCATGAATATGTTGAATAGGAGAGGCGATTGGAAAATATAACCTAGGCAGAAGAAGATCAAAATAGGTTTGAAAGGGTCGCAGTAGAACAGGCCTCAAAAATCTGATCTAAAAGTTAGATAATGTGGAACTTTCAAAATGTAAATCATTAATTTCAAGATTAAATATATCTGTGGCTGTAAATAAAAAAAAAGAATAGGTGACACCGTTGCTTGATATTTACATAATATAATATAGAATCGTACTAGCACCTATACGATACTCACAAACACACACTTGTCCCATATTCAGACGCCCACACCTGCGCGCATCCTTGAATACGTAATACGTTCTTTTCCCTTTTTAAAAAAGGCCCAAATAAAGAGAACCGTTACGGTACCACGCCATCGCACCGCCCGAATTTACAGGAAGCTGTAAAACTATCCGAAACGAAGAAATTATTCACAAATCGACGACGGCATGAATAATATGGTCGTCTCAATGCCGAGGCGACAACAAAAAAAGCGTTTCTTTCGGTTTTTTGCGGTTCAACCATCACGGTTTATGATTTAGCGAGGTTATTCTTCTGGGTAGGTAGAAAAAGGGATGTCGATATGTAAAAATGTCGATATTTAAAAGAAGTATCGATATGGAAATTGTTGTTTAATATACAGGGTTGTTCACCACATACGACACGGAGTATTGTAGTTAAACAATTAGATTTTTACAAATTGTAAGTTTTGGGTTCGTTGAAGGACTATTAGAACTACAATTTAAAAATATTTTTACAAGATACAGACTGTCCTAAATAAATAAAAAATATCAAAGTTGTATTTTTTAAACGGAACACCCTGTATATTATTACATTTTTAGTTTCTACGATTGAAATAAAGATAAATTTGATTAAGGTTTACCGTACTTTAATCTTACGGTTTTTGAAATATTTAGGTTTTTGTCAAAATACAGTAATAATTTTAATGCTTCATTTCTCTAGGGGTATTTAAGTTTTTAAAAACAATTATTGTACTGAAGTATTTCTATTTCCGGAATTTTGTGTTGTAATAATAAAATTTGTACTACCTTATACGGTAGAGAGTGTCTAAAAATGTATTTTAAATAATTACTAGTTTTAAAGGGCAATAACGTGTTTAATTTAAATGGAACGCCCTATACATTTTACGAGAATCAGATGCACAATTTAATTGTCTATCAAATTGTATTATACCACTTCTTACCTATCTCTTGAAGTTTTCGTAGAAAATGCATTTTCTTATTATTTAGACCTCATTTATCAATATACCCATGAAATATTGACATTTTAGATTATTTTTAAAGATGTAACAAATTTTTGAAGAGTACAGATATTAATATTGTCGATATAGTTCGTTTATTTCATTAAAAAATAAAAAAACTGTTTAATTAATATGATTCCAATATTCAAACTACATAAATTGACTGTTTGCGTTGATAAATAACAATTAATAATTATAATAACAAAATAAAACCTTAATGATTTTATTTCATTTTTTGACGAATGCTTATTATATATTAACAACAGAGACGTTCATTTTCATAACTTATTATTATATTGATTTCTGATTCAAATCCACATTTATTTAGAATAATTTATTAACAAATTAAAAACACAATTAAGTATGAAATTAATTAATATTTGGGCGGAAATAATGGTGGTATATTTAATTAATAGCAGGTATACTCTATTAAAAAGGGTTTAAATAGTTTTCTCTTTGTATACAATTGGGCTAGTAATATTATCGTTTTTAGCACATGTATATTTTGTAGATTTATTTTTTAAAAACATTTAAAAATATCAATATTCCATGGGTATATTGATAAATGAGGTCTAAATTATAAGAAAATGCATTTTCTACGAAAACCTGAAGGGATACATAAAAAATAGTATAAGACAATTTGATAAACAATTAAATTGTGCATCTGATTCTCCTAAAATATACAGGGTGCTTCATTTAAATTAAACAAGTTATTGCCGTTTAAAGCCAGAAATTATTTAAAGTAAATGTTTAGACACTCTGTATGAGGTAGTATTATTTTTATTATTGCAACATAATAATTGATCAATAAATAAATTTCAGTAAATATTTAGTATTAAAAACTTTGATACCCTTGGAGAAATGAAGCCTTAAAATTTTTACTACAATTTCACAAAATTGAAAATATTTCAAAAACGGTAAAGTGTGACAAACCTTAATCAAATTTACCTTTATTTTTATCAAAAAACATAAGGAATGTATTTTTCTCAAAATATCAATAATAAGAAAATGGTTCCTCTTGTAAAGACAACCCTCGGACATACTGTACTACTAAAACACATACTGTGGAGTAAAAATGCTTTTAATTTACTTATTTATTTTAAAAACTAACTAAAAAGTTAATTAAAAACTCTTTTTTTGGTTTATATTTTCTGGGCACCTTGATATAACATAAGAAACTTGAAATAGTATCGATATTTCGTTTCAAAACGGACATTCTTATTTATAATTTTATGGTCTCTGTCGCAATGGTCGTCGGCGTCGACTTTATGGTTGTTTTTAATTTTTTTCACAGATCTTCGCTCCGATGAAGCGAAAAGAATCGTAATAAAACGGTTTTGAACGGTTCCTTGCCTGCCGGAAAGGAAAAAGAATATCTTTTTATTATTGTAATGTTCAGCATACTTTATCGCAATCGTTCTGTTAACTTAAGGACATCTGGTTTCCCAAACAATCACTTTTAAAAACTTTTTTTAAAATTTAATTGGTACTTGAATTTATTTTTTATCAAAGGTCAAGAACATCTTGCAGCGGATAAAATTAAAGAAAGAAAATTGCAAAATATTCTTTATATTATAAACAATTTACTTTGGAGGAACTTGATCAAAATACAACCAGCAATAAAGTGGGTCTCAAAATGAATTTAGCAAAAACTAAAGTAGTGTACAACGAACTGGTAGACAGAAAAGACATTCTAGTAAATAACACAATACTGGAAATAGTAGAAAAATATATACATATATTTGGGAGAACTAATAGACAATAAATCAACAGAAGAATTAAGTTAGCATGGAGTACTTATGGAAGAAACTCAATCACATTCAAATTTAGAATGCCACTTTATCTAAAGAAGAAAACATTCGACCAATGTTTACTACCATCAGTCATGACCTATGCATGCAAAACCTGGACACTTAAAACGGACATTATAAGGAAATTGCAGGTCGCACAACGCTCAATGGAACGAAATATGCTGGGAATAACCAAGAGATACCGTAAAAGAATAGAGTGGATACGACAAAAGACCAACCCATATAACACACCAATATCCGCAGGATATTCATAGAATGTCGGAATGTCCCATTATAAGATCATCTTATAAAGACATGTATAGGATATCCTCCAGACATCCTGAAATCCTGTAGATGTCTCAGAATAGAATATCCTATGGATATATCTGTCGTATATCTAATGTACATCCAGCTGAGATATCCAAACAAGCTCATGATAATAAAATATCCTAACAATATCGTCTAGATATTTAGGAAAAATAAATAATGTAATACTTTTTATATTACATAGAAAGCAATAAACCATACAGATAGATATATATTACGTCAAGGCAACAAAATATCCTGTTGGTATCTTCTGGATAACTTGGATATTTATGAGCTTGGCCACTCCCAGTAATACAGAGAATTTAAAACGCCCGCGCAAAAAATTTCCCACAATCCATCTATACAGTTGTTTGTTTTTGCATCGTGTATTATTCAGTTCTTTGATTTAGTGAAATTCGAGGTGAATTCGGTCGTTTGTCGATATTGGATGGGCTTAAAAATGACTGAAACTAACAAATCTGGTTGAGTTTCACTTAGTTTTTTCTTATACTCATAGTTCTAGCCTTGTTCTAGCAGAAATTCTATCCTAACCTCAACTAATGTCGAAAAACGACGAACGACTCAGGGTCTCACAATGAAAAATTTGTGGCAAAATTATAGGTGAAAATTTGTTGAAAAGCGCTTGTTCTTTATCCCTAAGCCCATTTTCGTGTTTGATCTATTCAAACAGAAATCCTATTTTTGTGTTTAAATTGTGAGTTTCTGGAATGTGTGATGTTAGAAATTATACCTGTATCCTGTGTGCTAACTTTGATGTAAACTGTTGCTGCTAGACATAAACTGCTATAGACTCCATAAAGGGTAGTATAATCTGGTATAATACCATATCATCGAAAAAAACGGCGTCAGAGGTGGCTTGGAAATGAAGATTGCTGTTATTTTTTATGTAAAATTATATGGGGAATGTCATCAATCGTAATTTTTCTAGCCATTTGAACGTCGTTTTTTTTTCGATGGTACAGTATAAATTGAAAGGTCTTAACGCATACAAATAGACTCCTAAATTTTGACGCAAAATTCATTGACATAATATGTAGGTATATTTTAGAGCTGTTAATAAAAATATCCAATGAATAACGTCAAAATGTGGCTAAATAAAACGAAAATCGCGAAGGATGAAGTAAGTATTGTCAAATAACAGTCCTCATATAATGTTCTAAAAATATTCTATAATGCTCCCAACATCATCTTTGTATTATCCTATAAATATCCCAAATAATCGCAAAAGGCTTGCCTAGGGATGTCTTGAAGATGCTTTTTTTTGTCCCATCTGGATATCCCATAAATATCCTCCTCTGGTTTTTGGATATCCCTAAGATATTTACTATATCCTTCGTGGATATCCTCAAGATATCTATAGGATTGTGTTGTGTTATATGGGAAGGTAATAGATGTCATACACAGAATCAAATCCCTCAAGTTGAAATGGGCAGGACACCTGGCAAGAAGGACAGACAACAGATGGACCACAAAAATTACAGCATGATACACACGAAGAATCACGAGATCTAGAGAAAGACCAAACTTGAGATGGGGCATGGGACCATGATATTAAGAAATTAGCAGGGATAACTTGGGCCCGCATAGCCAATAATAGACATCCAACAACGATTCAGGAAAGAAATCAAATATATAAAAATGGAACTTCCTTCCGGAAAGAGGCCAGAAACATGGCAACTAGAGCAATGGCAGACACGATGGGAAGCATCTAGCGAATGGACAAAGACTTTCATACCCAATATTAAAGATTGGATAAAATGCGACCAAGCAAACACAGACTACTACATCACGCATACTGGTCATGGAGTATTTGACGAGTATCTGCACAGGAGATGACTCTCCCAAATGCTGGTATTGCGAGGTGTCAGACTCGGCTAACCACACACTATTTGAGTGAAACAGTATGTGGTACGAAGATTACTAGAGTAAACGTCGGAAACCTTCTAACATCATCGAATGAAAATATCGAAGCGATTTGCGGCATGTTAAGGAACATTATGAAGAAAAAGGACGAAAAAGACAAGATCTGGGTACAGACAAGACCAACATAAAAGAATGATAAGTCTCTAATCTTGATGAAATGCCTTCGGGGGTACCGAGATTGGCGAGCTTAGAGCACAGATGGGTTTTTAGTGGGTAGGCCCTCTCGCATGAGGGAGATCCCCACACTCCGGCCCTAAAGGCGTTTCCCATCTATAAAAGAAGCCAACAATAGACAACAATGGGCCCAACTACAAAGAGAGTATCTAAATATGTGAGGGAGGCTACAGCATAATTGGAAATGGTTGAATAAGCTGAAAATGATGATAACTTTGGAGGCACATATTAATATAAAGATAGAGTGAGTGAAAACAACTTTTTTGTTAGCATCATTAATGGCAACAAACCTACAAAGTAGTTTTTTTTCAGCAATTAAGTCAGGTTTAGCTACAGCTATGAGCTATTAGCTGTGCCTTGTCAAAGATGATATTTCTGGTATTTAGAGACATTTCTTTTTTTTTAATTAGCAGTGATTTTTTTTAAATTAAAGAAAGAGAAGATTTTTGAATTACAGTGATACCAATTACAGTATGATTGAAAAACCCAAGATTGAAAATCCACTTTTCGGATATTGTGTTTTTAACCAAAGTTTTAGTAAATAAGAAATAGAATGGCAACACCGCACAGTGCTTCAAATAAAAATGGTGTACTATATGGAGAATTTTGAGCTGAATCCAGTTCAGTAAAAAAAATGGGGGTTGCAATTTAAAAAAACTTAAATCATTACTAACTTAAAAAAACTTCATTCTTATTTTTTGGGACACTCTGTATTAGCTTTGGTAGCAATTTCTTGAACTTACAGGATGGCACTAATAATGGTCTACCTTGTATGTTCAAGAAAAACCAACACCTAGAAAAGAAAAATACCTACAATGTACAGAGTGTCCCACTAAGTTCTCGGCTGTATCTCAGAAAGTATTTGCCGTAGGGCCTACGGAAAAAAAATATTTATAACTAAAGGGGCTATGAGAAATTGCTGGTAATTATTTTCAAGTCTGTAAAACGGCCGCTAGAGAGCGCAACTGCTATGGAAAATAAGAAAATAGAATTTTTACAGCATTTTTCCTAGATAATGGGTACTACAAATACTAGCTTCATAATCTTCAGTAAATTTTGGATTTTTTTTTGTTAGAACCATTTTCCCCTATCTGCTAAAATAAAGTGGTGGGGGAGGGTTAGATCTGTCTTTATTTAAATGTTAATAACTCCGGACTCTCTGGATTATCAGAATCTAATAAACGTAGACTCGTTTAAAAGAGCGTTTCTTACTCTATACTATACCATAAAATTAATAATAATAAAATTTTGAACGTAGACGCTAGGGTGCGCTTTCTTACAACTTAACAAACAAAACGCGTTTTTTCAAAAAAAAATACGATAGTATATGTAATTTTAGCTGATAGTAAAGAGTAGTAAAAGCTTAAAAAGTCAGCGAAAACCGCATCTTGATATCTTCTTTCAAACCGAAGATATTAGCAAAATTATAATAAATACCAAAAAATAAGCCCTTAATTACCTTATTTTTACAACACGGAATCAGTAGCCCTCTTGATTATGCCCATTCTAACAAAAAATAAGATAGAAACAGTTAGTTAGTGGGACACCCTGTATAAACTAAAAATAGAAAATGAAAATAAATTATTGTTTAACTCCTGCACCTAGCAAGGTACATAACTACATGTTGCAAAATATGGCGACAACAATCACAATAAATCAAAAACGTCAGTCCGTGGCCAATTACAACCAATGGCGGATAATTCGATCTGTAGTACAGTCCGACGCACAACGCACCGGAACTCTGAAACCCATAATTTATTTTCGATGATCGTGCCGACACATAAACAATTAAAATTAAAATTCACCTTCTAACGGCTCTTTTTTCTCGTTAGCCATAATGTGTTTTTACATTTAGAATAGGCGTAGTAGTAGCTCAGAGTAATAATAACAAATGGAATATTTATTTATATTAATCGGTCATCAGCTGTATCGAACGCTAGCTGATACAAACTTTGTTGATACCTGCCCAGTTTGCTGTTTATAAACATTTGGAACAATAAATCTGTCATCATTTTAAGCTTACTCAACCATTTCCAATTATGATGTAACCTCCCTCACATATTTAGATACTCTCTCTACTTGTAGTTGTCTATTGTTGGCTATGCGAACCCAAGTTATTCCTGCTTATTTCCTAATATCACGGTCCCATCTCAGGTTTTGTCTTCTTCTAGATTCCTTAACTCCTTGTGGGTATACCATGCTTTAATTTTTGTGATCCTTCTATTTCCGTCTTTCTTGCCAGGTTTGAGTTGGTTGCCATTGCCACTTGAGGAATTTGATTCCATGGATGACATCTATTATCTGAGTCTTTTATCGTATCCACTATTCTTTTACAATCTTTCTTGGTTATTCGCAGCATATTTCGTTCCATTGAGCAATGTGCGACCTGCAGTTTCACTATAATGTCCGTCATAAGTGTCCAGGTTTCGCATAGGTCATTTGACTGGTAGTATACATTGGTCAGACGTTTTCTTCTTTAGAAAAAGTCGTCGCATTCTAGGTCTGAATATGATTGAGTTTCTTCAATAAGTACTCCATGCTAACTTAATTCTTCTGTTAATTTCTGGTAGTAGAGATGTGTATTAGTTGTCCTAAAATTATTGTTGTCTATTTCGTGTTATTTATTAGAATGTCTTTTCTGTTTATATTTATACAGGTTGAGTTTTAACTAAGTGCAAATATTTTCAGGGCTGGCAAATCTCGATAAAAGAAACATATTTTCTCTTTGCCGTTTTTCAAATAAGTCCAGAATAACCGAGTTATTTCACTTTCAAAACATACATACATAGCGCCATTACTCGCTGACGAGTATTTGACACGCATCAGAAGATGGTTGTAGAATGTAGAATGTAGAATGTTTAGGAGGGGAGTTAGTCACCGCGACCTTAAAGATCTATTGTGTGTTCCCCTTTCTTGAGCTATAACCAGTTATAACTCATCATACAGTCTCAAGGCTTTAACAAAAGCCAGTATCTGAGACGGCTCCATAGAGGCCAGCTCTCCATCCTTGACATCAGCCGTACCAAAGTTCATGGCACGAATGGTCGTCGTCTCGGCGCACTCAGTGATGAGGTGTTCTGGTGTTTCCCCATATTCCCCACAGAATCTGCATTCGCCGTTGTTTCTCAGCTTCAGCCTACTGAGGTGTTCGTTGAAGAGACAGTGTCCTGTTAGGAACCCCGTGACAATCCGAAAATTGTTTTTACTTAAATCAAGGAAAACCTTTGATTTTTCTCGGTCGTAGGTTCTGAGGAACTTTTTCGAGTGTCTTAGACCGTTGGAGGACACCCATTCCAAGTTGCGGTTGGAGTCTTCCAGATTCTTCAGTTCCGCTTTCAGCTGGTTTCCGCTTGGAGTGTTCGCTCCTTTCCTAGCTAGATCATTTGCTTTTTCATTGCCTTCTATCCCTTGGTGAGCAGGCACCCAGAGTAGGAGAACTTTATTTTCTTTGCCCAACTTGTTGAGCTTCTCTAGGCATTCTTTGAAGGCGCTTTCTTTCATAAACCTTTCTGTGACTGAAAAGCCCGATACATGATGTTATCTCTCTTCCGCAACCGGACATTCAAAAATCTCATTGCTTTGTTGCCTCTTTACTTTTTGATTGTCGCTGTTAACTGAGTTTCCAATTCTCCTCCATTGCGTTCTATTGTGCTCCGCTTCTTCCCAATCATTCTGCATGTTTATCCCCTTTAAGTTTTCGTGGAAAATATCCTTTTACCTTTTGAGTTATCCACCCAGTTTCCTCTTACCGTCTACAAGCTCACCGTAATACAGAAATTTTGGTAGGTGGTTTTCTTGCATTCTGCATACGTGACCAGCTCATAAGGGGGATTTTGTAATCATGACTTCATTGCTCTCGCAGCTAGCTTTTTTAAGGACCGATACGTTTGAAACATGGTGGAACCAGTTGATTCTTTACAGTGGTCTAAGGTTGTAGTCTCAGTTGCAACTTGTTTAATGCGTCGGCGCGCGGCGGCACGTCACCCAGGTTTCGCTTCCATATAACATGGTGAGGATTATTATTGCTCCGTACACCTGCAAGTTTAGTTTTTTACTCCAGTTATGATTGTAGAAGATCCTGCCTTAGAATACTCTTGAGGCGCTGCTAATCCTGTGCTGAATTTCAGAGTCATTGGTCTTTTCCGAAATCAACCTACCAATGTAATTGAATTTCGCTACATATTCCTACTATTCTTCTCCGATTTGTATAGCATTGTTGTGATCTTTGTGATCTTCCGGGGGAGTGCACATGGTTTTTTTTTTATCTATGTCCAGCTTAAGGCCCAAAGCCTCGTATGCCCAGGTATATGTGTTCAACATTTCTTGTAATTGCTGTAACGTTTTTTCAACTAGAGCGCAGTCATGTCAGTCAATGAATTTTGAACCAGTACTAGTACCAGGTTTGATATCTAAGTAAAGACAGATAGACAAAACTGTAGTGGGTCTGTTAAAGGGGTATTTTAAGCTTAACAGGCAACTATAGCTGATATGATTGACGGACGAAGGCATCCACATCTAGATGTCGACCAGAAGAGGACCATAATAAGCGCAGAACAAGCCGATACCCACCTCAAACATCTAATCTAATTTATGAGTCGACAGGCTGTTTATGTGATTATGAATTTTGTGTCTAAAACGTATCTAAGGGTGTATTCCGTTGCTTACCTTGGTTATGGTTTTATGTTCCGTTTCTATCGGTTTCCTGAAAGTTTTCTTATCACGGTTCCTGAAAAATTCGGTTATAACTGTCACCAAACCAACCAGCGCGACAAGGCTAGTTTTTCTGGTTTTGTTTGTAATTCAATGTTATTTATATGACAGAAATCAAGCAAATATTGCAAGTTCGAGTGAAATTCTAATTTAATTTCTAAAATTTGTAATAATATTTTGTATTTACATCCAAAAGCAATGGAGGTAGGCATTAAAGGTAAATAAATTTCATTAACTAAATAGAATGGCTTTTTAGAATCATTTAAATTTATCATGCAGCCATTGTTTCTTAAAGTCAGGCAGATTTAAAGAAAACATGAAAAACAAGACAACAAGTAATCGTGAATGTTTTGTAAGCTATAAAAATATAAAAAATATTGATTAGATTTGTTTATTTATTATTGATCTGTTTTAATATTGAACCTGCAAATCTTCACTTGAGCTGTCTAGCGAGTTTAACAGTTAATTAATAAAGTACTTTTCAATATTAAACTCCATTGAAAAGAAGAAGCAAACGTAAAAGCAGAGAATAGGTACATTAAAAATGCATAAAAGATAAACTTTATAATAGAGGTATTGAAATTTAGGAAACGTCAACATTTGACGTTTCCAGTATTTTACCTTGTTCCGTATCAAACCGATGTTTTTCAGGAACCGCTCTTTACCCTAGTTTACCGGTCTGGTTCGCCTGGTTTTGCAACGGAATACAGCCTAAATTAATATTTTATTACTCTGAGCCTATTAAAAACCGCGGTTCGCGATCGGCCATTGAAAAGGCGACGTTTCTGCCGCTGCCAAGGTCCCGCTGCTGCGAATTCGAGCGTATTTTTTCATCCTGGGTCAACGGACAATGCGAAGGATGCTTGACGTGTTTTCGTTAATTTTTTATGCCGAACGCTCGGCCGGCAGTCATTTATCAAAAGGAGCCGATAGCGTTACATATTAACAATAGCGTGGAGCCGCATTTGTTTTTCTCCTTGTCTTGTTCTTTACCGGTTTACCATACCAGAAAAAATAAACAACAAGAACGTTAATTTGCAATCGCAGTTCTTTAGTCTAGCGAGTTTAACAGTAATATCAACCTCACAAAAACCGAATACCTGAAAGTAGGAGAAGAACAAACTGAAGATCCTGAACTACACATACATGAAATTAAAAGATGTAGCGAATATAAATATTTAGGAAGTATTATATCTGAAGAAGGGAACCCCAAGAAAGATATACATATTAGAGTTCAACAAGGTAAGAAAGTAATCGGTCTTTTAAACCCTCTCCTGTGGTCAAATAAAATATCCATCCAAACAAAGATAAGGATTTACAAAGCAATCGTAGATCCAATTTTAACATACGGTGCCGAATGCTGGCAATTTACAGCAAAAGAAAGAAGGATGGTCGAGTCAGTGCAGATGGACTTTCTCAGAAGAGCATGTCGCATATCAAGGATGGAACACATTAGAAATGAGGAGATCAGGCAAAGAACAAGGCGAATATATACCAGCACCGACAACATCGAATCGAGACAGCTACTATGGTATGGGCACGTAAAAAGAATGGGAGGGGAAAGATGGCCAAAAAGGGCAATGGAGTCTCGTCCCCAAAGCAGAAGGAAAAGAGGAAGACCTACAACTACGTGGTTAGATAGAGTAGACCAGTACATGAGAGACAGAGCTATTAACCAGGAAGAATGGCAAAATCGAGCAATATGGAGGTCGAAATGCGGGATGCGGCAGAAGCTGTAGGATGCCCGCTTTATATATATATATATAGTTCTTTAGTTGTACGTTCTGTTCGCTAGAGGGAGTGCAATCGAAAAAGACTGTTTTAAGAGTCCATTTCACTAGTCCGAAAAAGTAGCAAAATAAGCGTTCGGCATTATTTAACGTTTTTAGTAAAATTGGCTAGGTATTTTTACATAAATGAAGAAGGAAATTAAAGATAAAAGATTATACTATATCCGTATTTTAGCACATTTTTAGACAACTTCTTTATTTTTAAGATTTTGATGATAAAACATCAACAAAATATTTCTTATGTTTGGACTAAATTTTCTCGAAAATAAAGATATAATTTAAAATTCCGTTACAATACGGAAATAGATTGAAGTTTGGTAATTACAGTGATATATAATTTATATGGTTTTGTAACAAATTGCTCGCTATTTTATGGCAAATGCTGAAGCTCTGCAAACCTTAATCAAGCCTTAATCAAAACACGTGTGTTTGGAATTTTGGATGTGGCTTAAGACGACAGGATTGGGCTAACCCTTAGGCAAATTTCTGAAATATAATATATATTTCCTTCGGCCACACACCCGCTTTACCGCTTTTTTAATAGACTCTTAAGGTAAATATACCAGTGCCCCCCCCCTCGTCACATTAATAAAAGAAAAGTTCATAATGTGTATGGTTAGGTTAGGTTAGGTCCAAATTATATGGTATATTGCTTTTGGTAATAATTTCATTTCTAAGCAGATATATCGAATTCATTATGCTAGGTCGTATTTTTCAGTTTCTGTAGCCCCAATTATCGCTATAAATCTTTTTTTTTCTTTTAAGTACACATTTCCTCAGTAATCGTCAACCCTTAAATGCAATTGTCCCAGTTATCGTCATTATTGTGTCCGAATAATCGTCATATTTAAATTAAATACTGTATTTATAGTAAACATGAAACTAATATTTACTTAATATGAAGAATTATTGTTATTTGGAAGAATTCTTTACTCTAGTACATTTTTTGTGAAAATGTGCACCCAGCTCTTGATCATGCCCTCTATAGAGAACATTCTTGAAGGTCTGTTTTCTGATTGTTAAAGTTGTTTGTGCTATCGAAATTTTATTTTGCTTTGCAGTTTCGTTTTAATTTAAATATTAGTTTTTCTTCTGAATCTCCTTTTTCGAAGGTTTCAATAATTAATAAGTTCCGGAAAGATATAATGGAGAGGCATGAAATTTACCTATTATCCATATATTATCAATTAAGATGATTTCGTCTGGAAGACTTAAAACGGGTTTTGGTACCATTTTCATCGTGATAGGGTCTGTACAATAAGCTTATCTCACAAAGTTGTTCTTAATGGGTAAACCATTATTAACAGCTTCAATCGTTTTAAGCGTGTTATCTGCGGAATATTTAAGTTTTCTTACCATATTATCTGATAATACCAGAAATCGTCAAACCCATATCCCGGTATTCGTCATCTCTAATTTACATATATTGTAAAAAATGTCTATACCTATGTGGCGGATTCATCTATCCAAAAAAATCCTTATGGGTTTTTCGCCACTGCCCTGCAAGAAAAATCTACAAAATAAAATAGTTATTTTTTGTAAACACTTCTGCGTTAAACCTAAACGGACGCTGCTTGTCAGAAGTTGTGTTTACAGTAATAAACATTTGCCTAACAAAGAAAAAAATGCTTAACGTTTCGGAAAGTTTTCTCTTTCCGTCGTCGGAAGCAAAAAAATATAAAGAATCAAGAAAAAAACTATTTAAAATATTTAAATTGAACTATTCGAGAACACTTTACTTTTTATAACAGATACGTCTACAAGAAATCGTTGACGTTCTGTTAAAATGACATTATATTAAGTTAAACTTCAAAATTAACAATTACTACCTGATAATTACTTAATAAGGTAAAACCAAAAAGCCCAAACTTTCTGTATGATTATTTTTAAATTTCACGTATGTTATGTTTATTTATGTAATGTTTTTTAATAAAAAAAAAACTTTCTTTGATTTTAAAGAACAGAACGTCAACGATTTCTTGTAGACGTATCTGTTATAAAAAGTAAAGTGTTCTCGAATAGTTCAATTTAAATATTTTAAATAGTTTTTTTCCTGATTCTTTATATTTTTTTGCTTCAGACGACGGAAAGAGAAAACTTTCCGAAACGTTAAGCATTTTTTTCTTTGTTAGGCAAATTTTTATTACTGTAAACACAACTTCTGACAAGCAGCGTCCGTTTAGGTTTAACGCCAGAAGTGTTTACAAAAAATAACTATTTTATTTTGTAGATTTTTCTTGCAGTGCAGTGGCGAAAAACCCATAAGGATTTTTTTTGGTTAAACGTATATTTTCTTTAAAATCCAGAAAGAAATTGGTATGCCGCAGACTCGTAAGCATATTCTTACTGCTTAAAATAACAACATCAAAGATAAGATCTAGACATACTAATAAAACTAATTAATCATGCACCAGTAACCGTCATATGTTCCGATTATTAGGATACCACCACGTTTATTAAACCTAGTAATCCGCACACTAAAATAAACTAAAAATATTCTTTAAATCTTGTATAATCGCCTAAAGACAGCAAGTTTAATATCAATACAGGTTACTTAACATAAAAAATGCGTAATTAAACTTAATTTTGTACACTTCTAATCCATCTTAAAAGTTCGGATGTTTTAACATACACGTTAAAGAACTTGCACGGGTCAACATCGTCCCAATCACGTACCAAAAACTAATGCAAAAACGAATTATGACAGCTATTATAAAATGCACATGTTGCGAAATCGATCAAGTAATATCAAATCTGTGAAATACATTTTAATTTGTTATCTGATCATTCAAATAATCATAAACAAATAAAAACTTAATCGCAGCTACTCGTTTTTTTCCAAAATTCTTCGGAAATTTATAAACAATGTGTGGTACATATTTTGATAAGCATCAAATTGCGAAACTTTCACCAAGTTTCCGAGATTCCAGTGATGAGGCTCGTATTCGGGACACTCTGTACATATCACTCATGTTTAAACAATCCGTACAATCGTTCTGCTAATTGCTTTATACGCGGTAGGCATTATTTCAAGATGACTAGCATCTGCGGCTAGCGGCTAGAATACTCGGCTTCCATTACATAAGTGTGAGAAAAATCAATGAATAATTCCCAAACCGCAATATTTCTTTTGGTCGTTCTAACCACAGCTGGATAATGATGACAATAATATCATTAAAGCGCCTTTAATCAAAGAATGTGATAAAAAAAAGGATGTGGAAGATGCAAATGAGAAAATAAATGGATTTTAAATCGGCAAATTTGCATTTTTACTTCTGGTGTTCCAATTAAAATTGACGATGATTAAGGCTCATATATTTGTCACTTTTAATGACCAAATTGAAGGTATTACTTCTTCAAAGTAATAGGTAAATGTAGATCTAGGACTATACAGGGTGTCCCAGAAATAAGTGCAAGTATTTTAAGGGGTGGTAGATCTCGATAAATGACACATATTTTTTATCGTTTTTCAAATAAGTCCAAAATAACGGAGTTATTTTACTTTGAAAATTTCCAAGAAAAATATTTTTTGCTAAAATTTTGAGAACCACTGAATCTTTTCTGGATTTTCTTTCTTGTAAATTTAATCAAATACCTATGTTGCGATATTATCAAGAAATTATGTTTTTAAACAAAAATCTAAAACGATTTCCAAAAAATTTTTACTACCAAGAATACCAGATTTCAAGAAAAACGGTTTACCAATGTTCTTAAAAACAAACAAAATATATTATTTTTCTTTAACCTTTCGAGGTTTGAACGAACTTCTTCTTTGTATATTCTAAAGGACTGATCAACCTCTGCTCGTCCGTCAAACTTACAACCTCTCTATAAAAAGTGTCATTTTTACTCCTATTAAAACTCAATATACTATTTTTGACTATTACTTACTAACTCTGGGTATTTTATGTACTAAACTATGGTATTAAAGTAGTATATTCTCTGGCACTAACGTAAATAAATTAATTTGTTTATAAATGCAAGACATAACGGGCAGAAATGAAAACTATGTAAAGTTAAGTTTAATATATTTTAAGTGATATCTGTAATATAATAAGCTTAGGTATATATTAATATAAAACGAACATAAATAAAATATACAAATCTTCTAAATACCTTCCTAAATATTTTATAACTCTTATAATATAAATCTTTAGCGCTAAATGCAACTAGTTCCCTAGATGACGTAGAAAAACTGAGAGTACAGGAAGTATAGGGATCGAACAATCCTTATACCCTGCTGGCAAGTGAAACTTTTGGTCGGCGTTTACATGTATAGGAGTGAATCGCTATGGCAATCTAGTAAGTCGGAGAGAGAAAAATAAGAAGTATTTATTATATAATCACTTAATTTGACGCTAGATTCCATGCGCTTGGAAAAATACTTGCCTTCTGTCTTTATTCAGTACATCTTATTTTACTAAGCGTGTTGGTCGTATTCTTTATACACACGAAAGTCGGCACCCAAGACCAGAAATGCTGACCTTTAGTATAACTTTATAGTATCCTTGGGAAGCATCGCTTACGACCCATAGGATCGCAGTGGCATATTATGTGCTCTGCTGTTGCAGGATCTTTATCGTAGAGTCTGCAGTCTGCAGGAATGGCCTCCTTGATAGAGTTTGAGATCTCTTTCTGCATGGGTCTCCTCTGGGTTTAAATAAATGTAAAAAATACACGCCACGGATCAAACTCTACATTACCGTATTTTATGAAACACAGTAAATAAGATTCAATCAATGCGAAAGTGAGAGTGACACAAAACAAACAACAACCGTCCAATCCGATAAATAATTCAGCAAAAATTTCCGAGGATTTTAAAAAATCAAGGATGGTTGTTGAACTGAAACCAAGAGGTTTGTTCCAACATAGCAGGAAACCGTTCTAGGTACGATGTAGAGAAAATGCGTTCAGTGAACGAGAGAATATCTACGGACGATAACTCTTGTGTTCCATCAACAATAATTGCAATCGTTGGTGAACCGTATTTGGAATGGTGATTTCGATACCAACCTAAAAGCAGGAATCAAAAGAACTCACCTGATTATTGTTTTTCTATTATTTCTTTAGCTATTTTCTGTTTCTAATTTGCTGATTCCTCAACTTTTATTTGGTATTTATCGTTTTTATATATATTTTAAATACATATTTTTATATATTTGTACTAAATATGATGAGTGACACTTATATTGGGCACGTTGATGCCAGTGAAGATGATTTGAAACTTTTGTTTAATAAAGCAAAGTTGATTTCGTATTAATTAAAAAATAAATCAATTCAATAATCCGTAAATAAATCTAAGAAAATACAGGAATCGAATATAATATAATCGAAAATATATCTAACCTATATTAATAATTAAAAATTAGATTTTCAATTTGATTCTAGGTTAGGTTAGGTTGCTTGGGTTTTGGATCATGTTTGATCCCTCACTCGGAGGCCTTGGGCCCATTGCAATTCCCCTGTATTATTGTACCAAACCTTCCTCTCATTATTTCTTTGCGTTAAAGCACTTCCAGCTCTATGCAAAGTTCACGATGTCGTTGATGTTGCCTTCTGCTGCTTGCTCTAGTCCCTCCAAAAAACCTTGTTCTAAAGTTTTTAAGCGTCGGTATTCCAGTGCCGGACAGTGACACAGCAGATGCTGAATGGTTTCTTCTTTCTCTCTGCATTCTCTGCAGTAGTCGTCGTTGGAAATCTTCCATCTCACGAGGTTTACCCTCGTGGGGCAGTTTCCAGTGATGACACCTACAGTTATGCGTGCTAGGTTCTTTTTGTGCTCTAGTAGTTGTTTTGTCTTTTTGCTATCTGCCACTGGCCACAATCTTGGAGCTGTAGCGCAGTCCTCACGGTGTTGTCACGTCTCTTGCTGTTTGGCCTTGATGGTAGTTCCTATATCTTCCTTCAGCGCGTTGATCGTCACAAATGGTGGGTCATCTGCCACGGCCTCTCACCTGGTCCTCCCTTTAAGGAACCTGTCTGCTTCTTGGTTGTCCATCACATTGCTGTGGCCTGGCACCCAGCACAAAGTAGCCCCGCCTTGACGCAGCCAGGACAGTGCTTCTCGGCAGCCCATCACAGTTTTCGATCTCACCGATTGCATGGTGATGCTTCTTAAAGCGCCCAAGCTGTCAGATTATATCACGATATTTCCTATTGGTCTATCAGCGATTTTCTCTCGTATACAACTATCCGCTTCCTTTATGACGGAAACCTCTGCTTGTAGAACATTACAGCCATCCGACAGCCTTAAAGATCGTCGGATTTTGATTTTAAGATCAATTCAAAAACGGTTCCAATCCGCATTTAATTTTGGTATAGTTAGAGTCAACTGTCCAAGTCAACATATGCTTACAAACACCATACCGATGATCCCAATTACCGTTTTAGAACGCTACAAATAGTTCTGTGCTGGAACAAACGTAGAAATATACGCTGTAGCTATGTTTATTTTGGTAAATTTTCGAATTGTTTTCATGGTGCCGGTCCACGATCGAATTCAAGGATGGGACAATGAACTGAAAAAAAATCTATTCAAATTGTCCAAAAATGATACGTTCATAGTAACGAGTATTTGTCACCACTAAATATAGACTTTATTATTGCGAATATATATTTCTAGATTTTATATTGGCGAACGTACGTTATGTTCTGACATTCCTGCAAAATGTCAACGGTAAATTTACATTAATATTTGCTGTTTATAATTGCTCACAGACAAGGTTTTATTTAAGTTAATAATGTCTTTTTTAGCAACGATATAACATAAGCGGAAATGTTTCGTTAGTCGGTAAAGAATTATTGAATGGTGACTATATGAAATCAATTAATTTAATATCAAAATGGATAGTAGGCAGAAACAACAGATGTTGGGAAGGAAGAGAAATGTCAATCATTATTATATTATTTCTTTTTGTTTTTTGTTTTTTATATTCTATATTCATCAGCTTTTTGTGCAAACCCAAAACTGCAAACAATTACTCACTTAGACACTTAAGGAATCTTTGTGCCAGATTTCATGCTTCCAGAACAAATTTTTGTTTATTATTCTAATTCACACATAAACAAACAATGAATATAGCAAAAGAAGAACAATTTTTACTATAATTATAAGTTTTACTAAAATTATTAAAAAAAACAAATTCATTATTAAATGAAACCATACTTAAGATTTTTATTTTTGTTTCAGATAAAGAAAAACTAGACGAGAATCCCAAATCAAAATCGCCCACACCTACAGAAGAGGTAAAGAAGCTCACAGAAACCGTACCTCCACGAAGGTTCATCTCTTCAATTCTTGGAGGCGATGTTCCTTACGGAAGTAGAGGTCATGTACTCACGCGTGCCGAAAGAAAAGAGTACGCACCAATTGTTCCTTCTAGCAAGGTAAGAAAATATATCTGGGTAATTTACGTAAGAAAGTTGTTAATCGTTTGTTGTTCTCTTTCTAAGTTCACCTTTCTTGATTTTTTCGTTATTCTTTAAGATTTCATGTCAACGATTTTGAAAAATGTCATGAATAATTATTTTTATGTTGGCATATTTTTTAATAATTTAATTTAGAACATGTCATTTAAAATGTCATTTAGTCTCAAAAGTGGCTCTCCTTTATAACTTTTTTATTTTTTCAGATAAAAAAACGAGATTTGGTATGTGAGATAAATTAGGATTGATTGACGTATTCAATTATTTTCGGTCACTTCCTGTTTCACCGGAAATGACTACAACTTTTGATTTTTAAGTAGTACCCTCCGAATGTTTTTACTTTATTCGATAGAAAATGACACTCGGAATATAAATTTTCACATCCATGTCAAATTTTGACATCCTAGCTTAAAAAAATTGTATTTTATATTTGAATCTAGAGTGCCATGGCTGTGTTAAAAACACTAATTTTTAATCAAGGAGTCTTAGAAAAATAGATTTGATCGTCTAATATTTTCCGTGTCTTGTCCTGGTTGGTTAAAAGATGCCCAAATCGTATTTTTAATCATATCCCAATTTTTTCAAATGGAACAAAGGTGGTTCATTAACATATTGGAAAAAGAATTTTTTTACGAATTATTTGGTTTGGTTTTGTCGTTAAATTGTCGTTACATTTATGACCCTGCCACTCTAAATTATAATTTAAAATGCTATTTTTTTTAATTGGAAATGTCAAAAGGTGACAGATGCTAATACCAAGGGTGTCATTTAAAAATCAAAAGTTGTAGTATTTTCCGGTGAAACAGGAAGTGTCCGAAAACAATTGAATACGTCAATCAATCCTAATTTATGTCATATATTAACATACCAAATCTCATTTTTTTTTATCTGAAAAAAAAACTTATAAGGATGCGCCACTGAGACGGACCCGTTATATTATGTTGTTAATATTTTTTTAAATTACTTTTTAGGATAAAGACTATTTTTCTTAATAACTATATTAAATTGTTCGTTTTTTTTTTCGTTAACGACAGGTTACATTACCTACAAGCCCAAAACCCAAAGAAGATTGCGTCAAGCCACAAAACCTAGCACCAATCAGACATTTTTCTGTAATACAAAGAACTCCAAAAGCGACAACAAAAAGAGAAGAGGACACAGGTAAGGCTTAAATGAAGCAAATATAAACACTGATTTCTTCAACCATTTCCGAACTTTTTTGCTTTACACCTTTTTTTGTCTATTTTCAAAAATATAGATGAGGAAGATGGTAAAACGTTTTTATTTTCAAATCTTGAGAACTCTACCTTGGATTTACCGATTGGATTAAATTTGGTGTAAAATTAGTGCTTCTGTATTGTAATGACTTTGTTAGTAATCGTTAGCTGGTGTTGTTTCTCCTAATAATGCTGATTTTCCTCAAAAAAGTCATTTGGTTTGCAAACAGATTTTTTTCAAAAATTGATCAGTTACGTCACTTAAAGAATCTTTGTGAAAAATGTTATACTTACTTTTTGTCCAGATGACTCCAGATAGTAACAAATATTCATATAAACTTTACTTTCACCTATATCACCCCCGATGGGATATGTTTTCAAAATTCTCTTCTTACAGCTTTACTATTATGTAACTGAAAATATTTGTGCAAAATTGCATATTTTTATTGAATTCTTGAAAAAAACGTTTGTCAAAATTTGCAAAAAAATAAGTAAACTTCCAACAATATCCTCTTATTTTTGAACCATACTGTATATACTATAAACTATGTTTGAAATAAAAGTTTGTAAGTTTGATTATTCTTTTCATTACCTAGACGTTCGATTGCCAAGTTCCGTAATCCATCCGGAACCGGAACAGGACCAGCCCATCGACTACCACATCCCTAAGAGGAAAGGCGAGGTGGAAAACGAAGAGGAGGAAAGAAGACAGCGCGAACAGCGCAGGTCGCACTGTTCCAAAGTGAACAAACCGCTAATTAATGTGCGGTCGATCGTGGGAAAACTGCCCATCGTGACTTCGGCTGCTGCGGGCCATGGTAAATAGTGTTTTTTTTTTATTTAAAATGTATACCCGGATAGTTGAAATATTTCCATAAAGTGTTTTTCAGTATTATTCCTTGCATTTTTTTTCTGTTATTGTTATCTCTCTATTTTTGATACAATTTGTGACAGAAAATATCAAAATTTCCTTACATCTAGTTGTTGCCGGACAATGGTAAATAACTGTTAAAAAAATATTTATATTTGTACTGTAAGGAAATATTATTGCCTTACAGATACTTTCGAAATTTTGGAAAAATAATACAAAACCCTGCCCTTCATGTGTCAAATTTGACAGTACAATATTGTCTTGTTTCAGTAGTTACAGAATATGCTTTTTATGCTTTGAATGAGAAATTCGAATGAGAAATGGTAGAGAGCGCCACCTTCATGTTTTTTAACTGTTTTGAAAAATAATAACTTTTCGTATGTATGTAGATACCTGTATTAAACTACTGAGTGAAAAAATATACAGGGTTGTCCGAACTGTATTCCGGAAACTTCGGCAGCATATTCTTCAGATAAAAATATGTAAAGAAGTTCGTATAAATGTATGTCCCAAAATGCTTAGTTTCGGAGATACAGGTTAGAAGTTTCATTTTTATTTCGATTTTTTCCAAACAATTTCTGTCGTAACGTCAATATTTGGATGAAAATTGGCTTCTGGGAGTTTTTTGACATGAAAGATTTGATTTTTATCAACATGACTCCATTTGTAGGGGGCGCCACCGATGTGTTTTAACTGTTTTGAAGAGTAATAACTTTTCGTCCGTACCTGTATAAAACCTACTTAGCGAGAAAATATACATCTCCGTGACTTTTTACGTAAAAAATGTCTCTTCATGCACTATTTTTCCTTTCACTTAGCCACTAGTTTTTCATATCATTTGTAATGCTACTAGAAAAGACTACAACCACTGTAATTTACTCATGTCATGTTACTTACTCATTGTTTACTCGTGTCTCTGAGCCTGAGGAACAAACATTTCAATTTGAATTTCAATATGTCTTTGGCTGAAATTTTCGACAGTTCACTATTAAGATGATCCTGAGATATATGAAACTCTTCTTTCATTTTTTTTGTCATCTCTCTTTTAGTTTATAATTGCCATTTAACGTATAATCAAAATTATTTGTTGCGTTACAGTAGACAATAGAAAAATCTTCCTGATATTAATCCATTTATCGTTTTCAGGACGTACATCATCTGGGGGTGGTTCTGCAGGCAACAATGGAAACTCGGGTGGCTCTAGTGGTGGGGGATCCATTAATTTCAATGGTGGATCGGGAGGAGGAAGTGGAGGAGGTAGTATAGGAGGTGGAACTGGTGGTGGCGGTATGAATCCTGGAAGAGATGGAAGACAAAACTACGGACCAAGCAGTCCACCTACAGGTAAGATACTTTGGCTTTAACTCTTGTTCAAATCTTATATAAAACTAAAATATTGCTTTACTTTGAAAGCATAAAATCAACAAGTATACAGAAGTTTCCAATGCTTTTCTAAATATAAATAATATTAAAGTCTAACTTTATGCACATTACACTGAATTGTGTCTTTTGTAGGCTCTCTACCTCCATTTTATGAATCTCTCAAAAGTGGAAATAATGGAAATGGTTATAATGCCAACGGAAATTTCACCTCATCTTATCTCTTGTCGAGTCAGCAAAATATGGACTGTGACACAGGACAGGTAAGGAAACAAGTTGTTTAACTAAAGATTGTTTTAATAGTTATGAATATGAATACTATATAAAAATGATCCCCGCTTAAAGCCTAGTTGACAAATTCAGTAGTGTACTTGGCTCAAATATACTTCGACGATGCGCGCTTCTCACTTGGACGCCCGCCTTGGATCGTATCAACCGATTTTAAATCAATTGGTACGTTCCAAACAGCGGTTAAGTGAGACGCGCGCAGCATCCAAGCTCTGTAAATATACTACTGATATTAAAAAAAATTCATTAAATGAAACTGTCCAAACTTTATTAATTTGGCTATTAAACTTCTAAAAAGAAAGCATGATCTAACAAAATGTATTAAAAGTTTTAATAGGTTAAGCTAAATTGTAGATAAACACAACATCTTAACCCCGAAAAATTCTTTTTAACAAAAAAATAAACCTCTAATAAATTGAAGAAAAATGAATCTAACGTATAATATTTATCAGAAAAATTTAATAAATTTTTAATAAATATTAATTGTAAAAAATGCATTTCATACTCATTCAGAGAATTCGTCTGGGTGAAGTCTGTCCTAACCTAACTGGACACAACGTTCTTATACAAAAAGTATTTTTTAGTTCTTAAAGCTTTGTTTTGGCCATGATATAGACAGCAACCAAACTACAATACTTTTTATCTTGGATAAAAAGACATGGTCTAAATATATTATACATTAGAAGAGAAGAAGTAAACAAAATTACTTATTCATTCTATATTAGTGTTTAGAATGAATCAAAACACGTGTATGAACTTAATAACGTAAAAACAAAAACATGTTGACTCTTTTTAAACAGATTTAATTAAGTGATATTTTGTTTTTCCTAAAACTAGACTACTGTATATAAAGCTTTGTATGTATTTGCAATTATTGAATTTACTAAGACAAAGTAGTTATTATACAGGGTGAGTCTTAAACAAGTGCAAATATTTTCAGGGATGGTTGATCTCGATAAAAGAAATATAATTTTTCTTTACCGTTTTTCAAATAAGTCTAAAATAACCGAGTTATTTTACTTTGAAAATTTCCAAAAAAATGTTTTTTGCTTAAATTTTGAAAACCACTGGATCTTTTCTAGCTGTTCTTTCTTGTAAATTTAATCTACTACCTATGTTGGCATATTATCAATTTAACTAAAAACTAAAAAAAAAATCAAAATTTTTTTCAAAAAAATCCAAATTTTCAAAAAAAAAATTCGCGAAAAAAAATCATAATCGTGTTTCTGGGATCGAAATATATTACCCCTAAAAATATTTGCACTTATTTAAGACTCGCCCTGTATAATTAATCCTTTTTTTTTACTACACTAAAAACTCTAAATACCTTACCTTAAAAACTTATTACAATGAATATGGATTCTCTCTCATACTCTCATATCGAATGTTTTATTGAAGTAAAAATGATTAACTCTTAAATTGAAAAATAAATATTTTTTAAGGATTTGGCCAACCTCAATGTTAGCGGTCAATCATCGCCGAAACAATACTCAACGTTACAAAATGCCTCGTACGGCATTGTCATGAAAGACGAGACTGACCTGGATCTGTACGAAAACAAAATGGATCCCATGAACCAACTACTTCCCAATGGATACTCAGGGTACGACGAGAGCATGATGGTAGACATGGTCACTGGAGCAGTCGTAAGTTAATTTTTATTTAATCAATATTATTTATATCACTACAGCCCTGCTGTGATTAATTCGAGTACCATACAGAAAATTGTACAAGGCTCTTTCCTAGACGTGTTAAAAAGTTCTCAGTAGTGCAGCCTTTTTAATGCTTTTTTTGGTATTCTTAAAAGTATTTTTTTCAAACGTCACAAAAAGTAAATTTTTGCGACGTGATTGACAGTATAAAAAAGTCATTTTAACGCCTGGGCATAAATGTAAAGCACTTTTACATCTAAGCATAAAACTGCGAAAATATATTATTAAACTGACATAAAGTGTCAAATTCAAGGAGCGTAACCGTAGTTTCTCGATATATAATTACATACAAGCTATAATTTTTAAATATTTTTATATTATTTGGAACGCTTGAAATTGTATAAAAATTATTTGTGACGTGTAAAAAATAGCATATTCTACTGGGAGTAAAATTGACTTATTGTGTCTCGCCTGCTTTGACTAAAAATATTAAGGAAGGAGCATATCAAAAATCTTAGATCGAACGCGACGGGGTCCTAGAATGGCCGACTTAAATTCCGCTTTATCAGTGGCGTTCTAATTCACAGTAACAGGTACAACCTGTTCCAGTTCCAGAAGATACCTGTTCCAAAACGTAGATTATGCTACCCAATTCTTTTCTCATAAATGCAACAATCCTTGTTGTCCTATCATCACCACTAACTTCTGTTTGGTGTGGCAGTGTTCTGGAACAGATGCAACTGGAACAGAATAGCATATGAACTATACCTGCTCCAAACAAGTTCCATATAAAACCAGTTTCGAAAATGCCAGATCGTCTTCTAAAACATGATATCTACTCATGAGTACTATCAGTGCACCCCGATTCATATAAAATATTTAAATCTGTCTAAACACACTCAGATGCAAAAAAACGCAACGGAGAATTTTTTGGTCAAATTTAAAGGTTATATTTTTGTATTTAGCCCTATTTTCAAGAATTTTTTAGTATAAGCTATATATAATTATATCAACTTTAATTCGTAAACTCAGCTTTTTATAAACTTTAGTATTTGGCATATTATACAGGGGTTGTTGTACAGTCGAGGGGTTGTTTTTTACCCTTACTTTAAAACACCCTGTGGAATAATTTCGTCTGTAAATTTTCCTAAAATATAATGTTTGTTATATAACGGCCAGAATCATGACTCCTAAGCATTTTGTTTTTTGATTCATGTCAATACATGCTTTGGTTAATTTTTAAGAGCGAAGTCAACTGATGACGATCAATTTGCATTTTTTTTAATTATCGTTACTTTTTGATGTAATTTTTTAATATGACGAGATGGTTTTGGTGACTATTATCGTAACGTTATATTACACTGCATTGGATACTCTATACAAAATAAAAAAAAACTTTAAAGACTAACAATATATAGTCCGGGTTTTTATAAACATTAATAACGATAACAGAAATAACATATTAAAGAAAACCTCTGTAATACTCAAGTAAACAAACAGAAAAAAAATTGTGAAAAAATACCCTAATACTTTGTATTGCCGCCTTTGACTGCTATAACTGCCTGTATACGTCCATTCATACTGTCATTGAGGCTGCATATATCACAATGCGTTATGTTTTCTCATTCTTCTTTAAAGACCAAGCGAAGTTTATTTAATGAAGATGGTGCTGCTTCACGATCTCTTACACTCCTACCGAGCATTTGCCAAACGTCGAATATGATGGGCAGTTCATAGTTAGATATAGTTTACAATAATCATCAAAGCCGCCTTGTTACATTGAAAAATAACTTCAAAAAAGAAATGATAATCGAAAACATTTCAAATTGTTGGTGGCAAGCTCATTTCGCTCTTAAGAATTAACCAAGGCATGTATTAACATGCTCCAAAAAACAAAATGCTCAGAAGACATGGTTCTCACCGTAAAATTATATTTTAGGAAAATTCACACATGACATTATTGCAAAAGCTGTTTTAAAGTTAAGGTAAAAAAACAACCCTCCGATTAACCCTGTATAATATGCCAAATACTAAAGTTTATAAAAAACTGATTTTACGGATAAAAGTTGAAACAATTATATACAGCTTGCTAAAAAATTCTTGAAAATAGGGCTAAAAATAACAAAAATATAACACTTTAAATTTGACCAAAAATTTCTCCTTTGCGTTTTTTTTTGCATCTGAGTGTATCTTTTAGTAACGACGCCCTTGATCAGATATTATAAATAGTCTCTATTTTCTATGCTTAAATAAGCACACTATTGAATGAAATAAAATCTTTGTAACATTTTTATTTTGCAGGTGGATCCTTTACAATTTACCGCTACTCTGACCTTTTCTAGTAGTGCAGAACACGCCCTGCTAGAAAGTCTTTCGGACGCCACTGACCTATCTTCGTTTTTGCAAAGATTACCCAACGAAGACAACACCGACAGTGATGAAGTTGTCAGCAGTAATATTCATAGTCCCAGTACAGAATCCACACAACTTCAGGTGTGTAAAATTAACTATTTATATATTTTTTCAATGATTTTTAGTTTAAGTAGTGTGATATATACTTCCATTGTCTTTGTTTTTTTAGTTCCTTTTTTTGTTTCCTTTTTTATTTTTATTTTTTATTTTTATTTACGTTGTGTTAATCAAACATTAATAAAGACAACGGAAGTCCAAAATTCTTTTAGTTTTAGTCATACTTAGTCAATTAAACATTATTAATGTAATAAAATGTAAAAAAGCATTTGTAACACTAGAAAGTGTGCACCAGAACACTTCAGACAGAATTGTAAGTGTTTTCTAATGATCTACACTGATGATGGCATACCATAAATTCAATTTTAAATATCTCTGTATATCAATATTTTCCTTTACAAATCATATGGCATAAAGAAATATCTTCTTTTTCACCAGGTTGATCAGAACATCGATTCCTTCAACGAACAAATGCTCAACCGCAACCAGTACGACTCAGGTAGGGCGGGGTACAACCACTCGCAGTTCTCCAAGATGTACCAAGAATCATTACCTCCATACTCATCGTCGATCACTCCCTCTAATGATTCGCTCCAAGTTCAAATGCAACAGCAGCAAATGTTGTCACCTACGTTAAGTTTTAATGGTAAGTTGTGTGTTGATTCTCTCCTTTATTGTCAGTTTTTTTCGTTCAAAAATTTTAAATATTTTTTTTCTCAAAAACGGTGGTCAGAGTTAGACGTAGAGTATTTAATATCAAAATTTATAAAATTTTATATAGAATTTAAGTATGTAATAAAAAATGGGGGCATTCATTTAAAATAAGAAAGTTGTTGTCAACTTCCGGTATTTCCGGAAGTGCGGCCATATTGAAAATATTTTTAATCGATATATCTCGTTGTGAAACTATGATGTGCAAAAAATCTCCGAGCTAGATGTTGTAGTTCTCTAGAAACTTCTAATGCACGCTCAGCCTGGGACACCCTGTATATCTTTTATATTTTAATCATTATTACTTGCTAACATTTAATAAATAATTAAATACTTCAACAATAACCCCCTATCTCTTCTCTTTTCCAGGTAGCGCTCTGGACCTGGACTCGCCCACCGCGATGTCTCTACCCAGTCCGGGCGCGGCGTCCTGCTCCCTGGACGGCGACAGCGGCGGCGGCACCTTGAGTCCACCAGCGGCGGCGGCAGCGGCAGGAAGTGTGAGTGGCGGGGGTAGAAGGGTCTCGGCCGCTTCGGCGGGGGAGGCGGCGTCGGTCGCGCCGTCCCTGCAGGGCAGGGTAAATGTCCAGCGGCGGAGGGTAAGCAAGTCGCGATGCAGGCAATGCTCGGGGAAATAGAGAGAACAATTGACATGAGTTTATGCTGTAATTTACTAAAAACTAATTTCTATTTTGTGTTCATAATAGTTCTGGATATGATACGCATATTGCTATTATGTGCATAGGAAGTCAATAAAGCCAACACACGGAACGATTTTCCACCAAACCGACTAAATCAACCCAAAATTCCGACCGAATTGAACCGTTTTAAAAATAAGAAAATATGTAAATGGCTTGTTCTATTAAAAAACAATATTTTTTATTTTTTCAAAAATTATAATAGTAGCTCTAAAATCCTAAAAGGCTCATCACTTGATTGGTTATCTTTCTCCACTTATTTCTGTCTTTTGCCTTTATACTTTTGCCTTTATGTCCACCCATCCACTCTTATCCTTCTCAAGTCCTCTTCTACCCCTCCTTCTGTTTCCACCTATTTCACGTCTCATTATCATTCTAGAAACTCTCAGCCATTCTTTCTATGTGTCCCAGCCATCTCAATCTTTGCGGTCTTGCTACTTCCGTTATACTTGGTGCCCGATATAGTTGCTTTAATTCTTCATTTGCTCTTCTCGTGCATATGTTGTCTATCTTCTTTACTCCAAAAATCTTCATCAGTATTTTTCTCTCCCTCCAATTTTCCGTTGGATTGAACGTTCACGTTTCACATGCATACTATTGGTCGTATCACTATTTGGTACATACTGATTTTTAAGCTTCTAGAGATGTTTTTACTCTTAATAATTTTCTGTGGTGCGCTAACACATCTATTTCCTGCCATTATTCATGTCACAATTTCCTGAGTTACATTTGGTTTCCTTATATATATACGGTTCCTAGATATGCGAACGTATCTACTTCCTTAAATTTGTATCGTTTCCCTCTCTCAGAATCTATTTGTAGACATCTTTTCTTCTCAAAATCCCTACCTGACCACTCCATAAACTTAGTTTTCTTCTCATTAAACACTAAGCCTACTTTATACGCCTGATGTTCTAGTTTTTTGGTCACCAATATCAGATCTTTTCAATCTCTTTGATAGAGATAACTAAGATAACTAAATCATCTGCAAAGGCTAACCATTGGTGTCGTTTTGTATACAAAAGGTCCTCTCTGTTGATTCCCGCATTTTTTTTAGAACTTTTTCTAATACTACACTAAACAGTGGAGACTACTGTAAACTGTAGTGGAGATAGTGGATCCCCCTGTCTTTATCCGTCCCTGATTATAAAATTTTCCGTGGTTTTCTTGTTTACTTTGACTTCATTTATTGTCTTTGACTCGTCTCACTTTGACTTCATGTCTCAATTCATCTTGGTCAGTTTCTTGCTACCCCTAATTCTGTTAAAGCTCTAAACATCTCGGTCCTTCTAACTTTGTCATATGCCTGCTGGTATAAGTCGATAAATATAAGCATTATCTGTTTTCCGTATTCGTAACTCTCCGCTTGTATTTCTCTAAGGTTAAATATTTTGTCAACGGTTCTTCTTCCTTTCCCAAATTCACATTGGTACACTCCAATTTTCTCATCAACCTCCTCCACTAATATTTCTTTTATATACAGGGTGGTCCGAACTGTATTCCAGAAACTTCGGCAGCATATTCTGCAGATAAAAATAAGTAAAAAAGTTCGTATAAATGTATGTCCTAAAATTCTTACTTTCAGAAATACAGGGTGTAGAAGTTTCATTTTTATTTCGATTTTTTCTAAATAATTTCTGAAGTAACGTCAATATTTGGATTAAAATTGGTGTCTGGGAGTTTTTTGACATGAGAAATTTGATTTTGGTGTCAATATGACTCCTACTAGTAGAGGGCACTACCTACATGTGTCTTAACTGTTTTGAAGCGTAATAACTTTTTGTCCGTACCTGTATAAAACTACGGAGCGAAAAATTATACATCTGTGAGTTTTTACGCAAAAAATATCTCTTTGTAAAAATCGCTACAAGCAACAGTTCTTAAAATATTTAGAATGGAAATAGACAATACATGTCATTATTGACGAAAAATAAACACTTTGAGTTAGATAGGTAATTCACTGAAATAATAAATTTGGGAAATTTTTATTTTTTTAAAATTAATCATAATTTTTCTGCAAAAAATGACGATAAAACAGTTACTGTTGAACTTTTAGTTCAAATTTATGATTTCAGTCTAATAACTATTTAGTAAACATGTTTAATTTATGTCAACGATGACAGGTATTGATAATTTCAATTCCAAATATCTCGAAAACCATTACTCGTAGCGATTTTTACCAAGAGACCTTTTTCACGTGAAAAACGTCGTAAATGTATATTTTTTACGCAGTAGTTTTATACAAATACGGACGAAAAGTTAAGTTAAAAAATATGTAGGTGGCGCCCTCTATTAGTAGGAGTCATATTGACATCAAAATCAAATTTCTCATATCAAAAAATCTCCAGACACCAATTTTCATCCAAATATTGACGTTACTTCAGAAATTATTTGAAAAAAATCGAAATAAAAAATGAAACTTCTACGCCCTGTATCTCCGAAACTAAGCATTTTTGGACATACATCTATACGAACATTTTTACTTATTTTTATCTGCAGAATATGCTGCCGAAGTTTCCGGAATACAGTTCGGACCACCCTGTATATGTTGCCAGTACTTTATAAGCTACATTTAGGAGAGCTATACCTCTGTCTATAAAAATTATTATTCTTAAATAGAGAGAGAAAATATAAAACAGAAACACATAATGCACACAAATTGTTAGATATTATAGCATAAACGCGTGTAAAAATAACAACACTGCCCAAATCAAAATTTGCTTATTTTCTAATGCATATATTTATAATTATTCATGCAAATTATAAATATGACATTCGTTTACGTTGTAATTCTCTGAAATTCTTAAATTTCTATGAAACGGTTTAACTATAGTATTTTAAAAATAATTAGTTAAATACTTTTCCAAAAGTTAATTTTCTTATACTGAACGTTTCTAAGAGTTTGTCGAAATATTTTTTACATAGAGAATTCGTAAAAAAATCTAAAAAATTGTTTTTGGTTAGGTTAAAAAGTTTCTGGATATCAAAATAAAACGTAAAGATACCTAGATTAATTAAAATCAATAAAAACTTATACTTAAAAAAATAATTCTACAAAGATACCTATAGGAGCTATTATATTTATTTACAATAATAATTTGAAATTAACAAATTATGTTGTACTTGTCCATCTATCTTGATTTTAATAGAAACACACTCAACCACAGCGTGTTTTTATTTCACAGTTTCTCTTACAGCTCGGCCTGCCTAGCGAAGTCCAGCTCGAATTCGTCAATGGCGGCCATGGAATCAAAAACCCACTGGCTAACCAAGAAACCGTCAGACAGGGACCCAGGACGGAAGACAAGGCCAAAGTTGCCTCAGTGACCACCGAGGATGGCCAAACAACATTCTGTTGTAAGGTAAGTGTAAGTGAATATCTTTTATCAATTTAGCAGTTACTAGTTTAGTGTATTCCTGTTTTTCTTGGGTATATTTGGTGTCAAATGCATTTAAAAACGTGTAATAGATATTTACGAAACAAGTGAGTTATCAGCATCATTAAAATACGCATGTGAAAGTTGCACGAGTTCATAGCACGAGTTGTGTAACCACACAACTATCTTAATGGAGTTAATTCGCGTGTATTGTACAATATTTTATCTACGTCTAACTATAAAAACACACAATGACTTTTAAAAATTATTGTACTTAACTATGCTATTATATTATTGTACCCAAAATGCGTGAGTTAAGAGCTTCTTAACTCACTGACGTAGATAAAACAACATAAATTATTAGTAATAATAACTTCAAACATTGTCATTGTTCGTGTGTACAAAACATAGAGTAAAAAAAGGATTTTGAGAAATAGAATATATAAATAACAATAAAATGCTGTTCGTTGGTAAGCGTATTGCGTTTCAAAACTGCTAAACCTATGTAAATAATATTTATTATATTAATATTTTCATAATTGCTTTGACTATGATACTCATATATCCGTTTCATATTTCAAATTCGCCATACATAAATGAAAGATGTTTAGATTGGAAAGTGCCTATAAGGACCTTATAATGTAATAACCCGTTGTCAACAATGAGTTTAATAATCGGGCCCTCGATGACGTACCTAAAAGTTTATTTGGTATCGCTTATACAGTGTGACCCACTCAAGACCGGGCACCCTCCATAAAATCTGTGTTTATAGTCCGATTTTGATGATTTTTTTTTCAAATATAAAGTTTCAAAAAATGTACTTTAGGGCTCAATGTCATGTTATTTCACAAAAAACAAGGCCTACTTAATAAAGTTTTTGTGGTGAAAAATTTGCAAAATCATATTAGCGATTTTTTCAAAAAATTTGAGTACACCCCCACATTCGGCATCCCCAAAACAGTTCTGTACCAAATTTCGTTTAAAAATATTAATTATTAATAATTCTGCAGTTAAATTAAATAATTCCCTATTTTTGCCAATTTAACGATAAGTTATCAAGTAACCCTTGAAAAAAACAATCCACGACAACGAGTTTTATTACAAACAATGATAAAAATACTACAAGCAACACAATAACCGAATAATAAGTTAAACATATTCAAATAATTCTAGTTGCTTTTACCAGCCCTCCATTCAGTTCAATACATTTGTCGCATCTTTTTCTTAGATTAACAGTTACATTCCTAAGCTGCTGTGGTGTAATATTTGCAGAAGTCTCTGTAATTCTAATACGTAATTCATCTACAGATTGAGGTTTAGACTTGTAAACTTGTTGCTTTAAGAAACCCCAAAGAAAGAAATCAAGGGGTGTTAGGTCCGAGGATCTCGGTGGCCACTCAATTAGCGGGCTATTTCGACCTATCCACTTATTTTCAAAATTTTCATTTAACCATTCCCTGACAACTGCCGCGTTATGCACAGGTGATCCGTCCAATTGAAATTTTAAATTCAAACGGGTTTGGCATGGTAAATTATGTATTGCATCCCAAAAGTCATTAATCAGAAAATTCAAAAACGTTGGACTATTCAAATTTCTCTCAAAAAAATATGGACCAATGATTCTATCATCAAGTATGCCACACCACACATTTAATTTCTGAGAATACTGTCTTCTTGTATTGATCACCCATTCAGGGTTTTCGACTGCCCAGAATCGCGAATTTTGAGAGGATACTACTCCGTTTGTACTAAATGTTGCCTCATCACTAAATAAAATTTCTTTTAAGAAATTTCTATTATTTAAATACTCTGCTTGAGCCCATAAGCAGAATTCTAATCGTCTAACATCATCTCCGTTTTCCAAAGTGTGTAAAATCTTTGGTTTAAAGGGTTTAACTTTATTAGTTCGCAAACATCTCCTAATATTTTCCCTTGGTATATCCAAATCAACACTGGCGCCTCTAATGCTTGCACGAGGATTGTTACGAAAATATTCTAATATTTCCTCATTCCGCCTATTTATTCGATGTTCCGGCCTTCTGTTTTTTAGTAAGTATTTTGACACACAACCAGTTTCATTAAAAACTCTATTTATTCGTTGAACCGTGCTTCTACTTACTGCAGGTCTGTCGGGATGTCTGTTGTTAAATTCTCTGGCAGCTTCTCCTGCTTGAAGATAGTTATCACCCACTAAACGAATAATTTCAATTTTATCCCTAATATTTAATTGTTCCATAATGCAAATAATATTTCTTGATACAACACTTTTCTGCGTGCTATTAAATTAATATTCAATTCTACGCTGCAAGAATTGACAGCTAATAAAACCCATTGTTGTGGATTGTTTTTTTCAAGGGTTACGTGATAACTCATCGTTAAATTGGCAAAAATAGGGAATTATTTAATTTAACTGCAGAATTAATATTTTTAAACGAAATTTGGTACAGAACTGTTTTGGGGGATGCCGAATGTAGGGGTGTACTCAAATTTTTTGAAAAAAAATCGCTAATATGATTTTGCAAATTTTTCACCACAAAAACTTTATTAAGTAGGCCTTGTTTTTTTGTGAAATAACATGACATTGAGCCCTAAAGTACATTTTTTGAAACTTTATATTTGAAAAACAATCATCAAAATCGGACTATAAACACAGATTTTATGGAGGGTGCCCGGTCTTGAGTGGGTCACACTGTATATGGATATGGATCACTTTTTGAAAACCGATGTTTCAACCACTTTTTAAGTTTTTTTAGTTATTTTGATGTCACTTTTCCATAATTTTACGGATTTTCTTAAATGAAATTTTAATATAACTCACGAAATCACAATAATAATTTTGAAAAAGAATGTTTTAAACACATCTTTGTATGTTTTGTTACTCTGTAAGTTTTTTTACTTTGACACAAGGAAAAGTTCTTTTATTCTTTATTCGGAAAGTTCTATCTGTCGTTGTTTGCGCTTTTTCTTAGCAATATAACAATAACAAGATCCTAGAGCTTAGCAACCGCTGACAGCGACCTACAATGGGTGCGATCCAAAAAAATTACAAGTTTTTGCGGGAAGCCGAGCATTTCCAATTTAAATATATTTCCTTTGTCTATAAAATTTACTTTAAATTATCTTTTCTTACTTTGTTTACAGATATGCAACAAGACCTTTGCCCTCCAGCGTCTCCTCAACCGACACATGAAATGTCACTCTGACGTCAAAAGGTATTTGTGCACGTTTTGCGGAAAGGGATTCAACGACACTTTCGACCTCAAAAGACATACCAGAACACATACAGGTAAGAACACCTAATAAAGTAAACTACTAACTTTCGTAATAATTAATTTTTAGTTACCATCTAGAGTCAAGTGATGTAAAAATGAGCCATTCAAATAAAACTACTTAAGACTTATATTCAGTCAGTTTTCTTGTTCGGAACATTTAACAATAATTGTTAAGAAATCATTCCCATAATTTGTATAATTTTTTGTTCCGAGGTTTAAAACTTTGAAGCTAACTCAAAACGCAACTTCATAATTCAAAAATTAAAAAAAAATGTAAAGAAAGCAAACAAGTATATAGAAAAAGATCTTAAAAAGGCTCCAAACTTAGTCAACAGCGGAGATGTAACCTTATTGATATAAATCAAAACAGTAGTTACTGAGACAAATAATGTCTTATAAAAAAATACATTATTTTAAAATTACCACCATCAGATTTGCAGGGAGGGGGGGGGGCTTAAAGAGGGGAGGGCTAGTACTACGGAGATGTTTGCTCTTGCAATATATTTTGAGAAATATTGAGTTCGTTAATTGGTATATTTGTTTTTTTTTGTTCTACTCCTTAAATGACACTAAATATTTTAATGTCACTTATTAACTACATATTTTTCTTCATTTTTACTTTAATATACTTGTTTTTAATTTAATATACTTAGTTTAGATTTTTTTTTATTTTAGTTCTCATAATAAAAAAGAAAATTTTCTTCTAATTTCTATCCTTTGTCTCATATTTACTTCAGCATTTAATATAAAGTATAGCAGGCATTTAACCTAGCATGCCCAAGTTTTATACTTGTTATGGGTTAAATATGAGACACTCTTTTTTACATACTGACATTTTAGGAGTAGTTTTGGTTTATTTCTAATTTTGCAATAGTTTCGGTACCACCAAATCTTTCTATGGAAGAAATACTTTTGAATTTAATTGGTTGTAACTAAGAAAAAAAACAAAACGTTTTAAAAAATGTCTCATTTTTACACCACTGGACTCTATTAAATAAAAAATTATATAGTATTTTGTAAAAATGTTAAAAAGCACAAACAACACATTTTAATATTTTTAAACTGATGATTATTCATTTATTAATTTTGTATTTCAGGTGTGCGGCCGTACAAATGTGGACTTTGTGAAAAATCTTTTACCCAAAGGTGTTCCCTCGAATCTCATTGTCTAAAAGTACATGGAGTACAGCATCAGTACGCATACAAAGAAAGGAGAACAAAGGTGCGTTTAAAAAATCTTCAAGTGACTTAATTTCATCCCTCAGTTCAATACGTACAAATTTAATTGTCTCAAGGTTAATATCCTATTAGATTTTTCTCATTTTTTTGTGTTTATCATGAAAATATACGCCCATAAAAAAAACAATTGGAGTATTTCATATACTAAACATAATTTTGATAAAAAGACACCTATTGTATTAAAAAGATATTCAAAAAGCCTACGATATGTTAACTTTTATCTATGACCTTGCAGCGACCTTACAGATCTATTCTGTGTCCCCCTTTCTCGAGTTATAACGAGTTATAACTCATCATACAGTCTCAGGGCTTTGACAAAAGCCAGTATCTGAGACAGCTTCACAAAGTCTAGTTCTCCATCTCCGATATATCAGTCGTACCAGAGTTTATGGCACGAATGGTTGTCGTCTGGGTACACTCAGTGATGGCCCCGGCAGGGTTCGGAAAACTACATGTTACTTTTAAAAACTACATAAACTACATTACATGTAGTTAATGTAGTTTATGTAGAGGGTGTAGTTTATGTAACCTATGTATATAACTTTCAAATATCAAAAGTATGAGGTGAGTTTATAATAAGTTGAAGCTTTAAAAACACATAATGTATTTAAGAAAACAGAAGAAATATGGCTTTAAATATAATATTTACATCATATTATCTCTATTACACCTCATACAAAGGAAAATTATTCATAATATCAATACATAGTTTATTAACGTAGTTTTCATGTAGTTAATGAAAAAAAGTCGAATAATTCCAATCCAATTATATCTACTAAGATAAAACTAGAAAAAAGGTTCAAAACATTTCTTTGTTTATAGAAACTCAAATTTGAACAAATTATCTGGAAACTCATAAAATAAATTGGAATTATTCGAATTATTAATCAAAAAATGTTAAAATTATTGTGTATTGAAGTTTGACGATGAATTTCTTCGTCTTCAAATATTGACGTTACTTCATTAATTATTTGGAAAAAATCGAAATAAAAATGATACTTCTACACCCTGTATCTCCGAAACTAAGCATTTTAGGACATTTATACGGACTTTTTTACTTATTTTATTTGCAAAATAAGTTGCCGATGTTTTCAGAATACAGTTCGGACCACCCTGTATATTTATTATATTTTATTAGCATTATTTCAAAAGAAATATCAAATTTTACAAAACCTTTTTTCTACAAACGTCAAAAAATGACAAGGTTTGCGAATTGATAGCAATGTGCGAACTGACACTTTTTTTCATTTTCCTACGTTACCATGACACGGTGCGCGAAGTAATGCGCGAAATGCCTATTTCGCACACTGCATGTAAATTATATGGGATTTTGGAATTTTGATTTTTGGAAAATGAAGAACTAAATTATAACTAATTATTTATTTCGAAATATTCAAGAATAAACAAATAACAAATATCAAACTTAACACTAACGCATATTCTAGTTATTATTTACAATATTAACATTATTAGTGCAACCAATACACGAACCAATAATAAAGAGGGTTGGGACTTGAGACACTATCCAATTTTGATGTAGAGGTACTTGATCCCGGTATTTCGCACTCTAAAATTTTATTTGATATTTGAATTTTATTGTTGATAGAATCCTCGACGTATCCCTCAGCCACTGTCGAAGATTTCCATCTTCCTAACTAAATATATCAGCCCTGCATTAGCAAGGAGTGTGGCTGAAGTTCTCCGGAAACACTGCCCAGTAGGCCTCATAATCTGGCAGCTTCAAGTGTTTTGCTATCATGCTAGGCATCTTACCAATAGAATTTATGCCGACCACTTGGTTAACACATCTTTTATTTTGATATTTTAAAAACAATCTGCCACTGGTAGCATTTCTTGGACGGAGAGCTGTGTATTTTCGGTAAACTCAATACAATTCAAATTTGACACTGTAAAAACTTGGTCTATGTTTTTTTTTGTATCGGGTACTTTAACAAACAAAATTGAATCTTTATCTTCTATGTTATCGACCGTCATTTTAGTAAGTTCCTCACGGCGCCGGCGCGGCAGCAAGCACCAGAAATACGAAATATTAAAACGACCTAAAAGGAAATAGATGACGATGTTCAGTAATAAAAAAAACATACATTCCAAGCTCACGCTTCTTTTTTTTCGAAGCAATAATATAATAATAATAATTTATAGGGATATCCCGATTTTAATGTTTGTAGAAAAAATATTGTTTGCAACTCGTACGCGAACTACTTTGGTGTAAAAATTCAAGTATCGATCACCAAAGTAGCACTTCGCGCACTAGATACAAAAATAACTATTAAAATCTTTAAAAAAATTTCATTTTTTAAAGAAAGATTTATATGTAATCTAAAAAAACACTAATCTTTCATACTCTCTTCTTTTCAGGTATACGTATGCGAAGAATGCGGCCACACAACCTCCGAACCTGAAGTTCACTACCTCCACCTCAAAGAGAAACATCCCTACAGCCCGGCCCTGTTGAAGTTCTACGACAAGAGGCACTTCAAATTCACGAACTCTAACTTCGCCAACATGCTGTTGCAAGTTCGAACATAGAACCCATAGGGGCACATCATAATGTTATTCCTCTTAATGTTAACTTATTAATTATTTTGTAGGTATTGTATGTTTTATGTTATGTTCTCGATTGGACCTGTATCTTCTAGAGAAAGATTTCAATTTTTAATTCTCAAATTGTTTTGTTTTAAAATCTTTCTCTATTTTGGATGTTACTCCAAAAAATGAGGACACTTATAAATAAGTGATGTAAATCATTCTAAAACGTATTATTTTTTTTTTGTTGAAGCTTTCTCTTGTACCATGGTCCTCGAGATATAATATAACGTTTAATATTCCGTCCAATATAGAAGAAAATCCAAGAAATAATATCTCAAAGCGTTTTACACTTTTGTTTCTTTTAGTTGGAGGGTCCAATGTATCTGTTTAATCTCTTCTGTGATAATTTTATTAAAATTAATCTTTTCAAGGTTTAATTTTTTATATTTTTTATTTGTATTTTTATTATGTTGTTTAACATATTATACACACACATTTTGATAATCAATGATACTTCATTGGTTATTGAATCTTATATCGATGTTTGCTGGTATATGTGACTTATCTATTTTTAAAATTAATAAGATAATAGATGAATCATGTATATCTATTGCGTAACATTGAATAACATCCAGATGTTGGCAAAGTAATGCCAAACCTTATAATAAATTCGGGTTTTTTGTGCAATCATGGTGGATGGATCTGGGTTATAAACTTAGGATGTAGTTCAATTAATTCATTAAAATATTGTTACGCACTTCTTCTCTGGAACACTGTTAAAAACTAGAGCATTTGTTTTATCTTTCTGGCTATTAAAATATAAAATGAAGTAATTTTATTTTTTGAAACTCAAATATGTATAGTTTTTTGACCAAAATTCTTAGATAGTAGTATTAGTTTTGAAAAATGATCTAAAACTTAACTTGTTCCAGACCTGTGTTCTGGTGCTTCATAGAAGAAAACTATTGTAAAAACCTATGGTGCTGCAGAATATTAATCATGAATGAAACTAATTATAGATTTGAAGTGATGGAACCTAAAATAAAAAAGAATTAGAGGTGTTTCTAATGATATATCGTTCCATCTTCAATTCCCTAGTTAGTTTGAGAGAAATAAAAGAAAGCATGGTCATTATTTACAACGAAAATTATAATTTATAATTCGCAATATATTTTTGTTTAAATATTTGAACGAATCAGTGTGTGAATGGGAACCAGAGTAAATGAGTTGTACATAGTACTAGACCTAAATTATATTATATTTAAGTACCTTTTCTACCTTTTCTTTGATGATTTATATAGATTTTTTTAACATTTTTATTATTATGTTAAACCCAACATCACATATTCACATGTGAATATATGTTTCAATTCGTGAAATACAGTATTTTATTGAACAAATCTGAAATGTAGCTTAGTCAGGCATAATTAGAAATTGTATTTTTTTATCTGTAAGGATCACTGAAATCTTGCAGCAATTCAGGAACTGAAGTTAAGTTTAAAATATTTGTAATAAGTTTAATTATCGATTTTAACTTATGAAAGCTTTGTATTTATGTAACTTATCTTAAAGACATTATCTGTACTTAACATAGAACGAAATATATTGTATTTTCCTAGTGTTTGTTAAAGAAATAAATACTTTATAGAAATAATAGTGTTTTTCTTTTATTAATAACAGTGTTACAGTTGACTATTCTAAAAAAAAATTCTCAGAGGATATTTCTTAAGACACAAATTTCTCTTAACATTGCAAAAAGCAAGAAAATACGAAATTTTATAATAAATTCTTGTTTTTTTTGTGCAACGTATGATCTATGTTTCTATTATACGACGGTCCTCGGGATATAATATAGGCAATGTTGGATATTCCGTCCAATAATATAGAAGAAAATCCAAGAAATAATATCTCAAAGCGTTTTACACTTTTGTTTCTTTTAGTTAGAGGATCCAATGTATCTGTTTAATCTCTTCTGTGATAATTTTATTAAAATTAATCTTCAAGGTTTAATTTTTTATATTTTTTATTATGTTGTTTAACATATTATATACACACACATTTTGATAATCAATGATACTTCATTGATTTTTGAATCTTATATCGGTGTTTGCTGATATAGATGACTTAACTATTTTTATAATTAAAAAAATTAAAATAATAAGTAAGTAAAAATAATAAGTAAATATATTATATTTAAGTACCTTTTCTTTTGATGATTTATATATTTTTAACATTTTTATCATATTAACATCACATATTAACATGTGAATATATGTTTCAATTCGTGAAATACAGTATTTTATTGAACAAATCTGAAACGTAGTATAGTCAGGCATAATTAGAAATGTATTTTTTTATCTGTAAAAATCACTGCAAACTTGCAGCAATTCAGGAACTGAAGTTAAGTTTAAAATATTTGTAATAAGTTTAATTATCGATTTTAACTTATGAAAGCTTTGTATTTATGTAACTTATCTTAAAGACATTATCTGTACTTAACATAGAACGAAATATATTGTATTATCCTAGTGTTTGTTAAAGAAATAAATACTTTATAGAAATAACAGTGTTTTTCTTTTCTTAATAACAGTGTTTTACAGTTCAAAACGCGTTTGAATTCTAAAAAAAATCTCAGAGGCTACTTCTTAGGACACAAATTTCTCTAAACATTGCAAGAAGCAACAAAATACAAGATTTTATAATAAATTCTTGTTTTTTTTGTGCAACGTATGATCTGTGTTTCTATTGTACGAGGTTATAATATAAGCGAGATATAATATAGGCAATGTTGGATGATTCCGTCCAATATAGAAGACAATCCAAGAAATAATATCTCAAAGCGTTTTACACTTTTGTTTCTTTTAGTTGGAGGGTCCAATGTATCTGTTTAATCTCTTCTGTGATAATTTTATTAAAATTAATCTTTTCAAGATTTAATTTTTTATATTTTTTATTTGTATTTTTATTATGTTGTTTAACATATTATATACACACACATTTTGATAATCAATGATACTTTATTGATTATTGAATCTTATATCGATGTTTGCTGATATAGATGACTTATCTATTTTTATAATTAATAAGATAATAGGTAAATCATGTATATCTATAGCACAACATTGAATAACATCCAGATGTTGGCAAAGTAATGCCAAACCTTATAATAAATTCGGGTTTTTTTGTGCAATCATGATGGATGGATCTGGGTTATAAACTTAGGATGTAGTTCAGTTAATTCATTAAAATATTGTTACGCGCTTCTTCTCTGGCACACTGTTAAAAATTAGAGCCTTTGTTTTATCTTTCTGTTTCTTTTAGTTGGAGAGTCCAATGTATCTGTTTAATCTCTTCTGTGATAATTTTATTAAAATTAATCTTGTCGTCGCCGTATTTTTTGTTTTTCATTTAATGAAAAAAATAAAAAGTATTTTTTTTTCCTGGCATCGCGTCGTGACGGATGCGCCAGGTTTCAACTAGTAAGTTAATACATTTCTATGATAATAATCCTGTTAAAAATTTTATTTGTGTAATTTGGAACGATATGTTATCTTATCTTTTCTAGAGTAATTAGGGCTTTAATAGGATTCAATACATAGAGACTAGTTTTATAAACAAATACATTTTAATCCGTATATCTTTTAATTCATTATATCTCGATTATATTGTGGAAAAATAAAAACAATGCCATATTTTCTAATCGCTAAGTAAATATATACATATGTCAGCTTAATTAAGTGTTATTAAGAGTACTCATAGAAAAAATATTCTTGTAATAATAAATAAAAGCAAATTGATATAAGTATATTTTTCTTTGTTTTATTCAATAGTTCTGTCTGTCATTAACACTCCTTGAAAGTTAAACTTTTAAAAATAATAACAATTTGCGTTGTTAAATTTGTATTTAAGTTTTTTTACTTTGTCCTCGCTTATAATAGCAGAAATACCGGGTATTAAAATAAGCACAATTTTATTGTGCTTATTAGCAAAATGGAATTCTAAAAGGATTGAATTATTCTACCATATGATCGAAAAATACGGCGTCCAGTTGGCTTATAAATAAACATCGATGACATTCCTCATAAAATTTTACATATAAAATGACAGCGATCTTCATTTCATAGCCATCGTTGACGCCGTTTTCTTTCGATCATATTGTATTAAAGTTGAATAGCATTGTTTTATGTTCTTTTAAGTACTTTTATACTACTTTTAACTACTAAAATATTACAAAATACAATAAATAGGTATGCAGGTAAAAGCAAACATTAATTAATAAAGATGTATTGTAAGCGATCCTACAGATAAAAATAAAACAAGATGTTTCTATGAACATGTACCTTAATACAGCAATGAAAATAATATACAGCATGTCCCCGGGTTGTCTTTACAACAGGAATTTTTTTTTATTATTGACATTTTGAGAAAAATGCATTCTTCATTAAAAAATTTGCTTCTTTTCCTACCGTTTTAGAGAACATTAACGAAAATAAAAAAAAAATAAAAATGTGGTTGATTTTTTTCCTGAAAAAGTCTTAAACATAGTCTTAAAAATCAAAACGCGTTTCTATGGTAATATAATTTCGTTTTCATCCTTTGATGGATTGTTATTAATAGAATTTTAATTAAAGTCGCACTTTTTGCTGTTTAAATTGTTAAAAAAGCACAAAATTTATTTAGTTCAAGGCTACGAAAAGGGTGATCATAGTTATCGGAAAATGTAATACCCTATAAACAAGGGTAATACTATGACAATAGCAAAAAATATGACTCATGAATTTACAATTCTCCTCCATTGCGTTCTATTGCTGCATACTTATCCGCTTTAAATTTTCATGAAAAACATCCAACGTATGTATCGAAATTACATTACCATAGAAACGCAATCTGGAAAATGTTTTTTTCTGGGGAATTGGTACAATTACTACCTGTATCCCATCATTAGATCATTTAAACTTATTTAGCGACAATAATTCAAATATAATTATAAAAAACGCGATTTCTAGAATATTAAATTTGTTTGGAGAAACACGACATTAGTTGCATTTCCTATGGTCAGAGGAAAACCCCTTATTCACTGACTGAAAATTGAATTTTTGAATTGAATGCAGGCTGCCAGTAAGTATTAATAATTTAATGCAACTGTGCGTGAAAGAAACAGTCTTTATTTAAATAGTAAAATAGAAAAGGACGAAGAGATATATATTTATTGCGACCTAGTCCGACGGCGCGCTTGTATACTGCTACACTGAGAAAACTAAATAAAATAGTCTAAAATATTATTTACAATTAATTATTGTAGTAACTGTAAATGTAACTTACTAATAACCGTTCTAGAAATGATTATGTCTATTATAAAACAATAATAAATACTCTGTTTTTTTTCTTGGGTAAGATTTCAACAGACGGTGACAGAAAAAAAGCAGATGACGTCCCATACCAATCTATTTATTTTACTAAAAAAAGTTTCCAATATTTTTTAAGTTAACTATGGATGGGTTTAAATATAAATCCGCCATACGTCGTCTCTTGTTGTTTTTAACCAGTTTTATTGGTCTATTTAAAAAATGACAGATCATATTTCAATTTTATTGGTTTGACGGAACTATGAACGACAAACGGACGCCGATGCGTATGAACTCGCCTTTAGATTTTTGTGTCAACATATGTCAAATACCCTGCGTTGCCCTGCGTTTTGGAAGATGATTGCATTTTGATTCGTGTTATTAAGTGTGTTTTGTGTCTTTTGAAGTCAAATGGAGGAAAAATCGAGAGAAAATTAACTGTAGACCCAGAGCACATGCAGTTTATAGTTAATACTCGCTGCCCAGGCAGAAAGTCTTATACACCAATAAAGTTACCATCAATAAAGTTTGTATACCATCTAGTCGTAGATAAGTGTGATAGTACAAGAATCGTACTAAGCATATAGGTACTAAAAACTATAGTAGCTGTAAAATATCGACATCACACGATAGGTAAATAATGGATTTTAGTACTGCAGAAAAATAATGTTAAAAGGTACTGATTTAAAAAATTAAGATTAAATTTAAATCAACCTTTAAGGTATTTGGTAAGTGTTACTATTAATAAAATCGTTTGTTTTATTTATGTTCTTTTATTTATATATATATATTTATTAAATCGACGGAGTCAGACCCGGTACGTTTAAGATAGGCCGTCAGACCCGGGGTATATCGGACAAAAAATGTTCAAGCGATGCCTTCAGGCCCTGATGCTGGACCGTTTAATTTGTCCCATTTATATAAAAAATAGAGGTTTATTCGTTTTCGCCAGACCCACGACGTTGCCGCTTTTAATTCTCAAATATTTATATTAGAATTAGACGAACGGACCTTTTGACGCGGTAATTGATGACTGTGCAGAAGTAAAAACGGTGCATTTCTGCTATAGTGAATATTATTGTACTTATTGTTAGTATTAGATATATTCTGTCTTATAAATGCATCTGTACGAAAGCCTTTTTATCTGAAATTTCTTTAAAAATTAAATTTCTTTGTAATAAGCATAATTAAGTTACAATGCATTATCAATTTCGTTTAGTAGATTTTGTAAGTGGTTACTAAGTGATGATGGAACCCAGTTTATTATCTTTATACTTTAAAAGAAAAAAAGTTTAGCTACTTCTACAACGAAATCACAGCATCGAAATAAATATTTAGATACTCCTACAATTTTTTGACACGACGATCAATTCCGACAAAAAAAATTTATTTACTTCTACAACGATATCGTAGCATCGATATAAATATTTAGGTACTCGTACAATTTTTTGACACGACAATCGATACCGACGACTGTCATTTCTAAGGTAATTTGACGCCGTGTTTTGGAATCATATGGTATGTGTGTATTTATAATTAACCTTTTTTCTATTTTGTTATAAAGAATTATTTTAACTTATTTTTTTATTACATACAGATGAGGGCGGCAATTTAAAAATTTGCACTGTGGGCAAGACGGGTAGAAAAAAGATGCTCATTTAGAATATTAAGAAATTCAGACAAAAAAATGAAAATAAGCATTCTTTAAAGATTGTTTCTACTAGTTTTATTTAAAAATATAAATATAATATAAGGTCTAATCTGGCGAGTTGAGTTTGGATGAGACTGTAAACAACATTTTTAAAAGTATAAATGTAATAATTTAAATTTTCTAGGCGTCTGATAAAATTCATGTAGCAGTAAAGTAGGAAAAAAGTGTAGGTTTAAAAGCATCAATTTCTGGGAATTACCTATTTGCAGAGGCTGGGAACCACCTACTTTTCTGGAAGATGATTGCATTTTGATCTGTGTTATTAAGTGTGTTTTGTGTCTTTTGAAGTCAAATGGAGGAAAAATCGAGAGAAAATTAACTGTAGACCCAGAGCACATGCAGTTTATAGTTAATACTCGCTGCCCAGGCAGAAAGTCTTATACACCAATAAAGTTACCATCAATAAAGTTTGTATACCATCTAGTCGTAGATAAGTGTGATAGTACAAGAATCGTACTAAGCATATAGGTACTAAAAAACTATAGTAGCTGTAAAATATCGACATCATCACACGATAGGTAAATAATGGATTTTAGTACTGCAGAAAAATAATGTTAAAAGGTACTGATTTACACGAAAAAAATTAAGATTAAATTTAAATCAACCTTTAAGGTATTTGGTAAGTGTTACTATTAATAAAATCGTTTGTTTTATTTATGTTCTTTTATTTTATATATATATATATATATATATATATATATATATATATATATATATATATATATATATATATATATATATATATATATATATATATATATATATATATATATATATATATATATATATATATATATATATATATATATATATATATATATATATATATATATAAATTCGGGTCAGAACGTCCTACGACGTTGTCCGATGCCTAACTTCCACCCTGTGCGATTTTCCCATTGATCTTCGGTCAGATTTTTCTCGCTCATCGACCTTATTCCTTCCATCCATGTTTTCTTGGGACGTCCTCTCTTTCGTTTACCAGGTGGTATCCAATGAATGACTTTTTGTTTTGGAATTCTTTCATTGTGCATTCTCTGAACGTGGCCGTACCATATTAATTGTTTTTGTTCTATATCATTTATTATTGTTCCCTCTATTCCCATCTGTTGTCTAATGTCTTCATTTCTGATCTTATCCCTCCGTGAAATTATCATTGCTCTTCGAATCGCGTCCATTTCTGTTGTCTCTAACTTCCTTTTATTCCTTTCAGTGAGTCGCCATGTTTCACATCCATAGAGTAATATTCTTTTAAATAGTGTCTCGTTTGAAGTGAAGAAGAATAGGGAAAGGTTAAGGCCAGTTCAAAGGCGATTGGCGCTGCGAATATGTCGAGGGTACCGCACTATATCAGCAGATGCGGCAGAAGTAATTAGTTGCATGATACCGATAGATCTTCTAATACAAGAGAGGATGCAGAGAAAGGCGTGTCCGGATAGATCGCGAGAGTATAACCGGGAAAAAATACTGAACACATGGAGCGACAGATGGAAACACAATGTAGACGGGAAAGCGCAGTGGACAAGACAACTTATACCACATATAAGAAACTGGATAGACCGGAGCCATGGAGAAGTTACCTACGCTATGACACAATGTTTATCAGGACACGGATGCTTCAAGAATTACTTATATAAAATGAAACTTACCGATAGTCCAAAATGCATCTACGGTGACCACGATAACGACACAGCAGAGCACACAATCCTGGAATGCAAAAGGTGGACCTATGAAAGAAATAAATTAATGGAGAGTCTAAATACAGAGAAACTAACTTACACTAACTTGGTTCCAACGATGCTTAAGTCAAATGAGAACTGGAAAGCAGTCCGGGAATATATGGAGGCGCTGATATCTGCAAAGGAAAACGAAGCCAAAAGGTTTGGAAAGTAAAAAAAAAGAAGAATAATTTGAGTGTACTTACCATACTGCTCTAGTACTGCTTTGTACTTACCACACTCGCTAGTGTCCAACTTTGACTGAAGTGCTCAATTACCTGTAACATCACAATAAAACTGCCTCCCCCAGAAGTAATGCCGAAAGGTAGTTCCTTGGGGAGATACTCAAAGCGGTTTGTGGAGGTTTTTTAGTCGGTAAGGTACCTCAACCACCCCGACAGTACCACTTACGGTCTCTGGTTTGCAGATTTTTCCAACACGAAAAAAAAAAAAACTAGTGTCTCGTATATATTATATTTCCTGTTTTTTGTAATTTCAGTGCTCCATAGAATGCCATTTATGCATCTGATAACTCTCCGTGCCTGTATTACTCTGTTGTTTATTTCTCTATCGTCCGTTCCATCTCCTGTAAATATCGATCCCAGGTACCTGTAATCTTCACATGCCCTAATTTCCATATTATTATCTAAAATAAGATTTTCTGTATTAGCTCCTATCTAGCTACGCGTAGCTGGATATTCTGTGCTGTCAAGGATCTTGTCGTTAGATTAGGATAGACTATAATAGGTTCATAAATATTGTAATACAGGGTGTCCCAATATTCCGTGGACATAGGACTACTACGTATTTTTGGAATCAAAATAAGTTTATTGGACACAATTTAGAGGTGTGCAGTTCGTGAACGAACTAGTTCCAATGAACTATTCCGACCCCGGAATGAAAGGAACTAGTTCCTGGTTTCTCAAAGAACTAGTTCCTCAGGACCTGTTCCGGGATCGAGACTGTGACCGATATAGAATAATATGCGACCGGCGACGGCGACGGATCGGCTAGCGCACGTAGCCCGATGGTAGGCAGGAGTGGGGAGTGCCAGCCGTACGTTATCGGATCCGGACCTAGAGGAACTAAACTAAATAAAAGACTAGTTTACGTACGAACGGATCGAGCCAGCGCGATCGATGCTAGGCCGGAGTGGGGAGTGCCAGCCGTATGCCGTATGTTATCGGATCCGGACCTAAAGGAACTAGAAGAACTAAATAAAAGACTAGTTTACGTATGGATCAGCCAACGCGATTAATGCTAGGCAGGCGTGGGGAGTGCCAGCTGTATGTTATCGGATCCGGACATAGAGGAACTATTAAAAGACTAGTTCACGGGAATCTATTCAGTCGGCAGATCCGAGATATAATACAAGGCGACGACGATGGATTCGGCCTTGTCTATTGCCACAGCCGGCGCGGCGTAATTACCACAGAAAATTGTCGTGGATACTGTTTTTGATTTTTAGTTTGTTTTTTAATTATTTTATGGAAATGTTTCACTTTAGGTCCCTAAAATTAAGAAATATCTTATAAAACGAAGTAGATATTCTGAATTTTTAGACAAAAACAAAAAGCTTGAAGTGAGGAAAAATGCAATTTTTTGTAAAATTTTTGTAATATTTGCTCCAATTAATTTGTGATATAGTTTTTTAAATTCTGATTTGAGTTTTTTTATTATTTTTATCTGCAATAAAACTTACCTATATGTTTTTAACATACACAATTACACGTCTCGTTATATCTCCGTACATTATAAAAATTATACAGATAATACTGTGAATAGTTCTGACTGACAACGAAACGCATTAGCAAGCAAGGGGGATGTCAATGTTAGTCGGGAACTATTGTGAACTAAAGACCTAGTTCAAGGAACTATTCCTCTGGAGGAACTAGAACTAAGGAACTAGTTCCTCCCAAGGAACTAGAATTCCCACCTCTAACACAATTTACTTCTATACAAAAACAAACAATTAAAAATTACAGCAAAATTATAGCTGATCTACTAAAATTGTTATTTATTTTAAAGATTCTTACATTGCCATCCTCAGGACAAAAAAATAATATAAGCAGAATAACCAACCAGATTATGTATTCTTAACCACATATCGCAAAAGTTCCATTCACATTTGATTGCATACTGCGTGTGCTCTTATTTAATTCGAGTTATATTTGCGTGACTAAACTAAAAATTCTAAATGATATCGACTAAAAATAAACAAAGATACAATGTCAAAGGCCACAATTAATTAATTTTAAGATATTTGAAAATTATTAATACAGTTACTACAAAATAAAATTATTTTTAACTGATTGATGCCAAATTAATACATATATCCATTCCATTACAGTGTGGTCCTGCAAGCTATAGTGTGGTCTTGCAAGCTATAGTGGATTATTTTTGTTAACATAAAATCTAGAAAAAGTAGTGCTGTATTGAGTAAGTTTACAAGCCATCAGGCCTGGATTAAGGGGGGGCTATGGGGGCTATAGCCCCAGGCCCCGTCATTGAGAGGGGCCTCCGAATCAGGAGAATTTAATCGAGATTAGTTAAATGAAAATGTACATAGGTATTTAGTCTTATTAAATATATTGCAATATATTGCAACAGACAACTTGTTATTCTCATAATGTTAAAAACAGACTCTTCTTCTTTTTTTTTTGGGCGGCAACACACTTTCCCCAAAAAATATCAAGAGTGCTGCATAGACAATGGCTCGTTCTTCTTTTTAAATTTTTCGGGATGGATGAATTACCGAAAGCCGAAAGCGCTAGGGGAATTACTCAGATTAGAATCCTTTTTTTTATTCTATTTGATTAGTAATTTTTGCATAGCGCATCTATGAAGTAAGCGATTGCGAATAATAGATTAAGAAAACAAGAACAATAATACGTTTTTAACTGTGTAGTGTATACCAGTATTTTAAAAAATATCATGTAGCAGAAAATATCTTAGTGGATCTGCTAAACGTAAGGTAGGAATCAGTTTTAGCCTTATTATGCATTTACTTGATATGACCATTTATATAATAATTTTGGTATTGACAATTAAATTAATAATAACTTTTTTAAGTTTTCTTCTTTTAAAAATAAGCGCATTAATATATTATAAGTACCTTGGTATTTACACCCTCTTTGCTTGCACCCCTTTGACGGCACTATCACCCTTAAAATAATTTTAAATGGAATAGGGGGTCGAGTGATACCTTGTTTTAAAGGTCTTTTGAGTCTTTTTATATCTGTAGAGTTTGAAGTCTCTATTGCTATTCGCGTTGAATGGTAACGCCACTACTTTTTAAATAAAATTAATATTGTTTTTGAAATCCCCATTCAATTTACAACATATTTTATTTCTTGACTTTTTTTGTCCGACGCACCATTTTTGCGTAAAAAAATAAACACCATTTTCATGCATAACCAAATCGCTAAAATGTTACCATAAATTTAAATAGCAAAATTTGTAAAACGGCAAATTTAAGTTTAAAAAGATTTTTTATTTTCCAAAAACTTCTTTCTATGAACATAGTACGAACTATGTTCAACCAAAACTAAATTATTGTCGTTTTTCAAATTTTACCATTAAAATTTACATTACCATTTTAGCGATTTGGTCACATGTATGAAAATGGTTTTTATTATTTCAAGCGAAAACGGTGCAATAATATTCAATTCGATAATATTTTGGTATTATAGTAAATAGTATAGTAGTGGTATAATAGATATTAAAAAAGATCGATTTTTTTTCTTAAAAGTTTAACACCCTGTATTTTGAAAACGACGCATTTCCGACCATCAGGGTGCATCCACACTATCCTAAAAACGGCGTATCGGCGTAACGACCTTGAATAGATTTCCAGTAATTCAATTGGCTGAAAAATTCATCTGTCAGAAATTTTATCTGTCAAAAATTTCTGCCAATAGAATTACTGGAAATAGATTTAAGGTCGTTACGCCGATACGCCGTTTTCAGGATAGTGTGGATGCACCCTCAGTGTCCCATCTCAAAACGTTTATTTTGGCGAGATCTACCAACCTTTAGATTTTGGTACAATAGTTTCGGAACACTCTGTATTTTTAAATCTACGAAAACTTAGGGATATTTTAAATTAATTTAAGATATAAGAAGAAAACCTAAAGAAAACTTTAAAATTGCCTGAAGTAACAGACTTTTTTAGTATTTGCATAAACCCCTTCAACGTCAAATTCTGAGTTGAATAAACACCAAAATCATGAACTGCCTTCCTGTTCAACTTCAAGCAATATTAGTTTAAGTGAAAATAACAGCAATGAGGAAAAATAATCCGACCTGGGGGGCCTAAAGGGTAGCCCCTAGCCCCGGGCCCCCTAGGACCTTAATCCGGCACTGCAAGCCATCCATTATACATTTTTAGGTAAGTTCTAAATAAGACTTATTATTTATGTGTAGTTTTGGTTTTAAATTTAAAGTCATATTTGTTGTTTAGAGGTAAATCTTACATTTGTGTCTTTATCATTGTATCATATCAATTAACAAGTTTATTTATTTATTTTTATATTATTAGTTCAATGTTACGGAAAGGATGGTACCTTAACACCAGGAAAAATAAGACGCTAATCAAAATTAACAATAACTACCGTATGATCGAGAAAAAACGGCGTCAACGATGGCTATGAAGTGAAGATCGCTGTCATTTTATATGTAAATTTATATGGGAGATGTCATCGATTGTCATTTCCCAGCCAACTGGACGCCATTTTTTTTCGATCATACGGTATCTATCAAAGAACGAAAACGAAATGACGTTTCCATAGAAACGCGTTTTGGCTTTTATATACAGGGTCGCTTTTATGGAAACGGTGGATTATAAGGTAAAATATAGGAGGTATATTGATAAATAAGTTCTAAATTACAAGAAAATGCATTTTCTACGGAAACTTAAAGAGATAGGTAAAAAATGGTATAATATAATTTGATAGACAATTAAATTGTGCATCTGATTCTCGTAAAATATACGGGGTGTTCCATTTAAATTAAAAAGTTATTGCCGTTTGAAGCTAATAATTATTTAAAATAAATTTTTAGACACTCTGTATAAGGTAGTATTATTTTTATTATTGCAACACAATAACTGATCAGAAAATAAACTTCAGTAAATATTTAGTATTAAAAACTTTGATACCCTTGGAGAAATGAAGCTTTAAAATTTTTACTGCAATTTCACAAAATTGAAAATATTTCAAAAACGGTAAGGTTTAAGTATAATAAACCTTAATCAAATTTACCTTTATTTTAATCGTAGAAACTAAAAATATAATAATATACAGGGTGTTCCATTTAAAAAAATACAACTTTGATATTTTTTACTTATTTGGGACACTCTGTATCTTGTAAAATTATTTTTAAATTGTACCTCTAATAGTCCTTCATCGAACCCAAAACTTACAATTTGTAAAAATCTCATCGTTTAGCTACAATACTCCATGTCGTATGTGGTGAACAACCCTGTATATTTTTATAGTTTCCTGCGTTAAACCGGTGTTTTTTTGTCACCAATTGACTGTGAACTGAACGAGATACCAATTTTTTTACAGATAATTCTTCATGTATAATTTTTTGAATTGAGGCCCTTGAAATGTTCAATGATGCTTCAATATATGACATGTCGATCTTCTTAGATCAGCTTACGTACAACATTTTTACCTGGGTAACTGTCGTTATTGGTGGACCTGTTCTTGGTTCGTCGCTAAGACTAATCCGTCCACGTTTAAATTCTCCATACCAACGAGAAATTGTCGATTGATGTGGCGCTCCATTGCCGAAAACAGAAACCAACTCGGCAAGGCATTCTTGTTGAGACATGACTCGTCAACAAACTTGAAAAATCAGTTTAGGTACAGCTTTAAGCAAAGCAGCCTAATAATTTGGCGTTAAGTTAACTAAAGGTGTCACTTAATTTTCATATTTGATATATGTTGACAGACGCCTTCTATGTTTCTACATTAGGCAAATAAAATAAGGTCCTTCTATACTCTGGGTATCCGCTCCTCAAAAGATAGAAGACAATGAAAAACCAAACGATCTAGCTAGAAAAAGAAGGAACACTCCACTAACCGGACCAGGAGGTGACTACACTAGCGGTAGTCAGACGACTTCATGGAAAAATCTGGGGCCTCAGACCACAGATGGTGCACTGGCTGTACACTGGAGTGGTGAGGCCTTCAGTAACATATGCATCCTTGGTATGGTGGTCTAAGGTAATGCAACAAACAACAATGCTCAGCCTTAGTAAGGTGCAAGGACTTGCTTGTCTGAGCATAACAGGGGCAATGAAATCAACGCCACTGCATCAATGGAGGCGCTTCTGGACCTTCCGCCTCTTCACATAGTGATCCAGGCGGAGGCAAGAATGGGACTCTATCGACAACAAAGTGTCTTGTCTCTGGGAAATAGGACAGAAACAGGACACTTAAAGATGGGAGATTCTATCGGAGGAGCTCTACTCCAAATGAGATCGGACCAAATGACCCCTTTTTATCTCTACCACAAACCATTCGAGGTGAACAAAATGGATCGAGGAATGTGGACAGATATAACATTCCTTCAGGATGGACTAACCTGGTATACAGACGGGTCAAAGACCGCTGAAGGAACAGGAGCTGGAGTATTTGGAGAAAGACCAAGGGCAAGCTTATCCTTTTCCTTGGGTAAACTTTCAACCGTATTCCAGACAGAAATCTTCGCCTTTCTACAATGTGCAAGAGAAAACAATAGAAGAGCTTATTCAGGTAAGCTCATCAATATATGCTCAGATAGTCAGGCGGCACTTTGGGCGATTATGAACCCAAAGGTATCATCGAGACTCGTCTGGGAATGCCGGGGTGAACTGGGAGCTCTGGCACGAAGGAACAGAATTAAATTATTCTGGGTGGCATCCAAGGCAACGAAAAAGCCGGTGAGCTAGCTAGGCAGGGATCATCGGCATCCTATCTTGGTCCAGAGCCAGTACTGGGAATACCCAAATGTATGGCCCGTAGTGCACTAAAACTCTGGATCAGGGAAAAGCACAATGTCCATTGGAGAAACAGACAGGGGCACAGGCACAGCAAGGCTTTTATTCAAGGACCTAGCTCCAAAACCGCAAAAGAACTGCTAATGCCTAGCAGGAATAAAGTGCCTGCCTAGCAGGCCTCTTGACAAGACACATGGCTGTCAAGTGTTACCTGAACAAGCTCAACCTGTATCAAGGAAGTCTTTGCTGCAGACTCTGCGATAAAGATCCTGAAACAGCGGAGCACATAATATGTCATTGCGAGGCTCTGGATCGCAAGCGACACTTTTTATTTGGGAAAGCTAGGCTAGAACCGAAGGAACTATGCTCCCATCCTATCAAGGACCTGCAGAAGCTAGTGCAGGGCACAGGGATAGGAGAATGGGTGCAGATATAGAAGGGGGACAAACACAATAGGCCTCACAGGTCGCAGTGTTTCCGGCAGAGGACGGCCCCTTGTTAAGGAAAAAAAACTGGACCAGAACCGTTCTGCTTTCCAGGCAGAAACCAACTTAAAATAGAACCACAGAACTAAGTACAAAAATAAATACAAATTTGTTTCTGTTCTGTGAGAGGAACTCACCTGGAAGGCTCAATCCGTAACCTGGAATAGAAATACTCCAATGGTCTAAGACACTCGAAACTGTTCCTCAGAACTTACGACCGAGAAAAATCAAAGATTTTCCTTGATTTAAGTAAAAACAATCTTCGGATTGTCACAAGATTTCTAACAGGGCACTGCCTCCTCAACAAACCCCTCAGTAGATTGAAGCTGAGAAACAATGGCGAATGCAGATTCTGTGGAGAAAATGGAAAAACACCAAACCAAACCAAAGCCCTGAGACTATCATTGCTACTCCCGACTGAGCGACCTTCATTGCTACTCCCCCAGTAAAGATTGATAAAATATTGCGTTGCGTGGTTACAATATATACCATTTAACTTGTTATCAATATTTGTCATTCTATTTTTAAACTCAAAATATTATAAAAATGTAATAAATAATACTTTAAGATCGACACGGGTTTCATAACTTGTTATCTTATTTGTTCGTGACTTTTCTGATATGGTGATACAAAAATTAAGTACTTTCTGAACACGGTTTATTATTACCTATTCTATATATTTGAATTTCTGTGTTTATAGGAATAAAATTCAAATACATCTGGAACAAAAAATTAATAACAAATTAAAATATTTTTTCTCAAAATTATTTTTGCGGATTATGAATCTGTATCAAAGTTTATTTGAATTAAAATAACTTTTGTAAACTTTGTTTGTACTATCCTTGTAGCATCATCATTTTCAGATTATTCAACCGTTTCGAATTATGGTGTAGTCTCCCTCACATATTTAGATCGGTCTGCGTCTAGGTCTTTGGATTCCTCGTGGGTACCATGCAGTAATTTTTGTGGTCCATCTGTTGTTCGTTCTTCTTGCCAGGTGTCCTGCTATGAAATGTTGTTTGTTGTTGGTGCCCGCAATCACTGCTAGCATCCTCTGATATTCTCCAGTTATGCTTCATATACCACAGAATATACTAACGAAAAAGAAGCCCAAGTTCCTTGTAATAAATCGGTTCCATTTTCGTAACGCCATCTCTCGACATAGCTGACATTATAGGTTAGCCAAAGGGGTGCGGGGCCGGGGGGAATTGTAAAATACACTTTTATATTTTAATTATTTTTATTCGCTATTTGCAATTTTATTTTTAAAACATATTATGTGAAACAATCTCGGAAGACCAAAGCGGATTCACACCGGGGAAATCTTGCACAGATAACCTTTTTGTCCTGCAGCAGGTGATGGGAAAAAAAGATAGTAGTAGATCAAGAAGTCCATCTATTCCCCGCAGCAAGATATGGGAAGTCTTGAATATCTTAGAAGCAGATAGACCTTTGCTTAAGATAATAAAAGAGCTATATAAAGAAAATGAATCCTACGTTAAGATAGGACACAGGCTATCTAATCCAATTAACACCACAAAAGGGTTGCGACAAGGATGCAGCTTATCTCCTCTGATCTTCAACGCTTACGTCGAAGTAGCCCTTAGGGAATGGAAGACGAAATGTCAAGGTATGGGAATACCCATTGAGGACAACACACTATTTACCCTGAGCTTTGCAGACGATCAGGTCGTGATTGCGCAGTACTCATACGATCTAGAGTTCATGACTAAGAGGCTTTATCAAGAATACAACAAATGGGGACTTCAGGTTAGTCTAAAGAAGACCGAATACTTAGCTGTCAATTCCAATGCTTGTTTTGAAGTCTTCATTAATGATAACGTCCAGACTCAACAAGTAGACAAATTTAAATACCTGGGTGCTACTATCAACAACGAGGGTTTGGGCAAAGTAGAAATACAAACCCGAATTCAGAAGAGCAAACAAGTTATTGGATGTCTTAACAGCCTCTGATGGGACCGAAACTTGTTTGCAACAACTAAAAAGAGACTTGGAAGAACATTGGTGGAGTCAGTTCTTTGCTATGGTTCAGAGCTATGGACTCTGAGTGCAGACGCGAAGCGCAAAATCCAAGTTGTTGAAATGGACTACCTTAGAAGAAGTGCAGGTATATCTAGGATGGAAAAAAAGACAAACATCGAGGTCAGACGTATCATGAATGCATCGGAGGAGATAGTACTGGATCGAATCGGAAAATCCCGCTTGAAATGGTTTGGACATGTTCTGCGTATGCCGGAGAACAGGTGGCCAAAAAGAGTTTTTCAATGGGCTCCCCAGGGCAGAAAAAAGAGAGGTAGACCTAGAAAATCCTGGAACGGAATGGTTACGGAAGGAATGGAAGCTCGTAACCTAGAAGCTGATGACACTCTAAATCGAGATGTGTGGCGTAGGGTAACGGGAAAGCAGCAATAGGCTGTAGTTGGAAATGAGTATTAAATACTTAAACCAAATCCCGTATATATATATATATATATATATATATATATATATATATATATATATATATATATATATATATATATATATATATATATATATATATATATATATATATATATATATATATATATATATATATAATAAGTAATTTATAAGCTTAGCAATGAGCTCTTGTTCATTTTAATTAAAATTAAATTGGAATTTTGTATCATTTTGTATGACAGCAACAATCGATTTGTAATTTTGACATGTCCGTCAATAAAATTATAACCCCAAATCAAATGACAATGACAACTTCTAAAGAGAATATGCAGTAATATACGAAATGGTGTAATGACGTCACCAATCTCTTTCATCTGGTTCTCAAGTGATTGAGAGAGTTTGACAATATATGACGTGCTGGTGAACGATGACTGTGAACATTCTATACCTACAAATTTGTACAGAATCCTCGGTGACTTGCACTTGTCCGTTTTTTTTTACTTTTATATCTATCAACAATGACGATACTGGACTTCCTTGGGACTAATGGGCCACCCTGTACATACCTATTGCATTTAAATACAGCCGCAATAGGAAATTTTAAATATTAAAAAGTAATGTAGTTTTTTAGAAAAGTTATTAAAAAATTAACTCAAACCATATGTAATCCAATGTTGTTATACAAAAAGTAAACTGAGCATAATATTACAGCCACTACTATTTATTATTGAAAAATGAATTGCAGGAAAAGATTATACGAAATAATGTACAATGGCTAGTCAAAAATACTTTAATTTTGTTTAAATGCTTAGTAAATATTGGGTATTAAAAAGTTCCGTGGTATCCTTGGTTCCTTGGTGGTATTCTGTATTCTTAAAAAGTGTTGAGGCTCCTATTGGGAGAAAATTCAAAATTTATTAAAATATATAAAATTCCATGTAGGTATTGAAAAAAAACATTTTAATAAGTATCATTTACAACTTTAATTATTAACATTCTTTACAAGAGCCTTGAGATGAAGTCGTCGACCTTTATCGACTATTTTTATCTACCGAATTCTACTGTGTATTATTGAATTTAACTGCTATTTCAATAGGTTAAATAATTTCATCCTTATCCAGAACAAGAGATTCCATATAATATAAATTAGATTAACAATAGGTTTTCTTATTGACTATATTCATGTTGAGCTATTTATTAATTTCAGCTGCTATCCTTATTACCTATGATTACTAGTCCTATTATTACCTATGATTACTATGTCTTAACTTTACTGATGTATAAAAATGATCACAAATCAATTCTGGGACATTATTTAAAACTTTAAAAACTTCTTAATTTGTGATACATCGTCAAATATCTCATAAGTTCTCAGTACCATTGTTTGCAAATATTTAGAGAAAAACAAATTATAGAATTATTATTAAATTCACGTTAAATAAATATTCTCAAAAAAAACATATACTAAGAGTCGGCATTTCTGGTCTTGGGTGCCGGTTTTCATGTGTACGAAGAATATGGCCAAGACGCTTAGTAAAATAAGATGTACTGAATAAAGACAGAAGGCGAGTATTTTCCCAAGCGCATGTAATAAATACTTCGTATTTTTACTCTATGTACTTTCTAGATTGCCATAACGACTCATTCCTATATATGTAAACGCCGACCTAAAGGTTCGCTTGCCAGCGGGGTATAGTACTCCAGACTAGTAAGTACTGTTTTTTTTTTAAATAATGATTTGTTATTTGATTGAAGAAAATAAAATTTAATACATAAATAAAATCGGGCCTAATAAAAACAGAGTTCATTCTCCACGTGCCAATTACTTTGCATAAACTACTAGCATCTCTAATAATCACTAAGCTTGTTTTGTTCAAAATAATATGTTCGCCCAGCTGTGTTATTATCTCAGATTAAAGTTATTAGTTTCTCAAGGTGACGTGCGAATGACTCGCTAACTATACTAACTCCCTGTTCACCAATGGTACGCAGCAATCAATCACTATTCTCGCGTGGTACGTTCCTATTGGTTCGGTTTCAATAGATTTTAAAATTTCAGAATTAGAAACCCACTATACACTATGCAATAATTTGTTGGTGTACAGGGTGTCCCAAATTCGAGCCTCGTGATTGGGATCTCGAAAACTAGAAGAGGTAAATAAAAGTTCCGCCAGGCGTTAAAAAAGTCATGTTAACGCCTAACCATAAAAGTACGAAAATATATTGAATACATTATTAAACTGACATAAAGCGTCAAATTCAACGAGCCGTAACCATAGTTTCTTAATAAGGGAAATTAAAACAAATTTCGTTGCACGTCATTAATGACACCATGCGTCGTCTTATGGAGTTTGCTGGTGGTCGTATTATGATGCACAACGAAAGTTATTTTAATTTCCCTAGTATATTTTGTCCTGTTTTAAAACGACACAAATGTTGCATTTATTAATCTTACTAGAATTTATGCCAAACTACGTCTAGTATATATAAATGTATTTTTATGTTATTGGAGCTTGAAAGAAATTTGAAAAAGCCGTGTTGAAAATGGCAACATTTTTGCTTATTATGCAACTGTCATATTTCATCAACATCTATTACTTACTTAGACATCAGACATAAGTATGTACAGTTATGACAAAATAAATACATACATAGAACCTGAAAAATACAGACAGACAGGAATATAAAAGAATACAGAAAGTCATCAAATATAAATGTCGTCAAGCTAGGGAGGAGTGGATAAAAGAGGAATGTACTGAAATAGAAAATCTGCAAAGACTTCACGACTCACACAGTATGCATAAAAAAATAAAAAAGTTTACTGGAACTGGTCGGAAGCAAAAATCGTACATTTTTACAAATGAAGATGGAGACATTGTGTTGGATATTAAAGGTCAATTGACTCTATGGGAACAATACATCGAAACCCTTTTCAACGACCAAAGAGAAGAAATCACTACCAGCATTAACAATGAAATGGGGCCATCTATTTTAAAGGAAGAAGTGCAAGTGGCAATAAAAGTAGCCAAAGATGGGAAAGCGCCTGGCCCTGACGATCTACCTGCAGATGCGCTCAAGTTGATTGAAGAACAACACTTAGGTGCTATCACTTCTCTATTTAATAAGATCTACGAAACAGGGATGATACCAAAGGAATGGCTCCAGTCAACGTTTGTCACAATTCCAAAGAAGCATAATGCCAAAAAATGTGAAGAACACCGCACGATCAGCCTTATGAGTCACACACTTAAGATCTTTCTCAAAGTCATCCTCCGCAGGATTTACAGAAAATTAGAAGAAGATATAGCAGATACTCAGTTTGGCTTTAGAAATGGTTTCGGTACTAGGGAGGCTTTGTTTGCCTACAATGTCTTAATGCAGCAATACCTTGATGTCAATCAAAATGTATATGCCTGCTTTATTGACTATAATAAAGAATTCGATAAAGTAAGACACAAGCAACTAATAGAAGCATTAGAACGAAAAAATCTCGATACAAGAGATATACAAATAATAGTAAAACTGTACCTTAATCAAAGTGCGTCTGTTCGCGTCCAATCTGAACTGACGAGAGCAGTGGATATCAAACGAGGAGTTAGACAGGGATGTGTTCTTTCAACGTCTACTCAGAGGAAATCTTTAACAAAGCCCTCGAAAATGATGCTGGTGGAATACTAGTTAACGGCATACCACTGAACAATTTGCGCTACGCGGACGATATAGTGCTTCTCGCTGAAAACATGCAAGACCTTCAGAATATGTTAAATAACGTCATCACAACTAGTCGAAAATATGGTCTGACACTCAATGTTAAGAAGACCAAATTCATGATTGTCACTAAAACTGGAGTGCCCAATGAACATCTGTACGCAGAAGGCGATGAGCTCGAAAGAGTAGAGAGGTATGACTACCTGGGTACAAGTGTCGGCTGCACCGGATTATTGTTCAGAAATAAAGATTCGCATTGAAAGGGCCCGTGCATCCTTTGTGAAGATTAAGAAGCTGCTCCGTAGCCGCGATTTGAGCCTAGATCTGAGAACTCGTATGCTCAAATGTTATGTATTCCTAGTCTTTTTGTATGGTATGGAAGCTTGGACCCTCAACGAGCTTTGCGAGCGGAAACTGGAGACCTTCGTGATGTGGACATACCGTAGGATGTTGAGAATACCATGGACAGAACATGTAACCAACGTGGAGGTACTGAGACGAATAAGGAAGGGCGTAGAGATCCTCAAGGAAGTGAAAAAAAGGAAAATTGCAATAACTCGGCCATATCATGAGAGGTCCAAGGTATGAGATTTTGCAACTCATAATCCAAGGAAAAATTGTAGGAAAAAGATCTTTTGGAAGGAGAAGAATATCCTAGCTCAGAAACCTGCGAAAATGGTTTAATGTCACGTCATCTGACCTATTTAAGGCCGCAGCTTCCAAGGTCAAAATAGCAATGATGATAGCCAACCTCCGATATGGAGACGGTACATAAAGAAGAAGAAAGATACATAGAACAATTTCAAGCACTTCTAATAGGCTTATCAATAATTACAAAATGCTTAAATTTGTTTGGATGTAATTCTTGTTGTTAATTATAAGTTGTCGCTTTAATTACGAAATAAGATATAGCACTTGTAATGTTAAGTGGTTTTTGTTTGGTTGTGATAATAAAGTGAATTTTTATTTAAGTATGAAAATAATGAAAAAATGTTATACCTCAATATTTTTGACACAGTGCCAGTATTTTTAAGATTCCGGATCTAAAAAGTTGTTTGTCCGTTTGTCTGTACGTATATTTCGACACTCTCAAGGAAATTAAAATTTATAGGGTATTTTCCGTTGATCTAGGACGATGAAATTTGGCAAATAATACTTCGTCTTCTACTACAAGTATAGGGAAAAACCTGAAAACTATATTATCATCATTTTCAGCTTATTCAATCATTTCCAATTACTGTGTAGCCTCCCTCAAATATTTACATACTCTCTTTGTAATTGGGCCAATTGTTGTCTATCGTTGGCGATGCGGGCCCAAGTTATCCCTGCTAATTTCCTAATATCATGGTCCCATCTCAGGTTCGGTCTTCTTCTAGGTCTCTTAATTCCTCGTGGGTACCATGCTGTAATTTTTGTGGTCCATCTGTTGTCCGTTCTTCTTGCCAGGTGTCTTGCTCATTGCCATTTGAGGGATTTGACTCTGTGGATGACATCTATTAATTAGGTCTTTTGTTGTATCCACTCTATTCTTTTAGGTCTTTTCTTGGTAATTCCCACCATTTCGTTCCATTGAGTGCTGTGCGACCTGTAATTTCCTTATGATCTCGGTTTTAAGTGTCCAGGTTTCGCATGCATATGTCATGACTGGTAGTACACATTGGTCGAATGTTAATTAAAATTTATAGGGTATTTTCCGTTGATCTAGGACGATGAAATTTGGCAAATAATACTTCGTGTTCTTTCTACTACAAGTATAGGGAAAAAATCTGAAAACTATATTATCATCATTTTCAGCTTATTCAACCATTTCCAATTATGGTGTAGCCTCCCTCAAATATTTACATACTCTCTTTGTAATTGGGCCAATTGTTGTCTATCGTTGGCGATGCGGGCCCAAGTTATCCCTGCTAATTTCCTAATATCATGGTCCCATCTCAGGTTCGGTCTTCTTCTAGGTCTCTTAATTCCTCGTGGGTACCATGCTGTAATTTTGTGGTCCATCTGTTGTCCGTTCTTCTTGCCAGGTGTCTTGCTCATTGCCATTTGAGGGATTTGACTCTGTGGATGACATCTATTAATTAGGTCTTTTGTTGTATCCACTCTATTCTTTTTAAGGTCTTTCTTGGTAATTCCCACCATTTCGTTCCATTGAGTGCTGTGCGACCTGTAATTTCCTTTATGATCTCGGTTTTAAGTGTCCAGGTTTCGCATGCATGTCATATGTCACTGGTAGTACACATTGGTCGAATGTTAATTAAAATTTATAGGGTATTTTCCGTTGATCTAGGACGATGAAATTTGGCAAATAATACTTCGTGTTCTTTCTACTACAAGTATAGGGAAAAATCTGAAAACTATATTATCATCATTTTCAGCTTATTCAACCATTTCCAATTATGGTGTAGCCTCCCTCAAATATTTACATACTCTTTGTAATTGGGCCAATTGTTGTCTATCGTTGGCGATGCGGGCCCAAGTTATCCCTCTAATTTCCTAATATCATGGTCCCATCTCAGGTTCGGTCTTCTTCTAGGTCTCTTAATTCCTCGTGGGTACCATGCTGTAATTTTTGTGGTCCATCTGTTGTCCGTTCTTCTTGCCAGGTGTCTTGCTCATTGCCATTTGAGGGATTTGACTCTGTGGATGACATCTATTAATTAGGTCTTTTGTTGTATCCACTCTATTCTTTTAAGGTCTTTCTTGGTAATTCCCACCATTTCGTTCCATTGAGTGCTGTGCGACCTGTAATTTCCTTATGATCTCGGTTTTAAGTGTCCAGGTTTCGCATGCATATGTCATGACTGGTAGTACACATTGGTCGAATGTTAATTAAAATTTATAGGGTATTTTCCGTTGATCTAGGACGATGAAATTTGGCAAATAATACTTCGTGTTCTTTCTACTACAAGTATAGGGGAAAATCTGAAAACTATATTATCATCATTTTCAGCTTATTCAACCATTTCCAATTATGGTGTAGCCTCCCTCAAATATTTACATACTCTCTTTGTAATTGGGCCAATTGTTGTCTATCGTTGGCGATGCGGGCCCAAGTTATCCCTGCTAATTTCTAATATCATGGTCCCATCTCAGGTTCGGTCTTCTTCTAGGTCTCTTAATTCCTCGTGGGTACCATGCTGTAATTTTTGTGGTCCATCTGTTGTCCGTTCTTCTTGCCAGGTGTCTTGCTCATTGCCATTTGAGGGATTTGACTCTGTGGATGACATCTATTAATTAGGTCTTTTGTTGTATCCACTCTATTCTTTTAAGGTCTTTCTTGGTAATTCCCACCATTTCGTTCCATTGAGTGCTGTGCGACCTGTAATTTCCTTATGATCTCGGTTTTAAGTGTCCAGGTTTCGCATGCATATGTCATGACTGGTAGTACATTGGTCGAATGTTAATTAAAATTTATAGGGTATTTTCCGTTGATCTAGGACGATGAAATTTGGCAAATAATACTTCGTGTTCTTTCTACTACAAGTATAGGGAAAAATCTGAAAACTATATTATCATCATTTTCAGCTTATTCAACCATTTCCAATTATGGTGTAGCCTCCCTCAAATATTTACATACTCTCTTTGTAATTGGGCCAATTGTTGTCTATCGTTGGCGATGCGGGCCCAAGTTATCCCTGCTAATTTTCTAATATCATGGTCCCATCTCAGGTTCGGTCTTCTTCTAGGTCTCTTAATTCCTCGTGGGTACCATGCTGTAATTTTTGTGGTCCATCTGTTGTCCGTTCTTCTTGCCAGGTGTCTTGCTCATTGCCATTTGAGGGATTTGACTCTGTGGATGACATCTATTAATTAGGTCTTTTGTTGTATCCACTCTATTCTTTTTAAGGTCTTTCTTGGTAATTCCCACCATTTCGTTCCATTGAGTGCTGTGCGACCTGTAATTTCCTTATGATCTCGGTTTTAAGTGTCCAGGTTTCGCATGCATATGTCATGACTGGTAGTACACATTGGTCGAATGTTAATTAAAATTTATAGGGTATTTTCCGTTGATCTAGGACGATGAAATTTGGCAAATAATACTTCGTGTTCTTTCTACTACAAGTATAGGGAAAATCTGAAAACTATATTATCATCATTTTCAGCTTATTCAACCATTTCCAATTATGGTGTAGCCTCCCTCAAATATTTACATACTCTCTTGTAATTGGGCCAATTGTTGTCTATCGTTGGCGATGCGGGCCCAAGTTATCCCTGCTAATTTCCTAATATCATGGTCCCATCTCAGGTTCGGTCTTCTTCTAGGTCTCTTAATTCCTCGTGGGTACCATGCTGTAATTTTGTGGTCCATCTGTTGTCCGTTCTTCTTGCCAGGTGTCTTGCTCATTGCCATTTGAGGGATTTGACTCTGTGGATGACATCTATTAATTAGGTCTTTGTTGTATCCACTCTTCTTTTAAGGTCTCTTTCTTGGTAATTCCCACCATTTCGTTCCATTGAGTGCTGTGCGACCTGTAATTTCCTTATGATCTCGGTTTTAAGTGTCCAGGTTTCGCATGCATATGTCATGACTGGTAGTACACATTGGTCGAATGTTAATTAAAATTTATAGGGTATTTTCCGTTGATCTAGGACGATGAAATTTGGCAAATAATACTTCGTGTTCTTTCTACTACAAGTATAGGGAAAAATCTGAAAACTATATTATCATCATTTTCAGCTTATTCAACCATTTCCAATTATGGTGTAGCCTCCCTCAAATATTTACATACTCTCTTTGTAATTGGGCCAATTGTTGTCTATCGTTGGCGATGCGGGCCCAAGTTATCCCTGCTAATTTCTAATATCATGGTCCCATCTCAGGTTCGGTCTTCTTCTAGGTCTCTTAATTCCTCGTGGGTACCATGCTGTAATTTTTGTGGTCCATCTGTTGTCCGTTCTTCTTGCCAGGTGTCTTGCTCATTGCCATTTGAGGGATTTGACTCTGTGGATGACATCTATTAATTAGGTCTTTGTTGTATCCACTCACTATTCTTTTAAAGGTCTTTCTTGGTAATTCCCACCATTTCGTTCCATTGAGTGCTGTGCGACCTGTAATTTCCTTATGATCTCGGTTTTAAGTGTCCAGGTTTCGCATGCATATGTCATGACTGGTAGTACACATTGGTCGAATGTTAATTAAAATTTATAGGGTATTTTCCGTTGATCTAGGACGATGAAATTTGGCAAATAATACTTCGTGTTCTTTCTACTACAAGTATAGGGAAAAATCTGAAAACTATATTATCATCATTTTCAGCTTATTCAACCATTTCCAATTATGGTGTAGCCTCCCTCAAATATTTACATACTCTCTTTGTAATTGGGCCAATTGTTGTCTATCGTTGGCGATGCGGGCCCAAGTTATCCCTGCTAATTTCCTAATATCATGGTCCCATCTCAGGTTCGGTCTTCTTCTAGGTCTCTTAATTCCTCGTGGGTACCATGCTGTAATTTTTGTGGTCCATCTGTTGTCCGTTCTTCTTGCCAGGTGTCTTGCTCATTGCCATTTGAGGGATTTGACTCTGTGGATGACATCTATTAATTAGGTCTTTTGTTGTATCCACTCTATTCTTTTAAGGTCTTTCTTGGTAATTCCCACCATTTCGTTCCATTGAGTGCTGTGCGACCTGTAATTTCCTTATGATCTCGGTTTTAAGTGTCCAGGTTTCGCATGCATATGTCATGACTGGTAGTACACATTGGTCGAATGTTAATTAAAATTTATAGGGTATTTTCCGTTGATCTAGGACGATGAAATTTGGCAAATAATACTTCGTGTTCTTTCTACTACAAGTATAGGGAAAATCTGAAAACTATATTATCATCATTTTCAGCTTATTCAACCATTTCCAATTATGGTGTAGCCTCCCTCAAATATTTACATACTCTCTTTGTAATTGGGCCAATTGTTGTCTATTGTTGGCTATGCGGGCTCAAGCTAGCCTCCCTGCCAACTTCTCAATATCATGGTCCCATCTCAAGTTTGGTCTTCTTCTAGGTCTCTTAATTCCTCGTGGGTACCATGCTGTAATTTTTGTGGTTCATCTGTTGTCCGTTCTTCTTGCCAGGTGTCTTGCCCATTGCATTTTGAGGGATTTGACTCTGTGGATGACATCTATTAATTAGGTCTTTTGTTGTATCCACTCTATTCTTTTAAGGTCTTTCTTGGTAATTCCCACCATTTCGTTCCATTGAGTGCTGTGCGACCTGTAATTTCCTTATGATCTCGGTTTTAAGTGTCCAGGTTTCGCATGCATATGTCATGACTGGTAGTACACATTGGTCGAATGTTAATTAAAATTTATAGGGTATTTTCCGTTGATCTAGGACGATGAAATTTGGCAAATAATACTTCGTGTTCTTTCTACTACAAGTATAGGGAAAAAATCTGAAAACTATATTATCATCATTTTCAGCTTATTCAACCATTTCCAATTATGGTGTAGCCTCCCTCAAATATTTACATACTCTCTTTGTAATTGGGCCAATTGTTGTCTATCGTTGGCGATGCGGGCCCAAGTTATCCCTGCTAATTTCCTAATATCATGGTCCCATCTCAGGTTCGGTCTTCTTCTAGGTCTCTTAATTCCTCGTGGGTACCATGCTGTAATTTTTGTGGTTCATCTGTTGTCCGTTCTTCTTGCCAGGTGTCTTGCCCATTGCATTTTGAGGGATTTGACTCTGTGGATGACATCTATTAATTAGGTCTTTTGTTGTATCCACTCTATTCTTTTAAGGTCTTTCTTGGTAATTCCCACCATTTCGTTCCATTGAGTGCTGTGCGACCTGTAATTTCCTTATGATCTCGGTTTTAAGTGTCCAGGTTTCGCATGCATATGTCATGACTGGTAGTACACATTGGTCGAATGTTAATTAAAATTTATAGGTATTTTCCGTTGATCTAGGACGATGAAATTTGGCAAATAATACTTCGTGTTCTTTCTACTACAAGTATAGGAAAAAAATCTGAAAACTATATTATCATCATTTTCAGCTTATTCAACCATTTCCAATTATGGTGTAGCCTCCCTCAAATATTTACATACTCTCTTTGTAATTGGGCCAATTGTTGTCTATCGTTGGCGATGCGGGCCCAAGTTATCCCTGCTAATTTCCTAATATCATGGTCCCATCTCAGGTTCGGTCTTCTTCTAGGTCTCTTAATTCCTCGTGGGTACCATGCTGTAATTTTTGTGGTTCATCTGTTGTCCGTTCTTCTTGCCAGGTGTCTTGCCCATTGCATTTTGAGGGATTTGACTCTGTGGATGACATCTATTAATTAGGTCTTTTGTTGTATCCACTCTATTCTTTTAAGGTCTTTCTTGGTAATTCCCACCATTTCGTTCCATTGAGTGCTGTGCGACCTGTAATTTCCTTATGATCTCGGTTTTTAAGTGTCCAGGTTTCGCATGCATATGTCATGACTGGTAGTACACATTGGTCGAATGTTAATTAAAATTTATAGGGTATTTTCCGTTGATCTAGGACGATGAAATTTGGCAAATAATACTTCGTGTTCTTTCTACTACAAGTATAGGGAAAAATCTGAAAACTATATTATCATCATTTTCAGCTTATTCAACCATTTCCAATTATGGTGTAGCCTCCCTCAAATATTTACATACTCTCTTTGTAATTGGGCCAATTATTTGTCTATCGTTGGCGATGCGGGCCCAAGTTATCCCTGCTAATTTCCTAATATCATGGTCCCATCTCAGGTTCGGTCTTCTTCTAGGTCTCTTAATTCCTCGTGGGTACCATGCTGTAATTTTTGTGGTTCATCTGTTGTCCGTTCTTCTTGCCAGGTGTCTTGCCCATTGCATTTTGAGGGATTTGACTCTGTGGATGACATCTATTAATTAGGTCTTTTATTGTATCCACTCTATTCTTTTAAGGTCTTTCTTGGTAATTCACAGCATTTCGTTCCATTGCGTGCTGTGCGACCTGTAATTTCCTTATGATCTCGGTTTTAAGTGTCCAGGTTTCGCATGCATATGTCATGACTGGTAGTATACATTGGTCGAATGTTTTCTTCTTTAGATAGAGTGGCATTCTGGATTTGAATATGATTGAGTTTCTTCCATAAGTACTTCACGCTAACTTAATTCTTCTGTTGATATAATAAAATACTTCTACTATTTCCAGTGTTTTGTTATTTATTTGAATGACTTTTCTTTCCACTGCTTTGTTGTACATTACTTTAGTTTTTGCTAAATTCATTTTGAGACCCACTTTACTGCTGGCTGTATTTAGTTCATTAATTTGTGCTTGTAGTTCTGCAGGACTATTGACAATTAGGACTATGTCATCAGCTAATCTTAGCTAGTTAAGATATTCTCCATCTATTTTTAATCCTTTGTTGGTCCAGTCCAGTTGATGGAAGATTTGTTCTAATGTTGTTGTAAACAGCTTTGGGGATATCGCGTCTCCCTGTCGTACTCCTTTGCCAGTTGGGAACTATATATTTTTAGTCGAAAACTATAATATTTGTAATTAAATTATAAAAAACATAGTCTTTATGCAAAATTTTCAAATTCACTCTGTATTCCACAAACCAAGGGGTCTAGGACAAATATGTGTGTAGCATCTTTAGTTTCATAAAAAATGTAGCATATTGATGTGAAAACATCACCTTCTTGTTTCATAAAAACGAGAAACACGAAAATTGACACCCTGAACACGTGAACGTTAAGCGTGGTTAAGCTATGTTTGTACAACCGCGCCTAATTGTATTTCAGAAATTGTAGAATTTTATTTTTAATCAAATTTATTTGCGGATTGTTAATATAATGTACCTAATAGCCTTATACAAGGCTAATAGTTATATCTTTCTTTTTTTTTAAATACCTTTCAAAAATTACCTTTACTTTTATGTTCTATACCTGAGAATAATTCTCAAATGTTATCATAAACTAAACAGAACAATTATTATTCTTTTAATTTAACAATACAAGATTTAGAAATATAAAAATCATAAATTTTATCATAAAAATTGATAATGACAATGGCGCAAAAACCGATAACAATGGGTGTGTCATTTAAATGCTTGCCAACTTTAGTTATTTCATAAGTTGACTGATTTCTTTGCAAAATGTATTGTAAAAAATATATACAGGGTCTCTGAAATGTATGGAAACGGTTGAGTATTAGGTAAAATATACGAGGTACCGCAAAAAGTTAAATATAACAGTTATAGGGTTTTTAAATACCAATTGGCCAATATTACATTTAAGTATATAGGGTCGGTCATAAAGTCGTGGCACATCAAAGTTTTATTTTTTTAAATGGAACCTCCTGTATATTATTGCATATTTCAATTCTTCCTTCAATTCTAAGCAAAAATCGAGATACACACAATGTACTTCAAACCAAGGGTTTCCGAGTTATTGACGAAAATATCACTTAAACAATTCGATTTAATTAATTTCGATGTGTTCAGTTTTATTTAACGATGCCATTCTACGGTAACTGATACTTAATAATATTTAACATTAGTTCTCAAGTTAGCATTTATAGATGTATAAAATGAGATTATATCAAGTCTAGAAATTTTCGTTTAACATTTCAAAATCATTTAGGTATATATTACGATTTTTGCTTAACATTGTATGAAGAATTGAAATATGCAATAATATACAAGGGATTGGATTTAAAAAAATAAAATTTGATGTGCCACAACTTTATGACCGACCCTGTATACTTAAATTTACTACTGAATAATAGACATTTAAAAACCCTATAAGTTTTTTATTTAACTTTTTGCGGTACTTTGTATATTTTACCTAATAATCGATCGTTTCTATACATATCAGCGACCCTGTATATATTGTATAGGAAATTTTTGGTATTAAATTAAATTTTTGCCAACTTTAGTAATTTTAATAAAGTGTATAATAAAGAAAATAAATACTATTAATTGGCTTTTTTGCAAAATGTACTTATTTATATTGTTTTAATAGATTTTTATAATACACTAGCGTGGTACCAGCGACTTCGTTCGCGTCGAATTAATCATTTGTAATGGTGATGATAAAGCAAAGCAAGAATTTCCATTAACATACAAACTGGATTAAATTTTCTCACATTTATGTCAGCATGAGAAAAAACAATATGGCGATATTATTATATAACTTGGTAATATTTGAGGGGTAGTTTCATCTCGTTGGAATTTGACTTTCGAAAAATCCGTTTGCCAAAAATAAGCTTTTTACGTCAAGCAGTTTAAGCAGAATCGTGGTTAAGAAATTACCCAACTTTTTGGAACACCCTGTATGATTTTTTAAAAAACTTCAAAATATGTAAAAAAACCAAATAAATTATGCTTGTCCAAGCGTTTTCCCGAACGACTAACCGTTTTTTAAATAACAAATATTGTAATATTTGACGGGCGTTTTCACCCTCTTGGAATTTGAGATTCGAGAAACCCCTCCTTATCGAACCTCTACACCCCACAGTCAATCCGTTTGCCAAAAATCAGCTTTAAACGTCAAGCAGATTAAGCAGAATCGCGATTACTCAATGGTCATATTTTACGAAACACCCTGTATAAATTTATAAAAAATCTTAAAATATGTAAAACAACAAAATAAAATATACGTGTTTAAGAGTTTTTCCGAAAAACTCACCGGTTTTTAAATAAAAAATATTTTAATATTTGAGGGATCGTTTCACCCCCTTAGAATTCGAGTTTCGAAAAATCCCTTCTTATCGAACCTCTACACCCTAAAGTCAATCTGTTTTCCAAAAATCAGCTTTTTACATCTAGCGCTTTAATTAGGATCGTGATTAATCAATGACCAGATTTTTCGAAACACCCTGTATACCTTTTTAAAAAATCTTAAAATATGTAAAAAAACAAAATAAAATATATGTGTTTAAGCGTTTTTTCGGAAACTTGACCGTTTTTTAAATAAAAAATATTGTAATATATGAGGGGTGGTTTCACCCTCTTGGAACTGGAATTTCGAAAAATCCCTCCTTATCGAACCTCTACACCCTAGAATCAACCTGTATGCCAAAATTGAGCTTCTTACGTTGAGTGGTTTGAGCAGGATCGTGATTAATTAGTATGTCAGTCACTTAAAGATTTTATACAGGGTGAGTTTCCTACGATGTTCTCTATGGGTATCTCGGAAACTACTGGAGATAGAGAGTCAGTTAAATAGGGAAAGAATTGCAGTTTTATGGGGTCATAAATAAGCGCCTTTCAGATTTTTGAAAAAGTTCATGGCTTACTAGATATTTCGAAAAAAACAAATTTTGGCTATTTTAAAAATTGTCCTTAATTCCATTATAATCTATTTTAGACAAAAAGTTTTCAGATAAAAGTTGTAGATATTCACATCCCTAATGAGATTGTGTTCTCCGATTTTTTCTAAAGCCTGTCATTTTTGACATATGACACAAACATATGTTTTTTTAAATGGAAACCATAGTTGGCCATGACTTCATAAACAGCGTCATTTTTTAAGCTTTTCAGCGATATAAGCTATAATATGTTTCTTTCACAAAATTACTGAGTTATAGCCAATTCTTATCTTTCTTGACTAATTTCACTTAGTTAGCCATGGAAACAAGTTCAATCGTCGTTGCTCTCAGAAATATGAAATTATCATATTCAATCTTTGCGAATTAAAATAAACAAAAATTGTAAATAAGAGTTTTTCAAATGAAGAAAAGCGTGTAGGATTATTGGTTCAACTTTTCTTGGCCATACAGTTTCGAGGATACGTTGACCGTTTTGTAGAGAAAGGTTTTCAAGACATGTTAGAAAAGTTAAATTTATTAATACTCGCCCATTAACAGAGTGGTTCCAACATGACTTTCATTATGACACACCAACCCCAATCCCCCCCCCCACAAACACACAATGAAAGAAATGTTAAAAATTATTTATATCATAATTATCTAGACTCAGGGATATAAAGAGGTGGACCAAATTGCATGGGTCTCCTTGGTCACTTGACCTATCCATTTTAGATTTTTTTATGCGGTATGGTTAACAACAAGGTTTACAGAAGAACTTATGAATTAAGAGAGGCACTCCAAGAGGCGGAACAGGAGAAGTTTAATTAAGTCGACCGGTCGTTCTGGGAGAATAGCTAGAAATTCAGTTTTAAAAAGATCTATTTATGTACTCAAAACAATTGCGGAATTTTTGAAAATTTTCTAAAATAACTTTATAATATAGATTAATAATATATTTTGTCTTTTAATAAGTAATAAATCATAACAAAATTAGAACACCATTGAAAACCGTTCTCTAAAAAACGTAAATAACTTTCACTGGTTAACGTATCCTCGAAACTGTATGGCTAAAAAAAGTTGAACCAATAATCCTACACGCTTTTCTTCATTTGAAAAACTCTTATTTACAATTTTTGTTTATTTTAATTCGCAAAGATTGAATATGATAATTTCATATTTCTAAGAGCAACGACGATTGAACTTGTTTCCATGGCTAACTAAGTGAAATTAGTCAAGAAAGATAAGAATTGGCTATAACTCAGTAATTTTGTGAAAGAAACATATTATAGCTTATATCGCTGAAAAGCTTAAAAAATGGCGCTTTTTATGAAGTCATGGCCAACTATGGTTTCCATTTAAAAAAACACATGTTTGTCATCTGTCAAAAATGACAGGCTTTAGAAAAAATCGGAGAACACAAACTCATTAAGAATGTGATTATCTACAACTTTTATCTGAACACTTTTTGTCTAAAATAGATTATAATGGAATTAGAGACAATTTTTAAAATAGCCAAAATTTGTTTTTTTCGAAATATCTAGTAAGCCATAAACTTTTTCAAAAATCTGAAAGGCGCATATTTATGACCCCACAAAACTGCAATTCTTTCCCCATTTAACCGACTCTCTATCTCCAGTAGTTTCCGAGTTGCCCATAGAGAACATCGTAGGAAACTCACCCTGTATATTGATATAGATTTTAAAGTTGTTAAAATAACTTGAGATGTTACAATACAAATTCACTAAGAACTTTTACTGCATCGCACAAAAATGTTTATATATTTTTTGTATAAGGAATTTTTCAAAGAGTTTTTTAATAGTACAGTGTATATGATTCTCACTGGTAGGCCCTATATACCGAGTGATATTTTTTCTATTATCTAATTTTGTTATAATGTGACACAGTGTAAAACGGACCTCTTTTGGACTACGCCTCTCCTATTAATCTATGACCTTCGTTTAGATTTCCTGCTTGGTCTTGGTACCATCGATCGTTGAGCAAAGCACAGTGCAAGTAGTAAAGTAGTGTATGCGTGGAATAGAGATAAATATCACTCCAGCTATCTACATATATAGTCTCGTTTGGCAAGCCAGAGTCAGTAAGTTGTGTGTCGTGTCACAGTAGCAACACTTTGGCTCTATATGTTGTTGTCAGATTTGTGGGAATAAATTTTGGTAAGGTAGGCTTGCCATTTTTTTAGTACTAGTAAAATTTATCGATATAAGTCATCCCTTGTATAATATTAAAAATAAATTAAAGTATGGGTAATCTAGAGGTCAAAAAACACGTTATTAAAAAAATCGTGACTGAATATCAAGGACTAAAATCCTTTATTACCTAATAAAAACACCGTTCTGTAGAAGCCTGGTTTACACGGATCTATATAAAGAACAGCTAAAGTTTATATTATGTTGACAACATAAATGTTAGATATAACATGTGCTTTACAAAAATATATAATACGTGTTTCTTTGTATCCCGGAAAACTTATTAAAATATTTATTGTAAGAGAGCGTAAACTGAAAATATCTGTGTAAACATTCCATGGGTTTCGAATTCAAGGAGACATTTAATTTATTTTTCTGATTAGAGTCTATTAAACGTCAACTAATAAATGGGAGTTTTCCAAAAAAAAACTCGTTTTAGCTTTAGGTTAAATTTAAATTCCCATCTGTCAATTATATAGGGAGAACAAACACCCTGCGGAATATGTTAACGAAGTAAGGAATTCAAAAATTAATTATCATCGAGGTATATCTTTTCTCGATAATTTTTTTGATTCATCTCAATAGGATTTGAAAAAATGCATAGGGAATGTTAATTATACAGGGTGAGTCTTAAATAAGTGCAAATATTTTCAGGGCTGGTAGATCTCGATAAAAGAAACATATTTTCTCTTTGTCGTTTTTCAAATAAGTCCAAAATAACCGACTTATTTTACTTTGAAAATTTCCAAAAAAAAAATGATTTTTTGCTTAAATTTTGAGAAACATTAATCTTTTCTGGGTTTTCTTTCTTGTAAATTTAATCTACTACCTATGTTGCCATATTAATGTGGTGATAATTATCAAGAAATTATGATTTTTGCCTAAAAACTTCCTTTACGTCAAAAAATTCCAATTTTCAATTTTTTTTTTCGTGAAAAAAACCTCATAATCGTGTTTCTGGGGTCGAAATATACTACCACTGAAATTATTTGCACTTATTTAAGACTCGCCCTGTACAGAGTATATTTTTAGTTTTTGGTTTTTTATTTTTTTCAAATAACATAATATCATGTAGTACGTTTAGTCTTGAGTGAATAGAATATTTTTGGAGCTATTTTTCGAAAATTTTTACTCCCCCATAAATGGAGCTACGTTTTTAATGAAATACCATTGGCGTAACTACAGGGGCGACCGCGGGTGCCGCCCCCCCCACCCCAGAGGAATCCTGAATTATGACTCTTGGCTACGTATTAATTTCTATTTGGTTGTGATGCAGTAAAAATGACGTTTTCTAGTTTTGTTTAGTTAATATTATTTTGTTATGTTCAAAAAATGTGTTAATTTTTATTTTTTTTAGAAAATTTGTAGTTATTTAAGTAATCTACGGGAACACGGTTTGATAACCAAGTCTATGAGATTTATTGATAGAGAAATTCATGTAAACGTTTTATTCTATAAATTTGTTTTTAAAATTAGTTTTCATTTTTAAAAAAACAAAAGCCCTAGGCCCCCCATGGGCGCAGCCCCAGGACCCCCCCCCCCAGGCCCACCCCAGGATAAATTGCTAGTTACGCTAATGTGAAACTTAAACATCTAAAAATAATAAGATTGTAATAAGATAAGTATCAAATTAAAAAAAAACAATCGTTGTGTCATTAACCTCTTCATTAAAAGGAATGAATTAAGCTTTTTAATAGTTTTTGATATTAATAATTAACTACCGATATTTTTTTAATTTGTTTTTCTTTTATTAAATATACCAGATTGGATTGTTTCTACAAATCCACGTAATTCATGTTATCTTTTATAGTATATAAAATGGCGGCACACTCTTTGTTGTGACCGACAATTTGTGATTTGACTTCTTTTCATAGCGATATGAATTCCTATTGTGTTTTACTATATACAGTGTTTTTCAAGAAATTGTTAATGAACTAGGTTTGGGGACGGTTGAAACAGTAAATAATAGTAGTTGATTTATGTTTGATTGTTGAAATTTTTCCGTTTAGTTTAGTTCTCCTGCCCACATTATCTAAGATCATTGAAAGATTGGTTAAAAGAAGGCTTCTATCTTTTCTCCTTAAATATAAAGTACTTTCTACCCATCAATTTGGATTTCTAAGTAACAGTTGCACAAATGATGCTATGTTCGACCTTTTTAATAATGTATACTGTAGCCTGCATAACCATCACTCTACAGCTACAATTTTCTGTGATTTCTCTAAGGCTGTCGACTGTGTTAACTGTGTAAATCATAATATCTTAATTAACAAATTGCAATACTATGGATTCAGGGGAGTGCCGCTCGAATGGCTTAAGTCGTATATTGGCAACAAAAGGCAGCATGTGAGGATTGATACGTCTATGTCTTCTTGTAAGCCTATAGAATGTGGTGTCCCTCAGGGTTCAGTACTTGGCCCTATTTTATTTCTGGTGTTTATCAACGGCATTGCAAATCTAGACATTAGCGGTAAAATCTGCCTCTTTGCGGACGATACTTGTTTCACTTGGAGCGGCCCAGATGTTACGGCACTATATAATACTATATCCAATGACTTACGCACCATTAAATCTTGGTGCGATTCTAATCTCCTATACCTTAACCTTTCAAAAACTAAAGTTTTGTCATATAAAAGCCCTTTGTACTTAATAACACCACTATTGACGTCGTGGACTCTGTGAGATTCTTAGGACTTGTTGTAGACAACTCGTTAAAATGGGACTTGCACATCGAAGCCTTATCAAAGAAACTAAGCTCTGCCTGTTTTGCGCTAAGATCAGTTTCTAAGGAACCATCTACCATCATCTACCATACCATCATCAACCTCTAGAATGGTCTATTATGCCCTTTTTGAGTCGCATCTTCGTTATGCCCTTCCATTCTGGAGTACTTGCTGCGCGAAAAAATTTGATCGTATTTTCAAACTTCAAAAGAGAGCAGTTCGATACTTATTGGGACTAAACAGTAGAACTCACTGCCAGAATTTCTTTAAAAATTTCAAAATACTGACTCTTCCTTCCTTATTCATTTTTGAATCCGTTTCCTTAAACCGCAAGCTCATATTCTCTATTCCGGAAAGGCCTTCTCACAACTATCCACTTAGGAATGCGGAGCACGATATTTATCTGCCAACCCCAAGCTCAGAACTAGTTAAGGGCTCAATACTGTACAATGCCAAGAAAATGTACAATCATTTGCCTTCGAATATCAAGTCACTTTCATTCTTTCCCGCATTTCGCAAAGCTCTGAAATTATACTTGCTAGAGAGAGCCCTATATGCGGTAAACGACTTTTTTGTTGATGTTTAATCATGAACAATTTTGAATTTAAAAATTTTGATCATCTCACACACTGGTTAAAGGTCTAGTATTTAATATTCAATATTTTATAACTCTTGATTTTATGATATATAACATGATTTTATCCATTTACAGTTTTCCTTTTGTAAAATTTTCTAGGTACGCCTGTGTTCTGCAATGTCCATATATGTTTTATTTGTAATTTTATGACGTAAATTTTTTGAATTGCTTTGTATTGTATGACATTTTTTTTTATTATTTGTATATTTGTTTTTGTGCTTTTTTGTTTTGTGAATGCTTTGTCGATGAAGCTGTTTTGGCGTTTTGTACAATAAAGCGGTTTTTTTTAGTTTAAAATTAATTTTGTTAGTAGCTTTCTCTTAAACAATACTGTAGATTTTAATTATTTTTCTTACATGTTTTACTTAATTCTCTTACTTGTTTTTTTTCACTTTACTTACTTAAATGTTTTTTACTTGTCAAAAACTAATTACAGTAATTATCTGTATCTATATTAAAATACTGAAGACTGATTAAAATAATAATACCATCCCGGGCATGGGGACGGTTGAAGCAAATTGATTTTATTTTTTAAATATTGTATACTTCTCAAAAAAGCAACCCAGAAGCGTGTAGCTACCTTGATCGGAAATTTTAGAGTTCTCTGTCTCTTCTGTCTTTGTTTGACACATTGGAAATAATTTGAATGTTTGATCAGAGTACCTGAACCGTTTGATACACAAGAAAGGAGCATTTCTGAATGACATGTTCGGTCTATCTTTTTAATGTCTTTGGTTTGTAATCTCAACAATATAAATCCATATTAAAATGGATATGAACGTCAGTGGTACCGATTTGATTATTATTACAAAACAGCCTCATTTAAATTGATTTGTTTTTTTGCTATAAGCAATATCGGCGCTCTTTGTTACCGATATCTATTGATTTGACCTCACACAATGGCGAAATTATTTTCTATTGTGTTACATTATAACTAATCTCCTCTATTAAACCTTAAAGCAATTTGAAAGACTTATTGTTTGCGCTGAATATTTGTCTTATCAACTTTGATTTAGACGGCAATTAACAAAAAAATGACGTAATATGTTTATAATATTACATTATTAATAATATCAAATATTATGTAACAAACATTCTTTTCTTAGTTAGTGTAAATCCTCTATTTGGATCACACAAATTTACAGTTTCATCTCATATGTGATTCAGTAGTAAAATATTTGATTAACACACGGTACATATTTAGAAAAATATAAGATTTGTAGTGCTCAGTGGTAAATTAATGGTATTTTCCAGTAAGTTTTTCGAATTTTTATCACTTTATATTATCTAGGCGCACGTTAGTGGCCTAGTCGAGCACAGCCAAAGCACAGCCGTACCATCCTTTTCTCGAATGTATTAGCGGCACTTTTGACCACCCTGTAACTTCGTTGTGGATAAAGCAATAATATTAATTTTTACTGATCATATAGAAGACATATTATAGCTGGCTAGATTGCCAATATATATATAATCTTGGAAATTTTAAGTTCTTGAACCTTGTATCGATATATTCGTAAATTAATTTTCTTGGGACATTTAGGTTCCGAAAACACTGAAATTATGTTTTCATCTTGTTTAAAAAACTTTATTTGGTCTATAGACCAACGCTTGGGCCCACAATACAGCCTTCATCAGTATCTACAACAAAGTACAATCTTTATTTATTATTTACAAAAAGTTATGTTAAAAAATTTAAAAAATGTGTTAAAATAATTACAAAACAAACATATATGTAATTAAAAGCTTAATGAGTTATACAAATAAACAAAAAAAAACAGATAATAAAGCCCTAGTCAAACAATTTTCTTATCAGATCTTATTCTTATCAAAAACATTTCTTCTCATTATTTTTTTATTACATTATTTTTTTTTTAAGTTTATAAAATGCTTGGAAGTTAATTTGTTTTAACACTTACCATAAAAGAAATTACAAAAATTAATATCCAAAAACAGACAATCTATCACAGCACAATGACATGATTTTCACTAGTTTTTCGAACAATATAATTTTTTTGCAAGAAAAAGAGAAATAAAACGTTCTTTTTTACACTTGTTGTCGCTAGAGGATATACAAAATAGTTTTAGTACGATACAGCCACGGGCAAGCAATGTTGGTAAATGCAAATCGTTTTAAAAATGACATTTAAAACAAAATGTGTTGTATTTTTCTTTTTTCGGAAGCTAAATGTCCCAAAAAAATTAATTTAAGAATATATTTATAATTATACCTCATAGTTTATGAATAATCATCTGTCAAATTTCTTTAATTTCGACAGTGACTCACTGACATACTATCAAAACTCTAGGGTATTTTTAAGTGTCGCGAACTTGAAACTGTGAACTTGATTTTATTAGCGCATAGTAAATTTTATGCGGCTAGATGTAACAAGAAACTCTTTTTTGGAAGTCAGCTTCAGAAAAATATTTTTTTTTGTTCAAAAAGTATGCGCGGTTGGCGTTTCTTTACGAGATGCAAAAAATTGTTGCAAAACCCGCCTTATCCATTTTAAAAAAAAAATGCCTAATGACATATATTAATAATGGATCCTGAAATCTACATAGACATAATCCCAAACTGCAGTAAAAGTCGCCTATTCTTGGATAACATTCACCACAAATTACATTACTGCAGCAAAATCCTTCTTATCCAGTTAAATTATATGTGCTTTTTATTGTCATTATTGTTACAAATCACGCATTTTTTCATACACAAGTATAATATTACTAGAAGTATAATAAAACTATAGGTGCCCGGTGGCGTAGAGGTACAGGCTCTCGTCTACCAATCTGAAGGTAGTGGGTTCGAATCCCACACCCGGCATTTCATCAGCCAACTATTTTTATTAAAACAAAAATAGTTTGGATACCTTGGTCGACTCAGCCTTAAATGAGTACTTGGGATTCACAATCCTGAGGTAATAATAGGCGGTTGAAGCGTAGTGCTAGCCACATTACCTTCCTTGTATACCGAACGGCTCTAGTATGGCAAGCTGTACCTTGCTACTTCCAAGGCGTTAAACGCTATATACGGGAGCTATTATTATATTATAATATTACTATTACTACTGACGCAGTTTCAAATCCTTATTTAATTTTAATAAAATATTATAGTTAATAAATCAAGTCAGGATCCAAATACTGTATGATCAAAAAACGGCGTCCAGTTAGCTAGGAATTGACGATCGTTGACATTTCCCATATAAATTTGCATACAAAATGACAGTGTTCTTCATTTCATAGCCATCGCTGACGCCGTTTTTACTTGATCATTAAAAACTTCATGATTAAATATTAAATATTAATTTTTATTTCTAGAAAAACGAGATACGAAATAATGATTCCACTCAATGGACACGTTTTTTGTAAATTAACGCTTCAAACATATGCTAAAACAGTTTTTGCTTATTATCTCCAAACTCGAAACAACGTTTGTGGGATAAGACGGGTTTTGCAACTTGACGCCTCATTTTTACTAAAATGTATACAGGGTGTCATTGAAACGGTGTAAAAAAAATCGGGGTGTGATAGTACTCCTCAAAATAGTAAAAAAAGTTTCTATAAGTATAGGGCTGAAAATGCATATTAAGGGAGTTAGAGGCACTGAAAGGGTGAATTTAAAAAACGGTTGTTTTAAAATTGTAGGCTTAAAGAACGAGATAAAATTTCGAAAAAAAATCCTCTGCCATAAATTTTGACCCTAAATCAAATGGTGATACTGAAAAATTATTTGGAAAAGCGGAAAGGGTATTTTTTGCAAAGGTAGGGTTTTTTTCGTGAATAACTTTTTTGAGGTTATTTTTTTTGCAACGTGGGTTTATTTTTTGAAAACTACATACTTTTTCCTCCAAAAAAGGTGCTCTTGTTGCACATCGCCCAGAGCGATGGTTTTCGAGAAAATTGGAGACAAAGAGTTTGCTCTGATGGGTTGCTAACTGGTTAATCAACATAAACTTATGAAAGTTATGGCGGTTCAAAAGTAACCAAGTAGTTATTAAATAATTAATTGAAAAATCAAAATTTCATGATTTTTAAAACATCTTACTGCTTTACCAAAATCCAATTACCAAAATTCCTTATTAAAATAATGCATTCCTTAATTCATTCATAGTAAATGTTCAAAGTGACCACCATTCATTTCAATATAGACATCTGATCTTCTTCTCCACGATCTGCGTACCCTGTGGAATATCCTTGTTGCTGTCCGAATTTGATTGGAACAGTCAATAATGCGTTGCCGTAGTTGCTCTTCAGTATTAATCGACACTGAGAAAACCAAATTTTTTTAAAACCAAAAAAGATTATTTCGTTTTTAAAGCAAATAAGATGTTTTAAAAATCATGAAATTTTGATTTTCCAATTAATTATTTAATAACTACTTGGTTACTTTTGAACCGCCATAACTTTCATAATTTCATGTTGATTAACCAGTTAGCAACCCGTCATAGCAAACCCTTTGCCACCAATTTTCTCGAAAAGCATCGCTCTGGGCGATGTTCAACAAGAGTATCCTTTTTGTAGGAAAAAGTATGTAGTTTTCAAAAAATGAACCCACGTTGCAAAAAAAATTACCTCAAAACACCTAACCTAACCACCCTGTATAGAGGTGGGGGTAGTTTTCACCCTTCCCGTATTTTTTCTTGATTTTTGTGAAAGTCGAATATTAAAGCAAAAACATAGATACCCAAAATATTCCACATAAATTTCCACATTCCATATAAATGTCCACGGAATATTAGGACACTCAGCAGAGTAAGTTACAGCCAAAAAAAGTTTTTATTGCCTTACATTTTTTGCTGCCATTATACCTATAATATTTTTTTTTTCAAATAACTCCTTATTCAATAATCTAATCTCCGATGTATTACACTTGAAATTAAGGACAATTGCACTGAACTTGTCAGCGACACAATGGATACAGATTAGTAGTGGGAACTATCGAATGAATACTATCGAAACATTCGATAGTTGCAATTCATTCGAATAATTCGATAGTTAGTAAGAAAACATTCGTTGAAAACTATTCGAATAAAAATTATCGAATAGATCCGTCATCTGCCCTGAAACATTGTATTCTAGTAATTCGGCAGCAAAAACCATTCATTTATAAAATTCATTCATTTATGAAATTCATTTATTCGTCAGGATCGATTATAATAAAATATTAACTGAATTTTAGTTGTCGCCCGGCGACGTAGGTTTCTTTCCGAGAAACCCTACAGCGGTCGGTGGCAATGCTATGAAAGAAGCCGGCATCTTTGATTTTTTGCCGAGTCAGATAAAAATAAGGACACGTTATTTTTTTATTGAGGTGCTAGTTGTGGTGCTAGTATTTACACAGAAAATACATTATGAAGGGCGCTGTTGCCATATTTTGGTATTAGTTGATATTAGCAAAGACTATTATTGTTTGCCTTTAGTCAGTTAGGGATAGTGTGCCTATATATTCTGCATTTTTTTATTAATATTGTGTTATTACACTGCAATAATACTTGTTATTTTGGATGTAGGAAAATGATTTTTAATGTTTTTAAGCAAAGACTGGTTTAATAAATAATAATAATAGTAATAATTTGTTATACCTATTAACAACAAAATTTAAAATAATTTAATATAAACATTTTTTAAGTAGTAGCAAAATATAAACAACAAATTAGATGTCAAAATTATTTATATTAGATCCTATTTAAAAATAATATAGTCTCTAAATTTTTTGGCAAGGTTGGTTTATTAAAGAATAATAATTACAGAACTAATTTGTTATATTAACAACAAATTTTAAAATCATGAAATATAAACATTTATTAATTTTCTAAGCATGCAATGTAATGGAAGGGAAATATAAATAAAAAATTAGAAATCAAAATTATTTATATTAGGTGCTTTATAATTACTATTTAAAAATTATATTTACTTTTACTGGCATTTACTTTAAAAAATAAATTAAATATTTCTTCGCAAAAAACTACATGTAAGAGAATTAACATAAACAAAATACAAACATTGCTAACCTTTTTTTTAAATTGGCACGTGTAAAACTTTCATTTTATTTTTCTCACCCCATAGTTTGAGTTCGATAACCCCATTTACTTAACAACATTACTTAAATATGATTATTAAGTTCCAACTAATTCATATTATTAAAACATCTAAAATACAAATATGTATTTTTAAAATTAATTGTAAGTTCATCTCATCTCTGTTAAAAATTGCTACTTCGCCTAAAAATTTCCCTTTAAAAAAATGCATTCTAACCTAACCATAATATACCATATAAAATTAAATAATTGAAAGATCGGGCTACGGAAAATCACACAAATTTTCGGAAAAATTTTGACCACTGCGCACACAATCGTCAATTATTAAAAAAAACTACTATTTTAGTATTTTAAATATTTTAATAAACGAAAAAATAGCATAGTATTTACAAGGCGAAGTTATAAAAATTTGGAAGAACTAATAATGCACTGACGCACACAAAAATCAAACGAATACTAAATTTAACCATTTAGTCGCACGGCGAGGTTGTCACATATGCTTTAGTATACAAATGAATGAATGATTTTATTCGAATAAAACCATTCGATAGTTGAAATCATTCATTCAGTAACCATTCGATAGTCTAATTCATTCGATAGTTCCCATCGCTAATACAGATGGATCAAATCATTGCGCAATTGTTTCACAACTGAAAAACTGCATGTCAGTAGTTATCCACATTTCGGATCAAAACATGTACTAACCGCATAAATAGTACCGCACTTGACAAGTACTTTTTGATCCCGGACATTAAAAGATAACGAATTAATTGATATGAACATTATAATCTTAGGAAGATTATAATTATTATTTTTATGTCATATTTTATTAAGCCTGTTGAAAGAGTCCTGAAGGATTTTGATAAAGAATACCGTATGATAAAAAAAAACGGCGTCCGGTTGGCTTGGAAATGAACATCAGTGACATTCTCCATGTAATTCTACATATAAAATGAGAGCGATCTTCATTTCATAGCCATCGCTGACGCCATTTTTTTTCGATCATATTGTACAATTTACCTATGTCTTAAATTGACAGACACAACAGTCGCTGTCATGTATCCTCTCACTGGACACGCTTCATCAATAAATAACTTCATTACCTATTTAACTTTATGTTATTTTATTTGATTGTTAGATTAATAAGATGCATATATACCCAAAAAAAGCGAAGATGACAAGCTGGTGCTGAACAACCTGTGATAATAATTTACATAAATTTACATAAATCATTCAAAAATAATAATGATCTTCAGAAATCTGTCGTGTTAAGCCACACCCAAAATTCCAAACACACGTGCTTTGATTAAGGTTTGATTAAAGTTTGCAGAGCTTCAGCATTTGCTATAAAATAGCGAGCAATTTGTTATAAATCCATATAAATTATATATCACTGTAATCACACAACTTCAATCTATTTCCGTATTGTAACGGAATTTGAAGTTATGTCTTTATTTTCGAGAAAATTTAGTCCAAACATAAGGAATATTTTATTGTTGATGTTTGACTTTTTTTGTTTTTTTTCTCTCGTGGGAAGATTCCTCACGTAAAAACAAGATTTCTAATAAGATCAACATATAATAATTAATAAGATCAACATATAGGTCCGATTTTACTTTGTTTCGTAACTAAAATAGATTAGTCTTATTCATTTATTATAATTTTTGCAAGTTCTTTTAACGATTTGAATGAAGTTTTATGGATAAAAGTTACTATATAAGTTGTACTAGCGTGTACCCGAGATTTCGTTCGCTTCGAATTAATCATTTGCAATGGTGATGATAAAGCAAAGCAAGAATTTCCATTAACATACAAACTGGAAAAATCCGTTTGCCAAAAATAAGCTTTTTACGTCAAGCAGTTTAAGCAGAATCGTGGTTAATCAGTTACCCAACTTTTTGGAACACCCTGATTATGATTTTTTACACCCCATATGATTTTTTAAAAAATTTCAAAATATGTAAAAAAACAAAATAAATTATGCGTGTCTTAGCGTTTTCCCGAAAGACTAACCGTTTTTTAAATAAAAATATTGTAATATTCGAGGGGCGTTTTCACCATCTTGGAATTTGAGATTCGAGAAACCCCGCCTTATCGAACACACACAGTTAATCCGTTTGCCAAAAATCAGTTTTAAACGTCAAGCAGTTTAAGCAGAATCGTGATTACTCAATGGTCATATTTTATGAAACACCCTGTATAAATTTTTAAAAAATCTTAAAATATGTAAAACAACAAAATAAATTATACGTGTTTAAGAGTTTTCCGAAAAACTCACCGGTTTTTAAATAAAAAATATTCTAATATTTGAGGGGTGGTTTCACCCCCTTAGAATTCGAGTTTCAAATTATCCCTTCTTATCGAACCTCTACACCCTAAAGTCAATCCGTTTTCCAAAAATCAGCTTTTTACGTCAAGCGCTTTAAGCAGGATCGTGATTAATCAATTATCAGATTTTTCGAAATACCCTGTATACATTTTTTAAAAATCTTAAAATATGTAAAAAAAATAAAATATACGTCTTTAAGCGTTTTTTCGGAAACTTCACCGTTTTTTAAATAAATAATAGTGTAATATTTGAGGGGTGGTTTCACCCCCTTGGAACTGGAATTTCGAAAAATACCTTCTTATAGAACCTCTACACCCTATAATCAACCTGTATGCCAAAATTGAGCTTCTTACGTTAAGTGGTTTGAGCAGGATCGTGATTAATCAGTGAGTCAGTCACTTAAGGATTTTATATATTAGTATAGATTATACGACATATTGTAATGCTAAAAAAATGTCGACAGATAAATATGTTAACTAAACAATTTACTTTATTTTACAGATAGATAATAATGGCGCATGTTCCTCCCAATGAACTGATTTTCATATCGCCATCGAACGATAAGGTATTCCATCAACCAGGAGAACCCATCAAATGTAAATGGAGGGAATCTCTTACAACACACATTCCATCCCCACATTGTTCTCATGACTGGTAAGATGTTTATGTATTTATTAATAAACTACATGAGAGGCTACCACCGCAAAAACGGCCTAACCCCAAAAACCTTGTTTTGAGAATAAAGTTTAGTAACAAGAACGCTATTAGTTTTACTTGTGGACAATACTTTGATATTTTGCTGCAAATATTTGCCTAAAGACCTGATGAACTAAAATTTAGACGTAAGTGTATGAATAATAAATGTCGACTTCAAAAAAAAGCGAAATTGTGGATTATACCGCTTTTGATCTGGTAGCCTCAATAAGTGATACACAAAATTAGAGCAACGTACAGCAAGGTAAAACATATGCAAAGTTCAGAGGTAGGCATGCATCTGCATCACAGGAGCCATAAAAACCTGCCCCACAGCAGCAATGGTGGTCATTGTAAACACATCACTGCACATTGTCATCGGTAATCGGTAGATATGCCAATGCGAATGACTAGAATGGTTATTGACGGAAACAGTATTGAGAGAATTATAAGCTCAGGAGCTTAGAGCGCCCTCAAAAAGGAAATTCCACTTCTCAAACTCTCAGTGGATGACATACCAAGAATGTACAACTTTGAAAAACAACAAACAAACCTCAATATAGTTTTGAGCAACAAAAGAATTGGAAGAAAGAAAGGTTTGCTCAGCAGTTAAAAGACTATACCACAACGTGGTATACTGATGCTTCCAAAACCAAAGCAAGATCAGGGATAGGAGCGAGGATAGGAGTATTTTGACTCCGAAGCAATGGGCACCTACCTCAGCATCCTACAAGCAGAAATCTACGCTATCGAAAGATGTACAACTTAGAGATAGGAACTGTCTGAAAAAAGAAATATCCATCTTATCTGATATGTCAAGCAGGCTTAAAAGCGGTCAACTCAGTAACAATCAATTTGAAGTGGGTCAATGAATGCTTAGAGAAGCTGAACAAATTATACAAAGAAAATAAAGTCCTACTCACCAAGGGATAGAATGTACTGGGAAAGAAAACAATCTAGCTAGAAAAAGAGGAAACATTTTACTAACTGGATCAGGACCGTTCTGCTTCCCAAGTAGAAACCAACTCAAATCGTAACTCAAGAATCTGGAAGACTTCATCAGTAACCTGGAATGGGAATCCTGCAACGGTCTAAAGAACTCGAAAATTCTCAAGACTTACGACCGAGAAAAATCAAAGATTTCTTTGATTTAAGTAAGAACGATTCCTTGATACGGGTTAAGTTTGTTCCGATAGCATTTGGGAGCCAGATGTCCTGTTAAGAGATCTCTTTTAATCCGCCCTTTTTTACTGCTGAGCATTAGCAGTTCCTTGAATGAAAACCTTGCTATGCTTGTGTCCCTGTCTATTTCTCCAGCTAACGGTCTGCTTTTCTCTAATCCAGAGTTTTACTACACTCTAACTAAGTTATCATTCGTTTGGGTATTCCCAGTTCCTACTGGCTCTGGACCAAGATAGGATTTTGATGATGCTTGCCTTGCTGGTTCATCAAATTTTAGTTGCATCGTACCGCTGTGGCCCAACACCAAGAATAATTTAATTCTGTTCTTTTCCGTCAGTTCGAGGTTCATCCAGGCATTCCCAGAAGAGGGTCCTCGAACATATCTTTGGACTCATAGATGCCTTAAGTACCACCTGACTGAAGTGACTATCCACCTGACTATCTAGCAAATTACTGATGAGAACAAATTCTAACTTCTGATATACTGTATTAAAGAGAATTTAAAAATTACATTTAATTTTTCTATAAAGCAGTTAATATACAGGGTGGCGCACCTCATTCGCCTCGGTTGATTATACGAAAACGGAGAGATGCAGAAACAAAATATTTTATGGGTATATGTGGGAAGGTAATGTGCATAATTTAAAATTATTTTGAAATGTACAGGGTGTGTCAGAACTAAGATCAAAATTTTTAGTAAAGTCTATTTATCTGGCTTGAAAGTCAGTACACGAATTAATTCCGAAAAGTAATGTACGAGGTGATGATAAACTTTTTTATTATAATTTTAATAACTTTAAATATCTCAAAAACCAAAGCTTTTAAACATATTAAACCCTTATAATAAATGCCTTATTTTATGCCCAAGAATCCAAAAATGAAATAAAATACCGGGTGTTCCATAAGAAAAAATATAACTTTAGTATGGATCTTAGTTCTGACACACCCCGTACATTTGAAAATAATTTTAAATTATGCACATTGTCTCTCTACATATACCCACAAAAGATTTTGTTTCTCCATCTTTTCGTTTTCATATAATCAACCGAGACGAATGAAGTGCGCCACCCTGTATAAAGTATTGTTTACAAATAAAAGACAAAGTGGTTCAGATCTCCATTTTACATATTGTTTTATTATATTTTCAGGAAGCAAAAGTATCCAAAGTTAGTTTTCCCAGATGTTCTTTCCATGATCGGCAATACTCCAATGGTAAAGTTAAACAACATACCTAAAAGTGCCGGTGTGGAATGTAATATATGTAAGTATTTCTTCTATAAATTCAGGAAAAACGATTTACCAATTTTTTTAAAATAAAATATATTATTTTTATTTAACCTTTCGAGGGCTCTAACTTTTTCGGGAAGTTTTTTAGGGCATATGTTCATAGGAATGTATTGTTTTATATTTATTTGTAGAATGACCCACCCAAGTTAGGTACAGGGTATCCTACTAAGAATAGCTCTCGGCTGTATCTCGGAAAGTATTAGCCGTAGAGCATACGGAAAAAATATTTATAACTAAAGAGGCTATGAGAAATTACTGGAAATTTTTTTCAAGTTTGTAAAACGGTCGCTTGGGGGCAACTGCTATGAACTGCTATGAAAAATCGCGCAACTGCTATGAAAAATAAGAAAATAGAATTTTTACAGGATTTTGCCTAGATAATGGGTACTATAAATAATAGCTTCATAATCTTCAGTAAATTTTGGATTTTCTTTGTTAGAACTATTTTTCCCTATCTGCTAAAATGAAGTGGTGGGGGAAGGTTAGATCTATCTTTATTTAGATGTTCATAACTCCGGACTGGATGATCAGAATACAACAAACGAGGGCTCGTATAAAAGAGTGTTTCTTACTCTATATTATACCATAAAAATAAAAATACTAATGTTTTGAACGTAGACGCTAGGGGGCGCTTTCTTACAATTTAACAAACATAGCGCGTTTTTTCAAAAAAATTAAATACGATAGTATGTGTAATTTTAGCTGATAGTATTAAAAGCTTAAAAAGTCAGTGAAAACCGCATCTTGATATCTTCTTTCAAACCGAAGATATTAGCAAAATTATAATAAATACCAAAAAATAAGTCCTTAATTACCTTATTTTTACAATACGGTATCAGTAGCCCTCTTGATTATGCCCATTCTAACAAAAAAATAAGATAGAAAAAGTTAAAGTTTATTTTAAAGTCGACGAAATACCAGAATACCATAATACCAGATGTATTAATATCTAATAATTTAAACATTAATAACAGTGAACAAGAAATGATGATTGAGTGAAGTCATGGTAGGCTTTGGAAAAGTTGCTTTTCGCGTAATAGTATAAACGTCAAATTGTTATTAGATCAACATTTTGATTGTCTTAGCAGCGTTTGTTATCTTTTAATTGCTTTTTCAAAATGCCTTTATTCTTTGAAGTAGTTAAAGTTGTTGGCATTTTGAAAAAGGAATCAAAAGATAAAAAACGCTGCTGAGACTATCAAAATGTTAATCTAATAACAATTTGACGTTTACCGCGCAATGTTTGTAAAATTGTAAAACAACGCCCCCTAGCGTCTACGTTCAAAAGCTTATTATTATTGTTTTATATGGTACAATATAGAGTAAGAAACGCTCTTTTAACCAAGTCTTCGCTTGTTGGATTCCGACCATCTAGTCCAGAGTTATTAATATTTAAATAAAAACAGATCTAACCTTCCCCCACCACTTTATTTTGGTAGATAGGGGAAAATGGCTCTAACAAAAAATATTCAAAATTTACTGAGGATTATGAAGCTATTACTTATAGTACACCTTATCTAGGCAAAATTGTGTGAAAACTCCATCTTCTTATTTTTTGTTGCAGTTGCGCCCCCTGGCGGTCGTTCTACAAACTTGAAAATAATTTCCAGCGATTTCTCATAGCCTCTTTAGTTATAAATATTTTTTTCCGCAGCCATTACGGCTAATACTTTCCGAGATACAGCCGAGAGCTATTCTTAGTGGGACACCCGGTACACTATTTTTTGACACTCCGTATAATTTTTCAGATTTTTATTAGAATTATTTCAAACGAAATATCAATTTTTCAAAAACCGAAAATGTATTTTCACTTTCTATATGTTAATGTTTTTATGACAATCAATCAAAGTTATTTTATCAATTTTAGACGCAAAATGTGAATTTGTTAATCCCGGTGGATCGGTAAAAGACAGAATGGTAAAAAGAATATTCGAAGATGCTGAAAGACAAGGACTAATCAAGCCTGGAATGACTATCATAGAGCAATCGTCAGGAAATACTGGTATTGCGGTCGCACTAATCTGTGCTCTAAAGGGTGAGTATTAAGAGTCCATTTCGCCAGTCCGAAAAAGTAGCAACGTTTTATGTAAAACTGGCTAGGTATTTTTACACAAATGAAGAAGGAAATTAAAGATAAAGGATTATACTATATCTGTATTGTAGCACATTTTTAGACAAATTCTTTATATTTAAGAATTTCACGGTCAAACATCAACAAAATATTCCTTATGTTTGGACTAAATTTTCTCGAAAATAAAGATATAATTTAAAATTCAGTTACAATACGGAAGTAGATTGAAGTTTTATGATTACTGTGATATATAATTTATATGATTTTGTAACAAATTGCTCGCTATTTTATGGCAAATGCTGAAGTTCTGCAAACCTTAATCAAGCCTTAATTAAAGCACGTGTGTTTGGAATTTTGGGCGTGGCTTAACACGACAGAATCGGGCTCAGCCCTTAGGCAGATTTCTGGAATATAATATATCGTCCTATTGCTGCCAAAAGTCACTAACTAACATTTTTCCGAACAACCAAATTCAATCACTAACTATGTTTTGAAGCGGAGAATCGATTGCAAAAGTCATTAACTACGATTTCTGGCTATTTATGTTTTATTTTAATACCGAATAGTTACTAACTATAACATCTTTATGCAATGCAATTCTTCTTTAGACGCATTTTTCTCGGAAGTAATAAAAAGTAAGTTAGTGACTTTTGGCAGCAATGGGACGATATATTTTCTTCAGCCACACACCCGCTTTACCCAATCCGTGAGAGCGACCCGAACAGTATAGCCCAAGAGATGACGACATATTTAGAGAACATATTTTAGGCAAACTAGAATAACTAAAAATGTATAGTTTATTAACTGTTGAACCCAGAATCCTAAGTCTGGCTGGGGGGTTGGGGGTATTTCGCTACTGCGCAACCCATAACATTTGCAAAAAAATAAATCAAAAAAACATTCTTTAGGCAACTTGAAATTTGTTTATTCTTAAATTTTATCATCTATTTAACCTAGAAATAAGTATGCCAGATTTAAAGTGTAACCCGACCATTCCAAATATGTTTAATTATTATACCTGGAAAACATACTTTAGGCATTCTAAAATTTTTACAGCGTGTTTATTAGATGATATTAAAAAATATGTGTTAATTGCCAGACGAATTCAATGGGATTTAATACTTGCCAGACGCGAATAAAGATTTTAAATGAGCGCGATATGAAAGTCTTATGAGTATCCTATAAGCGCGAGAAAGATAGTTTATTGAGGCCCGGTCGGCAGCCGATGCGGCTGACGTAACAGCATTTTGGAGTCGTAAAAACTTAAAAAAAAACTAACTAATATTGAATAAATAAAAAGAAACATTTTTTAATAAAAATGTATGATTGAAATCCTTTCAATAAAAAGACTTTTTAATTTAAGTATTTTGTATCTGAAAGAATAAAAAGAGGAATAATTATTTAAAAATTAGCATAATATAAAATATATTTTTTTCAAACGTCACAAAAGTATAATTATTATTATACTTTTATGACATATTATATTATTATTAATTTTTGCGACCTGATAATATAAAAAAGTCATTTTAACGCCTAAGCATAAAAGTAAAGCACTTTTACTTACTTTTGAATCTATTTAGAAAGATTAACAATGGTACTTTAATAAAATTCCAGAATACTTATTTTTTAGCACTGTACATGGTACCCTTTTGTCGGGACTACGTTTTCTGGTAAAACCACTTCTTTAAATTTTAAACCATGTTGTTGGCGCACTTTTAAAAATTCTTTGCATTTTTGTAGTCTGCCTTCATCAAAAACAATAACTTTGTCACTAGTAACTTTTTTACAAACTACACAACTTAAATGTTTTTTATCCCTTGTGATTTAGTAGTTAGTAGCGAAATTAGTAGTTACTAAAATATTTATTTGCTGTAATTATTCTAAACTATTTACACTATGCACGTTAATATTTAATTTATAAATACATATTTGTACATGGTAACTTAATTCCAACAAAATAATCTCGGAATTAAAAGCCTGCAAATAATTGAAACCGAAAAAAAATTGTTTTTATGAAAATTTGAAGTACACCAAAATACTGTTACGTCAGCCGCATCGGCTGCCGACGGGTCTCAATAAACTATATCTTTCTCGCGCTTATAGATACTTATAAGACTTTCTTATCGCGCTCATTTAAAATCTTTATTCGCGTCTGGCAAGTATTAAATCCCATTGAATTCGTCTGGCAATTAACACATATTTTTTAATATCATCTAATAAACACGCTGTAAAAATTTTAGAATGCCTAAAGTATGTTTTCCAGGTATAATAATTAAACATATTTGGAATGGTCTGATTACACTTTAAACCCGAAAAAAAAGTCTGGCAGACTTATTTCTAGGTTAAATAGATGCTAAAATTTAAGAATAAACAAATTTCAAGTTGCCTAAAGAATGTTTTTTGAATTTATTTTTTTGCAAATGTTATGGGTTGCGCAGTAGCGAAATACCCCCAACCCCCCAGACAGACTTAGAATTCTGGGTTCACAAGTGATTAAACTTATTTTTTTTTGTTATTCTAACTTGCCTAAAATATGTTCTCTAAATATGTTGCCAGCTCTCCGGCTAGTACAGCGTAATAGACTCTTAAGTATTTTTTTTTGGATCTAATGTTAAAAAAATGTCTGCTAACACAAGTTCTACAAGGTAACAATATGTTAAATATTTTTAGGCTACAAATGCATAATTGTGATGTCAGAGAAAATATCCGGCGAAAAAGAAGCAGTGATAACTTCTTTGGGAGCCAGCGTAGTTCGATGTCCAGTCAACGCCCCCCTTGATGCTCCCGATGGAATGTGGGGTGCTGCCCATCGATTACGTAATGAAATTCCGAACTCCTTCATATTCGATCAAGTATAAATACAATTTTAATTTTAAAAATTAATCAAAGCTAAACTTGTATCCTTTTTTAATTTCAGTTTTCTCATCCTGGGAATCCCCTCACGCACTACGATACAACAGCGCTGGAAATTCTGGACCAACTCGATAACAAAGTCGACATGATTGTGAGTTTATCAAAATATATTTTAAAATGTGGTTGAAATATTATGTCATGAGAGTTTAATTTTTTGATTATTTAATTTTATAATAAGTTAAATGATGATGATGATATCTACCGTATGATCAAAAAAAATGGCATCCAGTTGGCTGGGAAATGACCATCGATGACATTTCCCACATAAATTTACATATAAAATGACAGCGATCTTCATTTCATAGCCATCGCTGACGCCGTTTTTTTTCGATCATATGGTACTACATCCTTCGGTGTCCTTTTCTATGACCTATATGATTGAATCTGCTCATTTATGTCAAAAAAGAATTATACATACTGCTATACATAATATAATAAATTATAATACACTGGATGTGTTTCAAAAGTGGCGCACCCCCATAACTTTTTTTATTTTTTCGGATAAAAAAAAGAGATTTGATATATTAGTATATATGACACTACAACTTTTGATTTTTAAATGGCACTCTCGGTATATTTTACTTCGATATAAAGTGGCACTCTGAATAGAAGGACATATGTGTCAACTTTTGACATTTGCTGTGTTAAAAACACGGCTGTGTCATGGCTGTGTTAAAACAAACAAATTTTTAATCTTGAAAAAATAGATTTGAACGTCTAATATTTTCCTGTCTTGTCCTGGCCGGTTAAAAGATGCCCAAATCGTATTTTTAATCATATCTCAATTTTTTTCAAATAGAACAACATTTTTTTACGAATAACTTGATACTTATTTAAGTATCATTATCTAAGTATTTACTTAGTATTTCGAGTCAAATTGTCGTTATGAACCATAAGCGAAAATGTCAAAAGTTGACGTATAATAGTCATTCTATTATTCAGAGTGTCATTTTCTATCGAATAAAGTAATAAAATACCGAGGGTGTCATTAAAAAATCAAAAGTTGTAGTCACTTCCGGTGAAACAGGAACTAAAACAATTGAATGCGTCAATCAATCCTAATTTATGTCATATATTCACATACCAAATCTCGTTTTTTTATCTGAAAATATAAAAAAATAATAAGGGTGAGACGCACCCGTTATAATATATTTGTTTTAGGTGTTTGGTGGTGGTACCGGTGGTACAGTAACTGGAATAGGCCGTAAATTTAGAGAAGTTTCACCTCACACAAAACTAGTAGGATTCGATCCAGTAGGATCAAAGTATGCATGTCCGGCAAGTCTTAACGAAACTGACGTCACGTTTTTTGAAATTGAAGGTAATGCTAAAAGACCGTATGATCGAATAAAAACGGCGTCAACGATGGCTATGAAATGAAGATCGCTGTCATTTTATATGTAAAATTATATGGGAAATGTCATCGATGGTCATTTCCAAGCCAACTCGACGCCGTTTTTTTTTCAAACATACGGTACTTATTGGTAGAATACACCAAAAGGTCGTATATAAGTAAAAACAGCCTTAAATAAGTGCAGGTATTTTTAGGGGTATGTAATACATTTCATATACATATTTTTCGCATACATATTTTTTAAAAAAATCATTTTTTATTTTAATCTGATTTTCTTTTTTTAATAGATTTTGTTTTATTTAAATCAGTTAAATTCATATCCAATATGGTTAATAACTCTCAGTTATTTTGGACTTCTTTGAAAAACGGCAAAGAAAAAATAAATTTCTTTTATCGAGATCTACCGGTCCTGAAAGTATTTGCACTTATTTTAGACACACCCTATATACAGGGTGTGCCACTATAAACTGACATATTTTGTTTACGCCTGTTTGATATTTAAAATTTTTATGTAGGAATTGGATATACAGTAGTTCCGCCAACATTGGATCAAGGTGTTATGGATTATTGGATCAAAACCACCGATTTAGAAGCATTGCCTATGTGTAGAAGACTGATGCGCGAAGAAGGTTTATTAGTAGGTAAATATTGTAACTTGATTGTAACCAAGTTATTTTTGTATTGTTTTGTTTTAAAACTTGCATTCAGAATTTTAGTTTTATAACCAATTATTTTCTCTAGTAGAGGTAGTGGTTCCTCAGCTATAGGTATGAATATTTTGTATTTTAGGCATGAGCAGTGGAGCTGCTTTAGTTGCCGCCCTCAAGGCTGCCAAAGGACTAAAAAAGGGCCAAAACTGCGTCATAATGCTTCCGGATAGTATTAGAAACTACATGACAAAATTTGTGTCCGATCGTTGGATGGACGCCAAAGGATACCAACCGTGCGAAAATAAATACAACGTTTGGTAGGTATTAATTATTTTTTGCTTGACAGTTTTCTTTTATAAAAATGCATATCAGCAAAACATTTTTTTTTTCGGTAAAGAAAATGCTTTAATAATATTCTGACCACAGCCTGTTCATACCCAGCATGTCGACCTCCCATCATTTGCTTGGAAGTCTTGGAAGTACTGCTGACATCATCATTATCAGCTTGTTCAACTATTTCCAATTACAGTGTAGTCTCCCTCACATACTCTCTTTGTACTTGGGCCCATTGTTATCTATTGTTGGTTATACGGGCCCAAGTTATCCCTGTTAATTTCCTAATATCATTGTCCCATCTCAGGTTCGGTCTTCTTCTAGGTCTCTTAATTCCTCGTGAGTACCGCTGTAATTTTTGTGGTCCATCTGTTGTCCGTTCTTCTTGGCAGGTGTCCTGCCTATTGCCATTTGAGGGATTTGATTCTGTGGATGACATGTATTACTTGGGTGTTTTGTCGTATCCACTCTATTCTTTTACGGTCTCTCTTGGTTATTCCCAGCATATTTCGTTCCATTAATCGTTGTGCGATCTGCAGTTTCCTTATGATGTCCGTTTTAAGTGTCCAGCTTTCGCATGCATAGGTCATGACTGATAGTAGGTACACATTGGTCGAATGCTTTCTTCTTTAGATAGAGTGGAATTCTAGATTTGAATATGATTGGGTTTCTTCCATAAGTATTCCATGCTAACTTAATTCTTCTATTGATTTCTGGTAGTAGAAATCCCAAGCTGTGTATTAGTGGTCCCAAATATATATATATATATATATATATATATATATATATATATATATATATATATATATATATATATATATATATATATATATATATATATATACCGTATGATCGAAAAAAACGGCGTCCAGTTGGCTGGGATGACGATCGATGACATTTCCCATATAAATTTACATATAAAATGACAGCGATCTTCATTTCCCAGCCAACTGGACGCCGTTCCTCGATCATACGATATATATATATATATATATATATATATATATATATATATATATATATATATATATATATATATATATATATATATATATATATATATATATATATATTTTCTTCTACGGCTGACGACTGCTGACATATATGAAGGAAAACAGGCGCGACCTGTGAAACATCTGCCTGCGAATACGCAAGAACAAGCGTAGATGGTCAACTGGTAGTGAGTAAGCTGTGATTCTGACGGTCTCTGAAAATCGTAGAATAATTAAACATAAACAAAACATACATTTTTAGCTCATTTTATCCCATTATAGACCAGTATACATGTATTATGTCTTAACTTACGACCTAAAATTTTTGACGTTAATTTTCATTCATACAAAACATTTTTTTTGTATAAATAACATATAGACATTCGTAATGCAATAATTTTAAATAATAGTATATTGTTTTATTAAGGGTAAAAGTAAAAATGACACTTTTTGTGGCGAGACTGTACCTTTGATTTGGCATACAGGCGAGTCACAAAAAGTCATTTTTTACTCCTAATAGAACATGCTATTTTTTTTTCAAACGCCACAAATAATTTTTTAAATATGTAATTTCAAACGTTCCAAATAATATAAAAAAAAATAAAAGTAATAGCTTCTATGTACCTAATTATATATTGAGAAACTATGGTTACGCTAGTTGAATTTGACACTTTATGTCAGCTTAATAATATATTTTCGTACTTTTGTGCTTAGGCGTAAAAGTGCTTTACTTTTATGCCTAGGCGTTAAAATGATTTTTTTATATTGTCAATCATGTCAATACTTTTGTGACGTTTCAAAAAAAAACTGTATTAACATCAGAAGTGTGAACAAAAAGTGTTTCCATTTGTTTTCTTTTGAATAAAAAAATTCTATAGATAGCTTTGTTTTATATTTAAAAAAAAAATTAAAATGAAGATGATTAATTAATTTGATCCTGCAGTATATTTGATAAAAAATATCATAATACGTTTATTTATTTATTTACAAATTATTTTTTGTTTCTTTTGTTATAGGTGGTGGAATCAGAAAGTGTCAGACATAAAATACAACACTCCTCTTATTGTAAACACTACTGATTCTCTGGAAAAAGCTTTGAATTTATTACAATCACAAAAACGGAACGAAGCGGCAGTTGTAGAATCCAACAGGTAAAACTTTAAACCCTATTTAGTTTTAATTCTTTTCAACCACTTATCTGTACATATTTACTATCCTCCATTCATGCAATTGTGCAGCTCCGAACTGTTCAAGAACGCGATGCTCTCACTCCATTCAAATGAGTCATAAAGTTCAGAACTATTCCGCGCCATATGGCGGCACCAGGCTATCGCGCACAGCTCCTTTCAGAACCGTTCTCGAGTAACCCAGAGCGTGAAGCTCTGGAACTTGAAATTCGTGAATGGAGGGCAGCAATTTACTGTCCTCCATTCACGCAGTTGTGCAGCTCTGAACTGTTCAAAAACACGATACTCTCACTCCATTCAATTAGGTCAAAAAGTTCAAAACTGTTCCGCGCCATATGGAGGCACCAGTCTATAGCGCACAGCTCCTTTCAGAACCGTTCTCGAGTAGGCCAGGGCGTAAAGCTCTGGAATTTGAAATTCGCGAATGGAAGACAGCAAATGTCTTGCCTGTCAGACTTACCTGCTTCTGCTTAGTTAAAACGTATGAGAGCTTTTTCTGACCTATAGATCACGAAAAAGAACGGTGTCCTGTTTTGTGGAAATGACGATTGATGACATTCCCCATATAATTTTACTTACAAAATGACATCGATCTACATTTCCAGGCCATCGCTAACAAAGTGTTTTTTTCTATTGCATTGTATTTATCATTTATAAACACTTTATGTTTTATTGCAGAAATCTAGTAGGCACAGTAGACATTCCAACCATACAAAACAAAATCCTATCGCAAACCCTTAAACCTAGCGATCCAGTTGACAGGTGTACTAGCAGAATTTTGCCAAAATTGACAAAAGATTCGATTTTAGGCAGAGCCTATCGCATAATTGAGAACGACCACTTTGCGATTGTAATCGAAACCACTGGTAAATATAGAAAAAATCTTTATTTTAGAATTTTTTAGTAAATGTATTATTTATTTTGTTATAGGTAGTGGTGGTAATAAAATTGAAACACCGATAGGCGTGATATACGGAGAAGATATATTCAATTATGCTGCTACAAAACAGAATTAATTTTATTATACATTTTTTTTAATAAAAATGAAAGTAAAAATATGGTTTTTGTTTTTTCTTTCACTGTACTATATTCTACTCCCATCTCTACATAAATTTTAGTAGATATATTTTCTAACTTCAACAATGACTTTTTTGTAAAATGCGGTAAAATGTTTTTTTCTAGTATTTCCTACATTTTTCGTCTCTTATAAAAAAGGAATATTGGCTTATGGAAATTGCCAAATCGCCCGACGCTAACGGACAAACGAAGCACTTTTTATCTTGATTCTAAAAATATGTAGTTTTTTTTTTGTTCGCGGGATATTGAGACACTCTGTATGTAAATTGACGAGAAAATTTATTATATATCGATATATTAAAGCTCAATCCTACACCGTCCTCAAGAGTAGGAATGTGCATCCAGTTTATGTGAACTATGATCTCTATCTGTAATCTGTAGGTCCACTTAACATTATTGTTCAGTGGGCCTACTACTCATAACATTACAACATAACCTATATGAAAAACATTATTTTGATTTTGATATGATTTGTTAAAAAAGAATTTCTGAAAAGAATACAAAAGCTAAAAGTTGATTTAAGTAGTTTGAATTTTTCTTTTGATAAATCATGCCCTGTTGTGCGGTAAAAAGCTGTAAGAATCATCCAAAATTCTTACCACAAAATAGCCAAATTATTTTTCATTCGTATGTATCTAAACAAATGGTTTAAAATAAACATATGTATACGTTTCACTTTACTTTTAAGGTTCCCCAAAGAGGATATCTATAAAGAATGGCTCAAATTAGTCAATCGGACTGTAGAAAACTGGGATGGTCCAAAAGGCAAAGTAGTATGCTCGGAGCATTTCAAAGAATCAGATTACTATACGTTTTTCGGGAAAAAATGTCTCCGTCCGAACGCATTGCCTTCGGTCAAATTGGATCCAGTTATAAAAATAACTATGAACTTAACAAGGGGCCCGTTGAGAAGAATACCAGTTCAAAGAGCTCGAAACAAAATGAGACATAATCCTCTAATGACACCTTCACTTTTAAAATCCAGACCTTTAATAAGGAGACCTATTTATAGAATACTTGCAAGAGCAGAAAATATTATGAACAACAGGTATTAATGTAATGTCTAGATGCAATATATGTATTAAGTATTTTTTTATGTTTATAGTATTAATATTATTAACAGAGAATTTGGTATGAATTTAACAAAAGAGAGTGTTCTAGCGTCTATAGATAAAAATGGAGAAGATTTAAAACAAGTGAAGAATAGTGAGCCAGAGGTCAGGTAAAAATACGTAATAAATTAAGGCACCAGGGATTTTACTTTTTTATTGCGTGGTTCGTTGCATGTTCGTTGTACAGTGATAATATACATACTGGGTGATTCAGTGTTCTGAAAAAGAATCTCCCTATCTTTAACTCATAGTACCTGTATAGAGGTACATACATTTATACAAGAATAATTTATACAGGCTGATATGTATGGAAACGATTGATTATTGGGCAAAGTATATAAGATCTCGCAAAAAGTTGAATACGAAAGTTATAGGGTTTCAATGCCTAACATTTTGTGATAAATTTAAAGAAGTATTCAGGGTCGGTCATAAAGTCGTGGCAACTCAAAGATTCATTTTTTTAAATGGAACCCGTTCCATTTTAAGCAATTGTAATACACATAATGTACCTAAAACCAACCGTTTCCAAGATATCGAGTTTTAGTTTTAAAATGTTAAACAAAAATTTTGTAATTTCCAGATTTGATATAATCTCATTTTATACATCTATAAATGCTAACTTGAAAACTAATGTTAAATATGATTAACTATCATAGTTTTCGTAGAATGGCATTGTTAAATGACATTGAAACTAATTAAATCGAATTGTTTAAGTGATATTTTCAAAAGTCAATAATTCAAAAACGGTTGGTTTGAGGTACATTGTGTGTATCTCTGTTTTTGCTTAGAATTGAAGGAAGAATTGAAATATACAATAATATACAGGGCTTCCGTTTAAAATAATGAAACATTGATATGCCACGACTTTATAACCGATCCTGTATACTTTAATATATTACTCGCCAATAGACATTTAAAAACCCTATAACTTTTATATTTAACTTTTTGCGGTACCTCGTATATTTTACTCAATAATCGACCGTTTCCATCCTGTATATACAGGGTGTTTCAAAAAACATGTGCCATCTCTCGTGACGAGATTCCTCACGTAAAAATAAGATTTATTTTTCATATCAATATTGATCCGATTCTGCATTAGTTCGTAGCTACAGGGTGTTAAAATCCTAATATTTTTTCGATTTATTATAATTTTCTTCCAAGTACTTCTAGCGTTTACAATGAAATTTTGAGGGTGATACTATAAATGCGACATATTTTAAAGCTAAAAAAGTGTCGACATATTCACCAGATACGTGAATATGGGTTATCACTGGAATATTTTTTCTAAAAAAAGCATGTCCGCCACTGACTTTTTTCTCTTGTTAGCGAAATAGTGTAAGCCGAGGTGTAAGCAGTTTAAAGTCGTTTAAATGTTGTCTCTTGATATTTTGTCGATTTCGGCCTCCTTGATGAGATAAACGCAATTTTATTAACTTGCCTTTATTCAAGTCTAATAGCAACCTTCAAAAAAAATGAATATCGTTAACTTGCGAAAGTTAAGTACTCATTGGTTCCTCGTCAAAAAATATGAAAATAAGTACCTATAAACATGGGTATGGAAATCATAGTTTTAGAGTTACAGGATGTTAAGGTTGGGTTAATAGTAATATTAACTAATAGTAATAATATTTAATAATAAATTAGGTAAAATATATAATTTATTAATTTTATTAATTGTGATTAATATTCTGATTAATTCTACAAAATATCAAGAGACAACTTTTAATTGGCTTAAAACGGCTTACACAATTTAGATATCAAAAGAAAAAAATCTGTGGCGCACATGTTTTTTTTTTAAATATTCCATTGATAACCCATATGCACGTCCCTGATGAATTTATGGACACTTTTTTAGCATTAAAATATGTAGCACTTAGAGTAACTTTTACCCTCAAAATTTCATTCGAATCGCTAAAAGTACTTGGAAGAAAATTATAATAAATCGAGAGATAATTAAGTTTTTAACACCCTGTAGCAAAATAAAAACACTCACTTTTACTTTTACACTGGACGCGCGTTTCGCTAACCATATTAGCATCATCAGCAGATGATTATAAACTAAAGTACAATCTACAAGTTGAGCGTTTATATACTCGCCCAGTGGGCACCGAGTGGGCGTAGCAAAATCTAGCCAACCGAGTCAGAACCCACTCAGCGTAACAGTTAGATTTCCGCCACTAGAGTAGTAGGAACAAAGAACTTGAAGGAATTGGATCGTTGTCTCTGTTCATACTATCTTTACATTTATTAATTCTGATGCTTTCATAAGCATCTAATTGCCTGTAATTTGAGACTTTTTTAATTAATTTTAAATTATTAAGATCTATACAATGTTCTTTATCAACAATATGTTCGGCAACGCAAGATTTATCCGGTCTACCATATCTTATCTGAGCTAAATGTTCTTTAACTCTAGTTAATATTGATCTTCTAGTTTTCCCAACATATTTCTGATTACAATCTTTACAAGAAACTTCATAAATACCCGACCTTTCCAGTGGACGTGTTTTATCTTTTGGATTACCTAATAATTGTTGTAATTTATTATTAGCACTATACACAAGTTTATAATTGACATTCTTAAAAATTCCTTTTAGGCCACGGGATAACTCTCTATCAAACGGTATCGAAAAATATTTAGACGTATCTTTCTCCACTTGAAAAGTCGAATTTTCAGAAATCATTAACCTATTTCTACCTACCTTTTCTAATTAATTTATCAACTAGTGAAGGAGAATATCCATTACACTCAGCTACATTCCTAATGTAATCTCTTTCTATTTCATATCTTTCATTGGAAAGTGGAAAACTAAGTAATCTATGAACTAAGAAATTTAAACTAGCCATTTTATGTTCAACACTATGATGTGATTCATTAGGAATATATCTGCGTGTGGTCGTATTTTTCCTATAGATATCAAATTCCAGGCAATTATTAGTATTTCTAATAACTAATACATCTAGAAATGGTAATCTGTCGTTGTTCTCAATTTCATGCGTAAATTTAATGGAAGGAAAACGATTATTTAACTTAGAAATAAAATTATCTATGGTGGCTGAATGTGTGTCAAAAACAGCAAAAATTACGAAAATCGAGCCAATTGAAAGATTCAAATAAATAATATCCAGCTCAGCAATTTAAAGATATTATTGTTAACTTTTTTTATTGTGAATTTGAAATTCTCAGTATACGATCTAACAATATGCATAATATTAATCGTAGTTATTATAAATAAATCACTTTCTACAAACTAGTTTCTAATGCTCTACATGTTCGAAAGGGTTATTACCACCTTGTCTATTGCACAAATTTATTATTCTTTCAATTTTATTTATAGCTCTTTGAACATATCTTCTTCTTATACTTCCGAATGCATTTTTACTCTTTATTGTAAATGTTGAAAAATATTGATTTCAGTTTTACAAATGACGTCTGGTAATGCAATTATTTTTTTTTATTGAATTTGATTTTTCGTATTCAATGTTTTACCCCACGTCATAGTTAAATTTGAAGGCTTATCCATATTATTAACATTATCAATATGGTAACGATGAATAATTTAAATATTTAAAAAACAGAGCCGGACTTGAAATTAGTTTAAATAAATTTTATGTTTAAATGTCTGAAACAAAAAATAAGTATAAAGTGTGGCATATCATTGTACTCAGGAGACTGAGTTCTTTCAAAATCTGAAATAAAAAATGCAGGTCCGTATTCAAAAAAATTAAGTCGGCCTCTGTATCTCACAAATTATCAGCTAATTTCTAAAATCTAAAAATACTATCAGATAGCCCTAATAAAGTGGCTATGAGAATATGCAATTAGTTTTTTGATTTTCTAAAAACTAACGACAGGAAAAAATAAAATTGATTTTCAAAAAAATCCGTTTTTTTTTCAAAAAACTCAGCAAACCTTGAAATTTTTAAAACTTTTTTGATGGCATTTTGATGAACATCCCAAAGGCACAACTTTGCCCCAATTTAACCATGTTCGTATCTATTACGGTTACCGAGATACCAATGCTCGTACCTCGAATTTGTAGCACCCTGTATACATATTATATTATTATATTTTTTTTATGTAACATTTACTAAGGATTTTATTTATAGTATTGATTTAACAGAAGACAATCCGGAGGTAGAGGAACAAGTAGAAACAGTACAACAAATAGAATTACCAGTGGAACAAAGGTAAAATATAATAACTAAAATTCCTGAATGTACCTGTATCTGTACCCTAGAAGCAAACTATGCTAAGTCCAAAGTTGGGGGCGCATATTTGAGATACAGGGGTCCCAATATTCCGTGGACATAGAACTACTACGTATTTTTGAAATCAAAATAAGTTCATTGGACAGTGTTTAGCTCTATACAAAAGTGCTTTGTTTGGCCGTTAGAGGGCATCAAACATTAAATATATCATTTTTTTTTTCAAATATTTTAAGAACCGTTATTCCGATTTGAATAAGATTTTGTTTATTTTAATATACAAATTATGTTGTCATACAAAAAATTTTGGTATTTGTAATTGTATTGGTAAGTTATTTAAAAAACTGTTTTACATTTCGTTTAAGTTCAAAATAAATTGTTCATATACCAAATATTACAATCATAGGTTTAAAAATAACCGAGTAATTAGGAAATAATTTTAAAAAAGAACTTTAAATTCGTTGTTCTCAAAACTATGTTTGGTCACTGGTCAACATAGTTTGCTTCTGGGGTACAGATATACATTTTCACAAGAATAATTTATATTTTTTTGATGAACAAAATGTGGTATTTACGAAGTATTTTATTTATAGTATTGATCTAACACAAGATGATCCAGTAGTGGAAAATGTACAACAAACAGTACAACAAATAAAATTACGTGTGAAACCAAGGTAAAATATATCTAGTAATAAAAAAATTTCATTGTTGCTACTGTAAAAAATTACTAAATTTGCAAATCTATAATTATGAGTAGGGTTGCCACCTGTCCCTTTTTGAAAAAGTCAGTCCTTTTTTGGAACAAATCGTCCTTTTAACTTTTTTTGACCTAAAATGTCCTTTTATTTACGTATTTTTACTGAGAAAATTATCTACAGCAACCAGCAATATTCCTTCCGTCCAAATGTAAAGACATTTTGATAAAAAGTCATTTGTTAGTGATGGGATCACTCGAGCGAAAATTCGCTCGAGTACTCGATTGTTGAAATAACCGACATCGCTCGATTATGAACGAGCGATGCAGGTGACGAGTACCAAGCGACGAACGCAAACGATCCTAGAATGAAATAAATTGAAATCCGATTTTAATGTGACCTACTCGATAAAAAGCCGAGCGAATTTTCTACATACATTGCAGGTAGCAAATTTATACGACGCCGTATATACCGGGTGCGTCTCAAAAGTGACTCACCCCTATTACTTTTTTATTTCTTTAGATAAAAAAATGAGATTTGGTATGTTAGTATATGACATAAATTAGGATCTATTGACGTATTCAATTGTTTTCTGTCACTTCCTGTTTCACCGGAAATGACTACAATTTTTGATTTTTAAATGACACCCTCGGAATATTTCTACTTTTTATTCGATAGAAAATGACACTCTGAATAGAATTACATATCATGTGTCAACTTTTGACATTTTCACATATTTATTTGAAATTATAACATGCGGACAACTTTTGACATATTCGCTTAAAAACAAATTGTAAATTTTAAATTTCAATCTAGAGTGTCATGGCTGTGTTAAAAACACTAATTTTTAATCAAGGAGCCTTGGAAAAATAGATTTGATCGTCTAATGTTTTTAGTGTCTTGCCCTGGCCGGTTAAAAGATGCCCAAATCGTATTTTTGATCATATCTCAATTTTTTTCAAATGGAACGAGGGTGGATCATTAGCATATTTCGAAAAAGAATTTTTTTACGAATAATTTGATACCACACACTTGGTACTTCGAGTCAAATTGTCGTTATGAACCGCATGTTACAATTTCAAATAAACCATATGCGAAAATGTCAAAAGTTGACATGTGATATGTCATTCTATTCAGAGTGTCATTTTCTACCGAATAAAGTAAAAAAATACCGAGAGTGCGATTTAAAAATCAAAAGTTGCAGTCATTTCAGATGAAATCAGAAGTCAATTAATATGTCAATCAATCCTAATTTATGTCATATACTAACTTACCAAATTTCGTTGTTTTATCTGAAAAAATAAAAAAGTTATAGGGGGTGATCCAGTCTTGAGACGCACCCGGTATATTTATCCGTTGCGTATCTGAGCGACAAAATTTTACGACCTACATCGACAATGCTTCGAAATAAACTAAATCAAGCGAATCGCTCGCCGCTTACTACTTGCCGTTCATTACCGAAAGAATATGTGCCATAGACTTAAAATAAAATATAGGCTACACTATTTACATCTAAACGCGGTCAAACAATCTTTTTTGTACACATGTTTACTTCTGGGTACAGTCGACCGAGCCTTCCTCATCCAGCCTATGTTGTCACGTCTTTAATATTATCAATATTTTTTTTCTTGTTATACACATATATTGAGATATTAATACTACAGTTTAATAAAGTAGGTTTAATATTCCATAGATGTATTAAATAGTCCTTATACTACTAAATTATAAGTGGGATACTGTTTAATAAGGATAAGTTCCTTACAATATGACAACACCGATTAGAGGCGAGGGAGCCTATTCATTCATTTATTACCTTGTAGTACGTGTCGCACGTGTGCGGTAAAGCTTTGTTGCCGCTATCTCCCCGGCTGTATTAACGCATTTTCTTAGCTTGTAGTCCTTAAGTGTTTATTTTATTGACTTTTTTGAAATATAAAATATGGTTCGCCAGTGTTGTTCGCCAAATTTGACTTAAATAATCCATTTAAGTCTTGAAACGACTTTTGACCGGTAGGCAACTCTCAATTTACCCATTGGGAGTCAGTGGCGTTGTTGTAGAAAGGCGCTTATTTAGATAATATTTTAGTAAAGTCTGAATTTTTTCTCTTACATTACATTATTTACTTACTTACATTGTAACAAAATCATAATTATAACCCTGTTAATAATTAATAATGTTTTTATTAAAAATATATTCCGGTTTATTCTAAAATTATCTTCAGAATCTAAAATAACATACAAGAATTTTAAAATGATATTACATTATGAAACAATATTTTTAATATACCGGGTCGTCTCAAAAGTGGCTCACCCTATAACTTTTATTTTTTCAGATTAAAAAAAACAGATTTGTATGTTAGTAGGTATATGACATAAATTAGGATTTATTGACGTATTCAATTGTTTTTGGTCTCTTCCTGTTTCACCGAAATGATTACATCTTTTGATTTTTAAAGGCACCCTCGGTATATTGCTACTTTATTCGATAAAAAATGACACTCTGAATAGAATGACATATCCTATATCTACTTTTGACATTGTCGCTTAAAAATATATCCTATTTTAAATTTCAATCCAGGGTGCCATGGTGTTGTTAAAAACACTAAGTTTTAATGAAGGAGCCTTGGAAAAATAGTTTTGATCGTCTAATAGGTTTCGTGTCTTGTCTAGGCCGGTTAAAAGATGTACAAATCGTATTTTTAATCATACATATGTCAATTTTTTCAAATGGAACAAGGGTGACTCATTAGCATATTTGAAAAAAGCATTTTTTTATGAATATATTGATACCACACACTTGGTATTTCAAGTCAAATTGTCGTTATGAACCGCGTGTTACAATTACAATTAAACCATATGCGAAAATGTCAAAAGTTGACATATTATATGTCATTCTATTCAGAGTGTCATTTTCTATCGAATAAAGTAGAAATATACGAGGGTGCCGTTTAAAAATTAAAAGTTATAGTCATTTCCGGTGAAACAGGAAGTGACCAAAAACAATGGAATGCGTCAATCAATCCTAATTTATGTCATATACTAACATGCTAAATCTTGTTTTTTTATTTGAAAATATAAAAAAATTATGGGGGATGAGCCACTTTGGGACGCACCCGGTATAATAAAGACAGCACCGAGTTAAATAAATGTAGTTTTTTCATTTTATCCACTTCCTATCATCTTCCTTGCTTTAATGGAACAGATTTATGTTTTCTCTAATTTACATAAGACATCATCACTTAACCAGAAAAAAATTACAACAATCATATTTTTTTCTCTCCCTGTCGCCGATTCTATTATATCTGTGGAATAGATCCTGTTTTGATTAATATTAGGGGTTGTAAATGTTTGACTAAAATTAATAATTTATTATTAATTTCAAAAATTACGTAATTTTGATTATAAAATTTCTTCTATAACGTGTATTTTATTATTTTTATCCTTTTGGACTCTAAGACGTTTTTTCTAAACTTTTATTTAAAAAACCTGTCCTAAATCTTAATAAAATATAAAAAGTTTAAATACGATATATTTTTAATTTAATTATAGCTTCATTAAAATAAAAAAATTACCCGGCTATGAGACGGAGAGTTCAGGTGTACTTGAGAAACGAAAGACAGTGTTGTGTTTCTCGGCAGAGTCGTCAGGGAACGACCGTTACGACAGAGACAACCTATCTATCGCTCGTGTCGCACTTGTTATAACCTAAAAAAATAACACAACAATAACAAGATATTGTCTGACCGCATGTTCCAGCTATTTATGAATGAGATGCTCAGTCTATATTTTATTTTAAGTCTATGGTTTTAACTATTTTGAAGAGCAATAAATTTTCGTCCGTACCTGTATAAAACTACTGGATGAAAAAATATACATTTCCGTGATTTTTTACTTAAAAAATATCTCTTGGTAAAAATCGCTACCAGCAACCGTTCTCAAGATATTTAGAATGGAAACAGTCAATACATGTCATTATTTACAAAAAATAAACATGTCGTGTAGATAGTTATTTGACTGAAATGATAAATTTGGGGATTTTTAATTAATCATAAATTTATCTTCGAAAAAATGATAATAAAACAGTTTCTGTTGAACTTTTGGCACAAAAACATTTCAAATTTATGATTTCAGTCTAATAATTATTTAGTCAACATATTTAATTTATGTCAATAACAACAGGTACATATTGATAATTTCGATTACCAATATCTCGAGAACCATTACTTGTAGCGATTTTTATCAAGAGACCTTTTCTACGTAAAAAACGTCACAAATGTATATTGTTTACTCAGTACTTTTATACAGGTAGGGGCGAAAAGTTATTACCCTTCAAACCAAGTAAAAAATATGTACGTGGCGCCCTCTACAAGTAGGAGACATATTGACATCAAAATCAAATTTCTCATGTCAAAAACTCACAGACACCAATTTTCATCCAATGACGTTATTTCAGAAATTAGTTGGAAAAAATCGAAATAAAATTGAAACTTCTACACCCTGTATCCAAAACTAAGCATTTTAGGACATACATTTATACGAACTTTTTTACTTATCTTTATCTGCAGAATATGCTGCCAAAGTTTCCGGAATACAGTTCGGACCACCCTATATATTATAAAACTTTATGTGATAAACAAAAACAAATGTCAAACCACTATCAAATTTTTTGATAGTGGTTTGACATTGTTTTTTTACAAAGGTGCCCATTTTGAGAAAACTAAACAATTTTTTGTAGGTCCGTTTTACTAGCATCACCGAAATCCAAAGCACCCACAGAACCAATACAATTTAATGAAGGAGCGTTATTGACTAATGTGCAACAATCACAAACTGTCAATTTAATCCCAAGGTAACTATATTTACAGGGTGACCCATTTATCTAGAAAAATTCTTATCAAGTTCTCTGATATTTTGATTTACCTCCTTTTTAAATGTTCTGCTATATCTTTACTTTTTAGTAAATACATTTTAAAAGCAGTTAAAAGAACAATTTAATTATATGCATTATTGTAAAGTCGGAGAGATTGACTTGAGCTGGGCGCTGTAATATAGTGCACCAGCTTTCCGCTTATTGTTGAAGTCTTATTGCTTTGTGAACTTGTGCCATTGTAGCCGGTAGAGGTCATTAACAACCGCTTGCGTGAAGCGAGAATGTCTCCTTTCGAACCATAGAACTATTTCTTGAGGGTCTATTATGTCTCTTATTTAGCTAGTGATCATATTTATATTAAACCGAAACAAGAAATAAATACTCGTACTCACGTTTGTGAAATTAATAGATTGCGGCGACTTTAAAAGGTTTAGAAAAAATGATGTAAAAAGATGGTAAAAATTAAAAAGAAAACCGCAGCGTACGGCTGCTCTTCGTGTGGTGAACAATAGGTGTAGGTTTATTTAATTGTTTTTGCATATTGTAGGGCACCACTTAATTTAAGCCAAGTGAAGGCGATATTTAAAAAAAAATTAAGAAAATTGCCACAGGGCTAAAGATGTTCTGTAATGATCTTTCTCAAATTAAAACAGCAAAATTTAATTAAAAACTATGTACATTTATTAATAATAATTAAATAGGTTGAAACTCCAGTTTGAAAATTAATAAGGAAAAAAGTAGTCATTAAAAAAATATACAATAAATTAATGTTATTTTAATATATTGAAAATTAAATTAAATATTACCAAATATAAATTACCAAACATAATCGTTGTGTTTAAGTTTCATTAAATGGTTTTAATAAAAAGGTAGAACATGCTTGCTTCATCCACGTTACCGTAGATGGAGCTGAAAGTTTTGGTAGGGTATATATAAACACAAAATACAAGAAGCGGAAAAGGGGCCAAAAAGGTAGAAAGTTGAGAAAAAGAGCAAAAAATTCTAAAACAAAACATAAATGAGTACTTAGCATTTGCTCTGAAGCTGTAGTCAATTAGGGTTGATTTCGTATCGTACTTGGGCCCATATCCATGATGTAACTGCTCCAAACCATCAGAAAACTTCAAAAATTACTGCACAAAGGGGGAAACTCGCCAGTTCACACCACCCTCCAACAGGGAACCTTCACGGAACCATTCAGAAAACTGCTCAAAAAATTCGGCTCAACAAAAATACTGCTGCTCTTAAAATCTTCTGAAAAAAACCTCCCAAAATCTTCGCAAAAAACTCCTCCAAAATGTTCTCCCAAAATGCCAATTCTTCCCCTTAAGACGGTAAAGGACACAAAACGCAGGGTTATTCTCCGCCACATAGGATGTACAAAAACTTTTCTAAGAAGATGAAAACCACTCTGGGACTCACCGTTGTTGAAATGGAAGTGTCGAAAAATCCGAGTAAATCTTTAAAATTCTGACAAAGATTATCCTCTGAAGACAAAAAGCAAACACACGCCAAACTGTGCTCGAAATATACAACGTTCAGGAAAGTTATCAATAAATTTAAGAATAATTTAAACTAATAATATAAATGGCAACCCTGCGCTACCACATCGAACGGCACTCACGGTATTCCCAAAATTGCAGAGGTGCAAACTAGGGAAGGGCATTATTTTACTTAAATTCAGCTAGAGATGTACCGCAAAAATAAGAAGTGAATTTCTTGAATAGCATACGTTATATCCACAACTTACAACTCGTTCTCAAAAAAATTACGATTACATTATTTTTAAACTTTTGTGAGAAGTATATTTTCGCAAAACGGTGAAAACCAATGGTGCAACTTTAAAAATATTGTATCGACTAGCGAATGCTCGTGTTACATTTATTAATAATAATTAAATAGGTTGAAACTCCAGTTTGAAAATTAATAAGGAAAAAAGTAGTTATTAAAAAAATATACAATAAATTAATGTTATTTTAATATATTGAAAATTAAATTAAATATTACCAAATATAAATTACCAAACATAATCGTTGTGTTTAAGTTTCATTAAATGGTTTTAATAAAAAGGTAGAACATGCTTGCTTCATCCACGTTACCGTAGATGGAGCTGAAAGTTTTGGTAGGGTATATATAAACACAAAATACAAGAAGCGGAAAAGGGGCCAAAAAAAGGTAGAAAGTTGAGAAAAAAGAGCAAAAAATTCTAAAACAAAACATAAATGAGTACTTAGCATTTGCTCTGAAGCTGTAGTCAATTAGGGTTGATTTCGTATCGTACTTGGGCCCATATCCATGATGTAACTGCTCCAAACCATCAGAAAACTTCAAAAATTATTGCACAAAGGGGGAAACTCGCCAGTTCACACCACCCTCCAACAGGGAACCTTCACGGAACCAGTCAGAAAAACTGCTCAAAAAAATTCGGCTCAACAAAAATACTGCTGCTCTTAAAATCTTCTGAAAAAAACTCCTCCCAAAATCTTCGCAAAAAAAACTCCTCCAAAATGTTCTCCCAAAATGCCAATTCTTCCCCTTAAGACGGTAAAGGACACAAAACGCAGGGTTATTCTCCGCCACATAGGATGTACAAAAACTTTTCTAAGAAGATGAAAACCACTCTGGGACTCACCGTTGTTGAAATGGAAGTGTCGAAAAATCCGAGTAAATCTTTAAAATTCTGACAAAGATTATCCTCTGAAGACAAAAAGCAAACACACGCCAAACTGTGCTCGAAATATACAACGTTCAGGAAAGTTATCAATAAATTTAAGAATAATTTAAACTAATAATATAAATGGCAACCCTGCGCTACCACATCGAACGGCACTCACGGTATTCCCAAAATTGCAGAGGTGCAAACTAGGGAAGGGCATTATTTTACTTAAATTCAGCTAGAGATGTACCGCAAAAATAAGAAGTGAATTTCTTGAATAGCATACGTTATATCCACAACTTACAACTCGTTCGCTAAAAAATTACGATTACATTATTTTTAAACTTTTGTGAGAAGTATATTGCAAAACGGTGAAAATGGTGCAACTTAAAATATTGTATCGACTAGCGAATGCTCGTGTTACATTTATTAATAATAATTAAATAGGTTGAAACTCAGTTTGAAAATTAATAAGGAAAAAGTAGTTATTAAAAAATATACAATAAATTAATGTTATTTTAATATATTGAAAATTAAATTAAATATTACCAAATATAAATTACCAAACATAATCAGTTTAAGTTTCATTAAATGGTTTTAATAAAAAGGTAGAACATGTTGCTTCCATCCACGTTACCGTAGATGGAGCTGAAAGTTTTGGTAGGGTATATACATAAACACAAAATACAAGAAGCGGAAAAGGCCAAAAAAGGTAGAAAGTTGAGAAAAAAGAGCAAAAATTCTAAAACAAAACATAAATGAGTACTTAGCATTTGCTCTGAAGCTGTAGTCAATTAGGGTTGATTTCGTATCGTACTTGGGCCCATATCCATGATGCTGTAACTGCTCCAAACCATCAGAAACTTCAAAAAATTATTGCACAAAGGGGGAAACCTGCCAGTTCACACCACCCTCCAACAGGGGAACCTTCACGGAACCAGTCAGAAAACTGCTCAAAAAAATCTCGGGGCTCAACAAAATACTGCTGCTCTTAAAATCTTCTGAAAAAAACTCCTCCCAAAATCTTCGCAAAAAACTCCTCCAAAATGTTCTTAAAATGCCAATTCTTTCCTTAAGACGGTAAAGGACACAAAACGCAGGGTTACCTCCGCCACATGGGATGTACAAAAACTTTCTAAGAAGATGAAAACCACTCTGGGACTCACCGTTGTTGAAATGGAAGTGTCGAAAATCCGAGTAAATCTTTAAAATTCTGACAAAGATTATCCTCTGAAGACAAAAAGCAAACACACGCCAAACTGTGCTCGAAATATACAACGTCTGTTATCAATAAATTTTAAGAACAATTTAAACTAATAATATAAATGGCAACCCTGCGCTACCACATCGAACGGCACTCACGGTATTCCCAAAATTGCAGAGGTGCAAACTAGGGAAGGGCATTATTTTACTTAAATTCAGCTAGAGATGTACCGCAAAAATAAGAAGTGAATTTCTTGAATAGCATACGTTATATCCACAACTTACAACTCGTCCTCAAAAAAATTACGATTACATTATTTTTAAACTTTTGTGAGAAGTATATTTTCGCAAAACGGTGAAAACCAATGGTGCAACTTTAAAAATATTGTATCGACTAGCGAATGCTCGTGTTACAATGCGTTACATTACGACGCTCGTCTCAAGTCAATCTTCACCTTAAAACTATATTTTCATTAATTAATTAATTAATAATTAATGTCAATTTGGTCTGGTTCTGTTATTTTACTCGTATTAAATTTATTTAAAAAGTGCCAATCCTTTTACTTTAACGGATTGTGTTCAATCATATCACGAAAAAACAACAGATAAAGTTATAAATAACTAATAAAAATTGCTGAATAGCATTGATTAAGAAATGTTTACCTAGTAACTTTACAAACCTGTAATTAGGTAATTTCGGGAAAACTTTATAAAATATTTTTTTTAGGTCTGATTTATTACCATCAGTAGAATCTATGGCTTCCAGTAACCCACTACAATTTAATAAACCAACAACATTGAAACCTGTAAAACAACCACAAAAACTCAATTTAGTCCCAAGGTAATTATTCTATCTAGAAATTATGTATTATTCCTTTATATTACCTAAAAATCCTTCATATTCCTAAAAAAAGTGGTTCCAAGGTATTATTACAATATATGCGATCGAAAAAAAAAGACGTCAGAGTTTGCTTGAAAGATCGCTACCATTGTGCGCGTTCAGGGGACACAGCGGCTGACTGACCGCTGAAGATATTTTTACCTAATAACTTTACAAAGCTGTAATTAGGTAATTTTCTGAAAACTTTCTAAAATAAGTTTTTTTAGGTCTGCTTTACTACCATCAGTAGAGTCTATGGATTCCAATGGCCCACTACAATTTAATAAACCAACAACTTTGAAAACTGTAAAACAACCACAAAATCTAAATTTAATCCCAAGGTAATTATTCTATCTAAAAATTACGTATTATTCCTTTATATTACTTAACACTCATATTCCTAAAAAAAGTGGTTCCAAGGTAATATTATAATATACGGTCGAAAAAAAGACGGCAGAGTTTGCTTGAAAGATCGCTATCATTGTGCGCGTTCAGGGGACACAGCGGCTGACTGACCGCTAAAGATATTTTTACCTAGTAACTTTACAAATCTGTAATTAGGTAATTTTCTGAAAACTTTCTAAAATAAGCTTTTTTTAGGTCTGCTTTATTACCATCAGTAGAGTCTATGGCTTCTAGTAACCCACTACAATTTAATAAATCAACAACATTGAAACCTGTAAAACGACCACAAAATCTCAGTTTAGTCCCAAGGTAATTATTCTATCTAAAAAGTATGTATTATTCCTTTATATTACTTAACACTGGTATTCCTAAAAAAGTGGTTCCAAGGTAATAATACGTTCGAAAAAAAAAACGTCAGAATGTGTTTGGGAAGAACGCTATCATTGTGCGCTTTCAGGGAACACAGCGGGTGACTGACCGCTGAGGATTGCTCAGCGGCTGACCGTTGTTCTGTGTAAAAATAGAAGTTCAGGGAAGTCGCTTACTCAGCCATTCAGCCGCTGACCATCCCTAAACGCGCCTATTATATACCCTGTCAGCTATTGACAAAATGAGAAAACAAAACATAATTTTGATTACTTTGATAGAGCACAATCATATTATATACAATAGGATATCTGTTTATTAATTATTATACAGTTCATACCAAATAAACTTTTAGTCACGTGATTAAGCTTGACAGGCACAGCGTTGCCCACTTTTGTATATTTTTTAATGAAAATATTTTAGTAAACAATAATAAATTAATTATAAATATATAAACAGTTATTATTTACATCAACAAAACGCACCTTCTTAACAGCACTTAAGGGACATAAAGGGCCATTACTACCGCTTTCCCGTTCAAAATATTCTAATAAAGTTGCGAAGAGTTTTTTTACGGCTATTAAGATATCTTGTACATTTCACACTAAAAGAGGTTCTAAAAAGAACAATGTTTGACTGCAAGGTCTGCTAGTAAACATTTTCAAGCTTAAAGTATCACAACACTATTTATTTAAACCAAAAACTCGTAATACAAAACTAATGTGTCAAAACGAATGATAATGTCAGGAAATAAATAAATAAATCCGGCAACTTGACATTTTTTACAGAGCTACCACCTGAATCTCCAGCGCGAAATTTAAATTCCAGTTAGTCAGCACGGCAACAATAAATTTAACAATCGCGCCCTCGATTACGTAACTAAAAGTTTAATTGATATGAAATATACGAGTAGTAACTTTACAAACCTGTAATTAGGTAATTTTGGGAAAACTTTAAAAAATAAGTTTTTTTAGGTCTGCTTTACTACCATCAGTAAAGTCTGTGGATTCCAATAACCCACTAAATAAAACAATATTGAAAACTGTAAAACAACCACAAAATCTCAATTTAATCCCAAGGTAATTCTAAAAATTATGTATTATACACTTCTCCAATAAATTAACACACCACATTATTAAGTTAGTTAAAATACTTCTTATTACTAGGTTTTACAATGGATAAAGTTTTGTTTAATCTTAAGAATAATCCCGAAATTCTAAAAATGTGAAAATTCTGAAATTAGCGGTAATAATAGCTCCCGTATATAGCGTTTAACGCCTTGGGAGTAGCAAGGTACAGCTTCCTATACTAGAGCCGTTCGGTATATAAGGAAGGTATAATGCGGCTAGCACTACGCTTCAACCGCCTATTATTACCTCAGGATTGTGAATCCCAAATACTCATTTAAGGCTGAGTCGATCTAGGTACCCAAACTATTTTTATTTTAAATAAAAATAGTCGGCTGATGAAATGCCGGGTGTGGGATTCGTGTAGACGAGAGCCTGTACCTCTACGCCACCGGGCACCTAAATTAGCGGTATAAAAACAAAATTGACAAAAACATTTTTAGAAGCGAGCATTTCCACCTCTGGCACGAATAACATCTTGGCATCGTTGATTCATACGTGCATTAAGCTGCCTAATTGCGTCTTGGTCCAAATTTTCCTAGATATGGATTAGCCTCTCACCCAATGCTTCCAGATTGTTTGGTTTGGGTTGTTCTGACCTTAACCGCCTATTTAAGATATCCCACAGGTTTTCAATAGGATTTAGGTCTGGACTACGAGCCGGCCATGCCAGGTTGTTAAAGTTGACCTCGTCTAGATAATTTCTGACAACTCGTGCAACGTGCGGTCTGGCGTTATCTTGCATTAACAAGAAAATTTCACCGATATATGGTGCAAAAGGTACTACATGTTGTTTTAGGATGCCTTGTATGTACCGCTCAGCGGTTAAACTTCTATTGTTTATGACCATTACAGCGCTTTCAGATGGAACAGAGCGTCCGCGCGTACCGTCCGCTAGTTCCTTGAGTTTAAATGCTATCTTGAAAAAACATCCATCTGAAAGCGCTGTTAGATCCGTATGCGCCGTCAAAAAAATCCCTCCCCAAACCATAATTGACCCTCCTCCAAACAATGTAGTTTGTGAGAAATTGCATTGGGCATAATGTTCATTGGGTCGTCGAAAAACACGGACACGTCTCTCATTATTGTACAGGCAGAATCGGGACTTATCTGTAAATAGCACACGTTCCCAATCAGCCTCTAACCAATTTATGTGATCTCTTTTAGGTAAAATGACAGTTTTTTGATTCTGGCCCTTTCCCTACGGACCGGCAAATGGTTTTGAATACGGGGTGGTGTACCCTTGTCATCTGTACATCGTTTCCAGGTGGTCTCGTTGCGGCACAACCCTTAATAAATGCTACAAATTTTTTTCTGTTAATTTTCAAGAGAAACAGCGGTTTTTTGATTCTGGCCCTTTCCCTACGGACCGGCAAATGGTTTTGAATACGGGGTGGTGTACCCTTGTCATCTGTACATCGTTTCCAGGTGGTCTCGTTGCGGCACAACCCTTAATAAATGCTACAAATTTTTTTCTGTTAATTTTCAAGAGAAACAGCGGTTTTTTGATTCTGGCCCTTTCCCTACGGACCGGCAAATGGTTTTGAATACGGGGTGGTGTACCCTTGTCATCTGTACATCGTTTCCAGGTGGTCTCGTTGCGGCACAACCCTTAATAAATGCTACAAATTTTTTTCTGTTAATTTTCAAGAGAAACAGCGGTTTTTTGATTCTGGCCCTTTCCCTACGGACCGGCAAATGGTTTTGAATACGGGGTGGTGTAGCCTGTCTTTCTCGTCGGTGATCTATGGTTAAGCAGGACCTCGATCAGCAATTCTTGGTCTTAAATCAGATTCTCTTAATCGTAATCGAACTGTTTCAGCACTAATTTGCAGACCATGGACCTCAGTCTATAGGGTATGGCATGTGACAAAACGCTGTCTCAGAGCCAGAATTCTTAAAAATCTATCTTGATTTAGTTTTAATACGATTTCGACCTTGTCCTGACCTACGAGAATGATTCCCTGTTTCTAGGAATCTTTGTACTACCCGTGAAATGGTTGTATGATTAACATCAAATTGACGACCAATTCTTCGGAAGCTCCAGCCCTCTTCCCACAACACAACAGCTTGAGCGCATTCTTCGCTAGTTAACATACTGACACCTTACTACTTGTTTGTGAATTCTTTAAAAAAAAAGTTTGGTTAGGCAAATTGGCACAAAAAAAAATTGACACGTATCGGGCAAAAACTATACAAAATATAAACTAAAGGTATGAATTCCTCTCTGGGAAAAAATATACTGGGTCAAGAATTTCAAAGTGGTACGTTAATTTTTTGGAGAAGTGTATATTATTCCTTTATATTACTTAACACTCATCTTCCTTATTACTTGCTTTATCACCTCACTCAAACCTATTTTCTTTAATTAGTTTGACTAATATTATTTGACTAAAAACCGTATTTCTAGGTCTATTTTAAAATCAGCTGTATCACCTGTTGCACCCAAGAAACCAACGAAACTAGTTAATGGATCAAGTATATTGAAAAATGTTCAGAAACAACAACCACAAACTCTCAATTTGATCACAAGGTAATTAATATACAGAGTGAATCACTGATTCACTGATACTAATGAAATATATTTGCTGATGGTGCCTATAGTAATGAAACTTAATACATACATATTATGTATTAAGTTTCATTGCATTTCCAATGTGTAAGACAGAGATAAGTTGTCATATGTTATAACGAGTCTGCAGACAGGGATAGAAAGAAATGCAGAGTTGCCTGTGCCTGCCTGTTAAAAAAACTGAACTTTGTATGTGTATTAGACAGTGTGGTAAAAAGTAAAACCTTATAAATTTTATATAGTTTTTTGACGAATGCTAATTTATAACGGTATTCATAATTTATTATTATATTCTTTTCTGATTCAAATCCACATTTATTTAGAATAATTTATTAACTAACACAATTAAATATTTAATTAATTAATATTTGGGCGGAAATAATGGTGGTATATTTAATTGGTATACTCTTTTACAAAGATTTAAGTAGTTTTCTTTTTGTAAACAAATGGGCTAGCAATATTATCGTTTTTAGTACGTACCTATACATTGTGTACATTTGTTGCATTAAAAAAGTCTAAAATGTAATATACAGGGTGTTTCAAAACAAATGCGAAAAACTTTAGGGGGTGATTCCTTGTTCAAAATAAAGGGTAGTTTGTTTTATAAACGTTGGGTCAAAAGTCAACCATTAGGGAGATATCGCGGTACAAAGATGGCGGAAAAATAATGTTTTTATATTTTATCTTGAAAACGAAAGGAGATAGACTAATGAAATTTTATGGAAGCATTACTGTTATAAAAACACACTTTCAGGTAATTTTTTTACTTTTTTAAAATGAGTGGAAGGGGTTGAAATAAACTACCCCTATCATTCTTGTTAACGAAATTTAAAGAAAAATCTTATCAAACACATGCAAATGCTTTAATTTGGATAGTCTAGTTTGTTTAGAAACTTTTTTACCTCTTGTGTTTTTTTTGCTAAAACTCACCGATTGGAAATTAAAAATAAAATGTAAAGCATTACATGTCAGGACAAAAAACATTTTTAGATTAAGGATCTAGTGATAATAACGATAATAATAATCATCTAAATAATAACGTATTGCAGTAGAGTAATGTCAAATAAAATAATATTAGGAATATCCTAAAAAGTAACAGCGGCCGACTAGATTTTTTCCTAAAAAAATTACAGCAGCCCACTAGATTCTTTATCAGAAAATGTTTTTGGTCCTGACATGTAATGCTTTACATTTTATTTTTTAATTTCAAATCGGTGAGTTTTATCAAAAAAATACAAGAGATAAAAAAGTTTCTAAACAAACTGAACTATCCAAATTAATTTTTTTGCATGTGTTTGATAAGATTTTTCTTTAAATTTCGTTAACAAGAATGATAGGGGTAGTTTATTTCAACCCCTTTCACTCATTTTAAAAAGTGAAAAATTTCCAGAAAGTGTGTTTTCATAACAATAATGCTTCCATAAAATTTTATTAATCTATCTATTTTCGTTTTCAAGATAAAAAATAAAAACATTATTTTTCCGCCATCTTTGTACCGCAATATCTCCCTAATGGTTGACTTTTGACCCAACGTTTATGAAGCAAACTACCCTTTATTTTGAACAAGGAATCACCCCCTGAAGTTTTTCGCATTTGTTTTGAAACACCCTGTATATTATAATAAACGAGGTCTAAATTATAAGAAAATGCATTTTCTACGAAAATTTGAAGACAGGGAAAAAATTGTGTAACACAATTTGATAGACAATTAAATTGTGCATCTTATTCTTATAAAATATACCGAGTGTTCCATTTAAATTAAGCAAGGTATTGCAGTTTAAAGCCAGTAATTATTTAATATAAATTTTCAGATACTTATTATTTTATTATTACACAAAATTTAGTAAATAGAAAAACATCAGTACAATATTTGGTTTTAAAAACTTAAATACGCTGAGAGAAATGAAGCATTAAAATTATTGTTACTGCATTTTCACAAAATCGTAAATATTTCAAAAACGGTACTCTTAAAGTACGGTAAACCCAAGCGGTAAACCTTTTTTGCCTTTATTTTAATCGTAGAATCTAAAAATATACAGGGTGTTCCATTTAAAAAGTTATAACTTTGATTTTTTTTTATTTATTTGGGACACTCTTTAACTTTTCAAAGTAATTTTAAATTGTAGCTTTAGTAAAATCGAATTATTTGGCTACAGTACTCTGTGTCAAAGGTAGAGAATAACCCTGTATATGTCTCCATAAACACTTACTATACCCAAACCCTATTTTTACTGAATATATTTTTTTTTATTTATAGTAATGGTATAACACAGGATCGTATTATATTAACACCAATACAACCAAACATAGGAGTATTACAGCCAGAAAAAGTAAAGATTGAACCAAGGTATAACGTTTATTTAAATTTTTATTATTTAATTATAAAATGACATAATAGTGTGAGGTAATTGTGCTGGTAGTAATAGTACTATATGATCAAAAAGTGTTATGATCAAGCATATACCGTGCTGGCAACTGTTACTTTTAGGTCGGTATTTACATGTGTGGAAGTAAATCGCATAGGGATCTTATTCAGTCGGAGTGAGAGAAATGCGACGGTGTGTTGTTGCGGCGTTGCGGGTACGCCTTTCGCTATCAAGTAAAGTTTTAAAAAACTTTTTTCTCGAAAAGATAACTAGATAAAATCATTAGACATGTTTCTGAGCATCTGAAATGGAATTATAAGGATATCGTTAGGGTGTCATTTTGTTTATAACGAGAAAACGTCAGTAATCGGGTTAATTTAAAAACTCAACTTTTTAACACATAACACGCCATAACTCAAGAACTTTAGATATTGAAACTTTTTTTTATTATGAAGATCGGATCTTTTACAATATGTTTACATAAGAAAAATTCGATAAGGTTGTTTTTTCCATTCAAAAATTGTAAACAACCCATCCATTTACTTTTAGAGCATAGCAATTTTCAGCAATCGTGTAATTTTTTATTGATAAAGATTTTCACATACTATCTACGAAGAAAATACAGCAGAAATAGTAAGCAAGTTTTCGAAAAAACTACAATCAGTTATTTCTAATAGATTTCGAGATATCGATTTTTCTAATAGCGCGACCACTGTCGAACACCAACTCAATTCCACTTATTTTTACCAAAAATGCAAGTGTTTCTAGCTTGTATTTAAAAATTTTCAAGCTATAGGGAAAATTACAACTACTCGTTGATAAATAAATAAAGTATCACGAGACGTAATTAAATTGTGAAGCTGAACGCATGATGTACACCTTTCCCTAGAACTTTAAGTACTGACAGAGGTACTGATTGGGTCGACCGGTCAACTGCGACAAATCTGCTAAACCTTCCACGTCTCTTAGCAATGTGTACAGTTTCTGGGGTTTTTTCATACGTTTGGCAACGTGTTTACTGTTCTCTCTTTGTTCAGTACATTATAAACGCATTGTACTCTTCTTACATACGGAAATCTCGACCCAAGACTAACCTTTGCCAGCCCTTAATATATAATGATAGGAAATAAATTCTTATCAGATAACTTTTTTACCATACAGTACTATGTATAAGTGTGTTTTTATAAATATACAAAGGAATATTTTATAGGGTTCCACCATTACACACTAAGGCACAACATGTAGCGCCTATATTACGTAAAGCTAAACGAAAACTGATAAGGTAATTATATGGATATTTTTATGAATTATAAAATATGTACATTTTCTGGATAATAAAAACAATATTTTCAGGGTTCCTATACAAAATATAGTACCGGGGACACCTATGGGACCCATTATAATTAACAATCAACCTGATAACGAGGCAGTTCCAAGGTAAGACATAATAATATCGCACTGGCTAATCGAATTTGACAATGACAAAATCATATTTTTTCTGGTATTTTAATTGTAGCTTTCTCTGGGCTGTATTATAAAATTTTAGTATTTTGAAGGTAGATTTTGCAAATATCATTTAAATGTCAAAAAAAATTCTTTGACGAAAGCACAACTTGAACGCCTCTTCAAAAAAGTCTAATATAACTTTTGCATAGAATCATCTGGGGAGATAATATGTCACCTTTTCAAAATTTACGTGGGATTTCCTATGTCTCGTGTTCCGATGCACCACACGGTAGATACTATACAGGGCGTTTCAAAAAACATGTGCCATCTCTCGTGAAGCTAAAAAAGTGTCGACATTCACCAGGGACGTGCATATCGGTTATAATTATGATATTTTTTTTAAAGCATGTACGCCACTCACTTTTTTCTCTTGTTACCGAAATAGTGTAATCAGTTTAATGCCGATTAAAAGTTGTCTCTTGATATTTTGTCGATTTTGGCCTCCTTGATGGGATAAACCCAATTTTATTAGCAATAAATAGCAACCTTTAAAAAAAATCATATCGTTAACTTTCGAAAGTTTGAAATAAGTACCTACTCATTGATTGTTATCAAAAAATATAAAAAAAGTTCCTGTAAGCATGGGTATGGAAATGCATAGTTTTAGAGTTACAGGATGTTAATGACTTTGTTAAATTTGTTTTTTTGTAATTATCTTAAATACCATTATTTTTATTTGAAATTGCTGTAGGTTGGACTTATAGTAATAATTTTTAATAACAAATTAAATAAAATTTATTAATCTTATTTTAATTTTATTAATTGTGATTAATAAAATTGCATTTACCTCATCAAGGGGGCCGAATTCGACAAAATATCAAGAGATAACTTTTAATTGTCATTAAACGGCCTACACAATTTTGTTTACACTAACAAAAAAATGCAGTGGCGGACATGTTTTTGTTTTTAAACATTCCAGTGCTAACCCACATGCACGCCCCTGTTGAATTTATCGATACTTTTTTAGCATTAAAATATGTAGCACTTATGGTAACTTTTACCCTCAAAATTACATTAGAATCACTAAAAGTACTTGGAAGAAAATTATAATAAATCGAAAGATCATTAAGACTTTAACACCCTGTAGCCACGAAATAAAGCGGAATCGGACGTATGTTGAATAGAAAAATAAAACTTATTTTTACGTGTGAAATCTCCCCACAAGAGATGGCACCTGTTTTTGAAACACCCTGTATATATATAAAATACAGGGTAGTCCGAAATGTATTCCGGAAACTTTGGCAGCATATTCTGCAGATAAAAATAAGTAAAAAAGTTCGTATAAATGTATGTCCTAAAATGCTCGGTTTCCGAGATACAGGGTGTAGAAGTTTCTTTTTTATTTCGATTTTTTCCAAATAATTTCTGAGGTAACGTCATTATTTGGATGAAAATTTGTGTCTAGAAGTTTTTTGACATGATAAATTTGATTTTGATGTCCATATGATTTCTACTTGTAGAGGGCGCCACCTACATATTTTTTTAACTAGTTTGAAGAGTAATAACTTTTCGTTTGTACCTGTATAAAACTATTGAGTAAAAAATATACATTAACGACGTTTGTTACGTAAAAAAGGTCTCTTGGTAAAAATCGCTGCGAGTAATGTTTCTCGAGATATTTGGAATCGAAATTATCAATACATGTCACCATTAAGATGAATTAAACTTGTTAACTAAATAGTTATTAGACGGAAATCATAAATTTGAAATGTTTTTGTGCCAAAAGTTCAATAGAAACTGTTTTATCATAATTTTTTCGAAGAAAAATTTATGATTAATTTAAAAAAATAAAAATTTCCAAAAATGATCATTTCGATCAAATAACTATCTACTCAACATGTTTATTTTTAGTCAATAATGACATGTATTGACTATTTCCAATATAAATATCTTAAGAACGGTTGCTCGTAGCGATTTTTACCAAGAGAGATTTTTACGTAAACAATCACGGAAATGTATATTTTTTCACTCAGTAGTTTTATACAGGTACTGACGAAAAGTTATTACCCTTCAAAATATTTAAAACACATGTAGGTGGCGCCCCCTACAAATAGGAGTCGTATTGACATCAAAATCAAATTTCTCATGTCAAAAAACTCCCAAACGCCAATTTTCATCCAAATATTGACGTTACTTTAAATTAATTGGAAAAAATGAAATTTGAACACTCTGCATCTCCGAAACTAAGCATTTTAGGACATACATTTATAGGAACTTTTTTACTTATTTTTATCAGCTGAACATGCTGCCTAAGTTTCCGGAATACAGTTCGGACCACCCTGTATATTATTTTTGTATCAAGCTGATGCTATCGTTTACTACTCGTTTGTTCTCATGCATTCTCTTAAGGGAACATTCCCGCCCAATAATCCTCGAAAACGTCAACGAGCATTCTGAATATTCACAATACCGGGTGCGTCTCAAAAGTGGCTCACCCCTATAACTTTTTTATTTTTTCAGATAAAACAACGATATTTGGTATGTTAGTATATGACATAAATTGGGATTGATTGACGTATCCAATTGTTTAAGTCACTTCCGACTTCACCGGAAATGATCAGAACTTTTGATTTTTAAATGGCACTCTCGGTATTTTTTTACTTTATTCGATAGAAAATGACACTCTGAATCGAATGACATATCATATGTCAACTTTTGACATTTTCGCATATGGTTTATTTGAAATTGTAACATGCGGTTCATAACGACAATTTGACTAAAAATACCAAGTGTGTGGTATCAAATTATTCGTAAAAAAAGGTTTTTTCCAAATATGCTAATGAGCCACCTTCGTTCCATTTGAAAAAATTGAGATATGATTAAAAATACGATTTGGGCATCTTTTAACCGGCTAGGACAAGACACTAAAAACATTAGACGATCAAATATATTTTTCCAAGGCTCCTTGATTAAAAATTAATATTTTTAACACAGTCATGGCACTCTAGATTGAAATTTAAAATACAATTTGTTTTTGAGTGACTATGTCAAAAATTGACATATGATATGTCATTCGATTCAGAGTGTCATTTTCTATCGAATAAAGTAAAAAAATCCCGAGGGTGCCATTTAAAAATCAAAAGTTGCAGTCATTTCCGGTGAAACCGGAAGTCACCGAAAACAATTTAATACGTCAATCAATCCCAATTTATGTCATATACTAACAAACCAAATGTCGTTGTTTTATCTGAAAAAATAAAAATATTATAGGGATGAGCCACTTTTGAGACCCACCCGGTATAATTCGTATCGAGGTAACGTTCTCTCTGTTACAACATTACAACCCGTATTGATAACCACGTGTATTTAATAATAATATGTTTAAACTTATTTAGCGTTGAAAATATCATCAGCATTGGTGAACAGGAGGGACAAATAATTTATATAATTCAGGAAAATCCACCAACAGAAGAAAACTGTAATGTGGTCGAAATTCAAGAGCAACCTGTCGAATGTGTGGAAGTAACGGAAACTGTGTCATCTAGAGGGCCATTCCGATTTGAATTAGATGATGATGCAATAATAACTCTTAATAATGATATTGAGAATAATATTGCATCTTAGATTGAATTATATTTTTATCAAGGTACACATACATTTTTATTTCTAATGTAACGTATGTACTTTATAAAATGTAGATTTTAATACTGCATACAGGGTGTCCCAATATTTCGTGGCCATCGGAACAACTACGAATTTTTTTAATCAAAATATGATAATAGAAATGTTCACATAAAAATTAAAACGTGCCTACTTCTCATAAAATCATTCATTATGACATTAAGACTCAGTATGCAAAGTTTCATAACATCCGTAAAAGGCTTATGCCTCAAAAATCCGTGCGAAATTATCGTAATCGTTTAAATCCGCTAAACGCGGCCTGACGGCACTGCTTCGATCGGTATTTCCGCGCGAGTAAACGGTGCTGTCTGCACGCTGTGGAATTTCTAACAGAACAAGCTAGAATACGACATATCGCGTTGTACTTGGATGTAGTTTGTATATTAAATTTGGTTTATTGTGATTAATATTTGGAGTTGATTACTAGTTTAAAAACAAAACTACTTAGTGAGATGGAAGACGGGTTTACTTGAAAGCGATAACAAACAACACTTGGTTTTTGACAATACAAAATTATTGAGTTTTTGAGCTGTCAGAGGCCCGTATTTAGGAGGAGGGGGCCAAATTTTAAATTTTAATTATCATATTAAACTGAAAATTTGCATGCGTATATAGAAGCTAAGACAATGTAAAATTATCGCATTGTTGATCTGATATAGGGCCGTATTAAGGAGAAGGAGCCAAATTTTAAATTTTAATTGTACTGACCTGAAAAGTCGCACACGTATACAGTGTGTCCAGTTTAAAATGAGGCACCTACATGGGGAATAATGGGGATCTTGAAGACCGTTTAAGTTACAAGATTGGTTAAATAGAAGAAAAGTTGCGTTTTTGTGTGTCCAAAGATAATCTAGGTCTATTTTATTTAATATTCATATACTGTTACGTAAATACGGGGAGAAAAAGAAAAATGTGCATTTTCTAAACACCACCATATTTTCTTTATTATTGGAACTAAGGTCATCAAAATTTTAACATAGGTGTAAGGCAATATGAACATTTTAAAAATCATGTTCAAAAAAGTCTAGGCTTACTACGTTGCGCATGGCCGAAGTGCACTTTTGCTTTTCCTGTGGGCGCCATATTGAAATACATGGTTGAAAACATTTTTAATAAGGATTTTTAAAATACCAAATTTAAATATGGCGCTCATAAGAAAAATAAAAGGTGACCTCGGCCGTGCGCAACAGAGAAGGCCTAGGTTTTTCTTGATATCATTTTTAAAATTGCCATGGTGCCTTGCCCATATATTGAAATTTTGATTACCTTAGCTCCAATAATAAAGAAAATATGGTGGTTTTTCGAAAATGTTCATTTTTTCTTTTTCACGTTGTATCTACGTAACGGTATGGATTTAAAATAAAATAGGCATAGATTATTTTTGGGCACACAAATACGCAACTTTGCTTCCATTTAACCGACTTTGTATCTTCAACGGTTTCCAAGAGATCCTCATGTACCTCATTTTAAATTGGACACCCTATAGGACCCATATTAAGTGAAAAATTTACAAGTGAAAAAATTGATAAAAAAAACTTTTTAAAAACAAGCTTAAAATTAAATGCACTTAAAAGTAGAAAATAAGAATTAAAAGCAAGGGGCGCAAAGTAACGATTTAAACTTCTGTGGATTATTTTTTAAAGTATTAATACACCCAGGGACAAAACAGCACTTATTTGAACTCATTTTACTTCTTCAAAACACCAAAACAATGAAAATAAACAATACACCTTCGGTGTATGTATGCGGCAAGTGCACGATCGTACGGACGCCATCGATCGATCAACGCAGTGACGTCAAAAACCACAAAACATCCCCCTTTAGAACTTTTTCTTTAATGGCCATAAGCGGGAGTAAAAGACCAACCGCCCGAACAAACACTAGAGGCGCCACCGGTCATCAAATGGTGTAAAAATTGCGAAAATATTATCATCTAATTTTGACACAAGGGGTCGCGCTTAACTTTTTCAATTTTAATTAAATATTCATGGGTTTCAAACTATATTATTAGACTTTGTTGTATTTTGTGAATGTATGAATGTTTTCTTAGTATAAAGTTGCATTATAGTAATTTAAATTATATTACATACATATTTAAGATTCAAATATTATGACATATATATCAGTTGCCGTCTAAAATGTCATCTTGATAACAAAAAGTTAGTTATTGTTAAAAGTAGTTAAAATCGTGTAAAAATATTAAAATTTACAAGTTATAATTAGATATTTTATATTATTTCAACGACAAACACATAATAGTACAGCGTAATGTTGATATGCAGGTCCAAAACAAAAAGTGCCGTTATATTTTTCAGTTTTCGTTGTAAAGCCGCGGAAGTTTCAGTGATTTTAGTGTTGTCGGATATTCTTATTTGTGAAATAGAAATATTGCGTTTGGATTGCAAAACTAAAAGTGGAAGTTTTATTGCAATGTAAGTAAGCGTTTGTCCATTTTATGTTTTACTTTCTTCATACCATACGACAAATATACATATATTGAAATTTTATAATTCGTTTTATTTAAAAAATGTTAGAAAACAAGCTTGTAATCCTGTAATTGACATAATTGTTATGTAATATATTCCATTTAAATGTAATATATTACTTTACAATTAAAAAAATGTAAATTTAAAATATATATTAAAAATATATACAGGCATTAATTGAATTTTTTAGAGTGCGAACAAACACGAGAGGCGCTTTATTATTTACTTTCATTTCTTAACATGACAGACGAAGTTCTAAAGGGGGATGTTTTGTGGTCAAAAACAGAGCGGGGTACGTTTTCTAGCCTTGCTGCATTTCTCAATTTTGTCTTGCGTTTATGTAAGAAAATTATAGTTTTTAAGAAAAATTTTGAGTGCCATGTTTTTTTACTCTATATATATATATATATATATATATATATATATAATATATATATATATATATATATATGTAGCTATCTGTATACTATATGTAGCTATCGAAATTCATTGAAATTAGAAATTAGTGAACATGTCTATTGTCAGTGAAAAATAAACCCGAATATTAATTAACTTAAAATTTATACATTCCCGTGCATTTTATTGACTTTTGTGTTTCAGATGTGAAAGCGCTTAGGAAAACATAGGCATCCCAAATCTCATTCAAATCTGAATAACGGTTCTTAAAATGTCTTAAAAAATGTGTTTATTTTTCTAAAGTTTGATGCCATCTATTGGACAAACCAAGCACTTTTGTATAGAGGTAAATTGTGTCCAATGAACTTATTTTCGTTCCAAAAATACGTAGTAGTTCTATGTCCATGGAATATTGAGACACCATGTATATTACTATTTTTTAGTATGCAATACAATAGTACATATATACCAAAATGGGATTGAAGCAGAATAAGACACAATATGTTACATAAAGGAAATCACATGTTGTTGTTACAGGAGGATTTATCAAACAAATATGGTTTAGATATGTATTTATAGAATCCGAATCAATGTATAAATGAAGTGTTAAAGAAATAGCATTTCACTTCTGATTCGTATTATGATCTTTGTGTGTTTCATTTTTTATTTTTTTGTGACCTTTCTATTAATAAGTTTTAATAATTTTGTAGTTGTATAAAATTTAAATAAGTTGTAAACATATGCCACGCAAAAATTGAACTTATTTCCATTGAATTTACGCGTCAAAGTACAAATCTGTACATAATAGAGAAAAACGGCATCACGGTAGCCATTGAAACGTCAATCATTGCTAATTTCTATCAAATCAATCCCTTTTCTCACCCATTTTATAATTGATATATGTATAGGGATTCCCACTCTACACAATTACCCATTGATTGCCATTTCAAAAACCACTGTGATGCCTTTTTTGTCATAGTGTATAATAAGTTCTCAAGAATAATTTGTTTTATAAAATGTATAATTGTATAGAATATATATCAGATATTATATTTTTTATTGTCAAAAAGTATTGTACGTTTGTGTATTATTTTACTCCTATTAACAGACGATCGAAAAAAAAACGTCGTCAAAGTTGGCTTTAAAATCAAGCCATAGTCTGCCCAATAACTGGATACTTGACAACAATGAGATTATATTACTTGATAGAGACTTTAATTCTTAGGCTAATTGTGGGCAAATTGTTTTCTCTGTCGGATGTCGTTTGTCGAAATGTCCTCTGACTCGTTGGGCGGACTTTATTAACACTTAATGAAAAGTTTATTTTTTATTGGTTCGTATATAATGATTCTTTATATGGTAAGATGTAAATAAATTTAAGGTTAAAAATGTTTTCCATTACTTTTTGAAATTCTCAGCCAGGGAGGGAATTTTTAAATCCAGGGTAAAATCGTATTCAAATGTTGGTGACATTGGTTAGATTATAAAGTTGCCTTGTTAAGGTTGTCGCCCACTAGAGCGCGGCGCGACGCGGCGCGGCGCCATGTGGAAATTTCTTTTGTCTGCTTGCCATGTATTTAAATGGACCAACGCACATTAGAGCGCGCAGCGCAGAAGCGCGCCGCGGTTATTTCCGTCAAGAAGTTGGAAGACTTCTCTAGCAACTTTTTTCCGTCTCCCGCGTTTTGACGCGTTGCAGTGTGCGTACTCACAAGGGAAATAATTTTGCATTCGAGTCTTTTCAGTTGGCTTTTTGACTAGGAACTAGTGATACGTATCACTGGTAGAATTGTATTTTTAAAGGTAAATTAGGCAAATCGATTTTCATAAAGGAATATGATAATTTTTATTTATAGTCTTCCCTCACTAGAGACAGATGGACGAAATGCCTTTCTATCAAAGATTTAATATAATTGAGGGGTGTAGAGGCAAAACCGGCAATCTCCACTTTTTAACAAAAGTGACAATCTCCAATTTTTAAATTCTAATTACCTAAATATATAAAAAAGATCAGGGTTTTTTCACCACATAACTAATATACACATCAGAATAAATAAGAATTATCAAAAGTATTAGTAATTTGTCTCTTCTGAAAAAATATGATGAGTAGAGATACTCGGTGTTTTGCTTCTAAAACCCTCAATTGAGGACTGCGTAAAATGTTTCCTTTATATTTTGTAATACTGAAAAAAAATTATCTTGTCTTTTATTAAATCTGGAAAAAGATGGTAAAATTCTCCAAACTTCTTTCTTTTTTTGTTAATCGTATGAGTCCAAACTTTTCCTCACCCCCTCTTCCTCTTCCTCTGTTAGAAGAGCATAAAAAATACGCTTTCGTCCGTACTTGAACTCATTGCTTTAAAAACTAAACTACAGTAAGTAAAAAACACTTCGACTATAACTAAATAGCGTTGCCGCGTTTCAAAAGCGCGCTATAGTGGGCGCAGTTCCTTCGCAGCCGGAAAAAATTCTCTTCCCAGCGCCGCGCCGCGCAGCGGTCTAGTGGGCGACAACCTTTAGTTGCCTTCTTGTTTTTAGTTCGTTTGTACATTTTTTTATCTTCCTCTGTGGTCTGTGGATATAACAACATAACCTATTTTTGGAACATGTAAAATAGCCGAAAGTCGCAATGTCGTCAATTCGAAAAACAATAATTACGAACTGTGAAAAGAATTTTCTTATAAAGAATTTATCAGAATGGACTGTAAGTGGCTTACACTTTTCAGATAATTTACGTATTTATTACATTTCATTTATTATAGAGGTTAGACGGTCGAGCTTTTAATGAATTTCGAAATGTAGAAATTGAATTTGGAAAAGACTGGGGATGCTGCAAAGTTTCTTTAGGAAAAACTATGTAAGTATATACAACAAAGAATAATCTCCATAAAGATAATGAATAAATAAGTGGCAATATGCATGCTATTATGGAAAACACATTGTAAGTCTCCAATATCATTTTATTAACTTTTTAGGGTAATTAGTCAGGTGTCTTGTGAATTGCAACAACCTAAATCGTCCAGACCGAATGAAGGTGTATTAAACATAAACTTAGAATTAAATCCCATGGCAGAACCGAGTTTTGAAGCAGGAAGACAATCCGATTTATCTTCACAATTGAACCGTCTTCTTGAAAAATGCATTAAAGATTCTAAAGCTGTGGATTTAGAAAGTTTATGCGTAAAAGTGAATGAAAAAGTAAGCACTTTGTAAACAGACAGAGTTTAGAAAAATAATTTTGTGATATTTAAGGCCTGGGCATTTAGAGTAGATATAAATGTTTTGAATCACGAAGGAAACATATTGGATTGTGCCTCTATAGCTGCGTTGAGTTCTTTGGCTCATTTTAGACGACCCGATGTGACATGTGATGGGGAAGAATATAAGATACATAATGTAAAACAAAGAGACCCTATACCAACTGTTATTCACCATTATCCAGTCTGTATAACATATGCCATTGTGAAAGAAGGGTAACTTTTAAATAAGCCTAGTTTCATGCTAGTGTTAATTAATGTGTTTGTTAAAAATACCTTATGGTAAAAAAAATGGTGTCAAGTTGACTTGGAAATCACAATCAATTACAGTCTACATACCTATGTTCTGCATAAATTTTGATTCTTATATACATGACACTGTTTTTTTTAATAATATATGTTCTAAAATATTTTAAATTAGTATGGACATATATCAAAAATTACCAATTTTGGATTTTTTAGAATTGAATTCATTCTAGAAATGGAACTATAAATTAAATTTGTTATATATTTACAAACAACTTTTTAGGGAATATATTTTAGCAGATCCTACCTTATTAGAAGAAGGAGTAGCAGAAGCCTTTTTAACGATAGGCCTAAATGCATACAAAGAACTTTGTGGTCTCCATTTAGGTGGAAACGCACATTTAACTACTAAAGCAATTTTAGAGACTTCAAATAAGGCTGCAAAAAGGGCAGTTGATTTAGTTCAATTAATTAAGGAAGCAGTGGAGATTGATACTAATGAAAGGTATTTTTTAATCATATTATTCTGTTATTATCAAATAAAATATCATGTTTTACAGATTAACAATGAAAAGTTTAGGATTTCACAATACTTTGGATAAACAGATCAGTGATGTTCATGTAGATGAATTAGGAAAATATCTAGATCACTGGACTATGGATAAGATTAAGAGAAATCCAAAAAAGAATCAAAAAGTTACAACACCAATGGAAGAAACAGAGTCTACTGAAGAAGGTAAGAATAATGATTTTTCAAATAATATTTAACCTTCCTTAGAATTAGAATTTAGAATAAGTGGGAGGGGGGTTAATCTCTGCGACCTTAGAGATCTATTGTGTCCCCCTTTCTTGAGTTATAACTCATCATACAGTCCCAGGACTTCCTACGGAGACCCGTGTCGTTCACAGTCGAGGAGCTACGACCCAGGCCGGGTAGACGAAACGATAGCTTGTGTCGCCTGTTGGTTTCGAGTTAGGAGGTAGGCTCCCGACCCTTGGAGGAGGTGGTAACTTGTATGCCACTTGCGGAGGATGGTTTCACGCAAGTGTCAGCCACCTCTCCTGTAGTTCTCTTTGGGTTTGGCCCCTTGGAACTTTCATTGTTACTGTTCCCAGTGTTGCTAGGGGGTTTCCCCACAGCTTCACCGGTGATGTTTTTATTACTATTATTACCAGATCTCATAGTGTTCCCATGAGTCGCTAGGGACAGTCGGACAGAGCCCCGCATGTAGAATTAAGGGGTAAAATACAATGGGGTGCCTCCCGGTGCCCCAAGGTTGAGGCTGTCCATAGCCCCGCCCGGTATCGTTATATGTCTTGGTGCAATTCCCTGGCCACGACACTACAGTCAGGGACAAGATGATGAGTGAGATGCTTCTTAGACCAAGCCAAGTGCTAGGGGGGATTCCCCCCAGCACCTGACCAGGAGCTTCCCCACCAACGACAAGGTCTTGCATCTCCTAGGGGAAGTTAAACTTCCTTATTTGCACCTTCTTTTTCTATATAGGTATTCACATGGGGTATTTTAATACCCCAATTAATTTTTGATGGGAAAAAAATAATAATTTAGATGTCATATAAGTAATTATATAAAACATACATGTTCGTTTAAATTTTAATAATTGTCGACATTCAAAACTTAAATAAAATATAACTAAATATTTCTGAATTCAGAACATGTTTTGGCCTTATTTTCTAAGCCATTGTTGATGGATTTTACATATCCAATCAGTGCACTTGAGCTATTTCATGATTTCTGGGACAAAAATAACACCTTTTGAACCATTTTTGCACATGTAATGTTTCAAGAAAATGTACTTTAGTAGATCTTGTTGGTTCCTCAACATCCAAAAGAAGTATTTCTTAAATTTTGGTGACATGATTGCGACTATTTGCTAACAGACACACCCACACACTAGGGTTAAATAATACAAGAGTTGGCATGTAATTTTGACATTCCCTCGTCAAGATATCTAAGTAAAACAAGCGTATGGGGTATCAAAATACCCCGCAGTGTACTGGAGGGTTGAGTGTACTGGTGTCACACAAGTGGAATTAAGTTGGTGTTTGACAGTGGGTGCGCTATTAGAACTCTGAATTCAAAAATCGATATCTCGAAATCTATTAAAAATAATTGATTGTAGTTTTTTTCAAAAACTTTCTTTATATTTCTGCTATATTTTCTTCGCAGGTAGTGCCTATGTGAAACCTTTATAAATAAAAAAGTTTCACGATTGCTGAAAATTGCAATGCACTAAAAGTAAATGGATGGGTTTTCATTTGGTTAGGTTTTTTAAAAATTTTGAATGGAAACAAAACAAGTCCATTGAATCTTTCTTATTTAAATAAGAAAGATTCAATTTAAGTAAAAGATCCAAACTTGCAAATAAAATAAAAGTTTCAATATCTAGTTATCATGTGTTATGTGTTAAAAAGTTGAGTTTTTTAATTATTATCGCGATTACTGACGTTTTCTCGTTATAAAAAATTGGATACCCTAACGATATCCTTGTAATTCCATTTCAGATGCTTAGAAACATAGTATCTAATGATTTTATCTAGTTATCTTTTCAAAAAAAAAGTTTTTTAAAAATAAGCGGTTTGCGATCGTGATTTTACTTTACTTGATAGGGAAAGGCGTACCGGAGAAATGTGGCAACGCCGCAACAGCACACCGTCGCATTTCTCTTACTCCGACTTAATAATATCCCTGTGCAATTTACTTCCACACATGTAAATACCAATCTAAAAGTAAGAGTTGCCAGCACAGTATAAAAAGCGCTACGGCTTATAATCGTATTGAAAAAAATTCTCAACAAAGATACCGCCCCTTCTTATACATTTGTTATGTAACAAAAAATGTTGTTTATCTCGAAATAATGATTTTGGCACTTCAAGTCTTCAATTTAACATCGCAGTTTTTGCTCCACCCCGTATATGCACGTTACGCGTGCTTGTATTCTTTAGTAATTGAGTTATCCAGTATCCACCAAAAAATTATTTACAAATTGTGATTTCTTTTTTATAACTGAGTAATCAAAAAGAGCTATTTTTTCGTTTTTCAGAGTCTGAAGAAGATAAATCTATGGACGTTTCGCAGGAAAAGGTGGAAAGTATTACAAATCTAGGCGATGGAACGGCAAAACTAGACATTAGTACAGCTCAACATGAGTGGATAACAATAGAAAGCGATGAAGAATCTGAAAAAGAAGACGATGTAATAATTGTAGAACCTAAAGGTGAGATTTCAATCAAATTAGTATTTCGTTTTATAAATAATATTTTCGGTTGTTGCAGTGGAGACACTCAGTATTGATTCGAACAGTGAAGAAGAACAAGTATTGGTATTGAATCCAGTTCAAAGGTCAGCCGCTAAAAAGAAGAAGAAGAAAAAGAAGAAAAATATTATAAGCTGACATTTTCCACTTTATTAAAAAAATCATTTTGTAAATACATTTACAAATTATAAAAATAATCTTAACACAACACTTACTTATCTAAATTTAAACTAAATAAATTAAATTATGAAATTGTGTAATAAAGCTTTTTTTATCATAAGTTGATATAAAAAATTAATTTTTTGTCACCGTATGATCGAAAAAAAACGGTGTCCCGTTGGCGTTCGATGACATTCCCCATATAAAATGATCGAAAAAAAAACGGCGTCACCGATGGCTATGAAATGAAGATCCCTGTCATTTTATATGTAAAATTATAAGGAAAATGATGTCATCGATCATCATTTCCAAGCCAACTGGACGCCGTTTTTTTTCGATCATACGGTACCATATGATCGAAAAAAATAGCTTGGATCAATCTTTCCAAGCCATCTCTGACGACGTTTTTTTCGATTGTATGGTGTAAAATCGTTTTTTAAAAAGGTTTTTATGTAATTCTTAATAAAATCAACTCTATTGATCGATGCGACAGAATATTTATTATCTTTGACTTTCAAAGGTCACTATGACGCCGTTTTTTTTATCGAACAGTATCTTTTTCGCATGACCGTGACAGTTGTGCCGTAGATTTTCCAGAATATAGCTCTATATTCTGGAAAAAATCTAGTCAAAAATGATAAAAAAACGGATAAAAGCATTAAAAAAGAACAACAAAACTTTCTAGATCCATATCTGAAATTTTATTACACATCACAGTAGCTAAAGTTGATTAAAGTTAGCTAAAAATATTCTGTTTTAATAAATAATCACACTAAAATATGAGAGAAATAGGTAAACCTAGAGAAGTTGTAAATTATTGAGGGAAATGAGCTTCTTTTTTGTCTTTATATGAAATATATCCTGCAATGTTACCACATTCCACAGAATATCAGTTCAGCAAAAGTTTATAATATGAATTTTAGAATTTTTTTTGTATACCTAATATAAGTAAATAATTATTTTAATAATATAAGGAGAAATTATTGTAGATTATTATTTTTGTGATAATTGTTGCAAATGATTAAAGATTGTTTCTTTACATTCTCCTTAACATTTCGTACAAACTGTTGTTATTTGTTAAGACGCACTTCTCTCTCATATACAGGGTGTTCCTTAATCACTAATATTTAATTAGGGATGGATTCTTTTGGACCTATTCTAAGAAAAAAACTTCTTATGAATGTATGTCCTAAACGTGTTGATTTCTCAGATATAGGGTGGTAAAATTTTCTAAAAAAAACAAACTTTTTTTCATAATAACTCTGATTTTATTTACTGATATCTTTATGAAACTTGGGTGTGTTAATCACCGCGAACATACAGATCTATTATGTGTCCCTCTTTCTTGAGTTTTAACGAGTTATAACTCATCATACAGTCTCAGGGTTTTGATAAAAACCAGTATCTGAGACGGCTTTACGGAGACTAATTATTTTATCTCCGATATCAGTCATACCAAAGTTTATGGTATGGTTGTCGTCTCGGCGCACTCAGTGATGAGGTGTTCTGGTGTTTCCCCATTTTTTCCACAGTATCTGCATTCGCCGTTGTTTCTTAGCTACAATCTACTAAGGGCTCGAACTCACTGACGACCAGGTCGCAACGACCTGGCCGGATGTATTGCGTTTTTAGCTGCGGCCAGATGAACGACCAATTTCAACAGAGTTGTCAAATCTAACGATTTTTTACGTTTTACCAATTAGAAAATATTGTTTCAGAAATGTTAAAATATCCGAGTTAACTAAAAAGCGAAGTTGCTATTCCCAACAAACAAAAAGCATTGTGTACGCGCGACCGACAAAAAGGGAGATATTCTGGTTTCTTTTTTCTACTGATATGGCGCCCTTATCGACTTTAGAAGTAAACATATTAGGGTAATCGTAAAAAAAGATCGTCAGACACTGGCTCTAAATATAAGCAGGTAGAAAGTTTAGCTTCCAGTTATTTCAATGTTTACAATATAACGAAGAATCTACAACAGTAATTACTTCTATTTTTATGAATGTTTAAATTACTTTCTTAATTTTTTTTTCAAAATAATGTACCTAGTAGAAATATAGTCTAACGAACCCTGTTTGAAAAACGTTAAATGAAATATAATATTTAAAATACAGTTGTCCTCCTTGTACATGACTACAACTAAAAAAACTAATTTAATAAAAAAAAACTAGTGGTTGTAGAAAAACTTTAAATATTATTTTTTTTTATTTTTTAACATCGAAACTCAAAGGTATAATAACAGGTATCATACCAACCATAAATAGAGTAGATATGTCATATAAAAATGTTTTGAGTTTTTACTAGAATCGACCCTTGATAAAAAAAGGGATTAGATTTAAGTTTACTTTTGATCCAGTCTGTATACTATTTCTTTGGATTTTCAGCATGTGTGCAGAAACTACACTAAAACACTATATCTTATAGAAAATAAAATATTGTGCCTTGAATTTGAGGGATTTCATCTGAAAAATTATTAATTTGGAAGAAAACCGGCAACAAGCGGCAGAAAATAATAATATTTCCGTGCAGTCTTCTGGTCGCAACGACCAACGCACGGCTAGGACGTTAGTGTGCGCTATATCATTTGATTTAATGGTTTTAGAGGTAGCTGCGGCCTGGCCGGTGCGACCTGGTCGTCAGTGTGTTCGAGCCCTAAGGTTGAGGAGACAGTGTGCTGTTAAAAACGTCGTGACAAACCGAAGATTGTTTTTACTTAAATCAAGGAAAATCTTTGATTTTTCTCGGTTGTAAGTTCTCGCCACAGAAGTATAAATATTACTTCTCTATGTTTACTTATTTCTCTAAGACAAAAATAAAACCTTTGAATAAAACGAATACAACCTTCTTTTTACAAAATATAATTGAAATGTATCATATTACATCATTCTCTATGATTTATATTTATTTGCCTTTTAATCACTCATTTTCGAACAAGTTTAAAATCTTTGAGCAACAACAGGGCTCATTTTAATAATTCATTTCAATATGAAATGAAACCTAGTCTAAAATCGTAGATTCGAAAATGATTAATAAAAAAAGCTTCACTTACATTTTAATGTTGTCAAACGTCTTTAATCTAAGTGGTGTCGGTACTGTTTATGCCATTCTTCTGATCCAACTTATTGCCGTTCGTTTTCACGGTATAGATGAAAAAGGTAACTACGTCTTTTTCTTTCACTGGTATTGTTTTAAAATGCTTCATCAAATTCTAAAATTGAAAAATGGAGATAAAATTACATTTTTCCATTATAATGTTCTTAGAATTAGTAGAATTAAAATAAAACTGGTTCTTAGTTGTCCAAAAGTGTACGAATCAAGCAAAAAAACAATGGACTTTAAAATTACTTACACCAATTATACAGCAGTATATATATCAGCATATACAGGGTGGCGCACCCCATTCGTCTCGGTTGGTTATGGTATATGTAGAAACTGTTAAGGTCAAGGTGTATTACTGGTTGCATAACCGCAACGGTGCATTGAGGAACCTGGCGCATTCGCCAGAAAGTAAAGAAAATTATAGAATTCTTTAGAAAAATCTAGAAACAACCGCCAGGGGGTATATAAGGCCCGCGCTTTGACAGTTGGAAAAAATTTTAAAAGTTTGAAGTTAAAAGTTTAAAGTTTTGAAGTCTGAAGATAGTCTGAAGTCTGAAGTTTGAAAATACCGCGAAATACCGTTAGAGTAATAGTAGTTGCATAAGTTGTGTTGTAAATAGTATAAGTTGTGTGTACAGAGTGAAACAAATAAATTCGTTAAGTATTTTATTGTGAGTTTAAATAGTGGACCCACGGAATCCGTAACAATTGGTGTCGGAAGTGCGATTCAAGAGGATTTTAAGAAGAAATTAAGTGGATTGGAAGATTTTTGGACCGGATTAGAGTATTTTTATGGTTGGTACAAGGGAACAAGCGAAGAAAATGGAGGAAGTAAGCAAACTATTAGGCGATTTTATGGAGAATATGAGAAGAGAAAAGGCAGAAGAACAAGAGAGGTTGCGAAAAGAGAAAGAAGAGGAACAAGACCATCTACAGAAAATACTTATGGAAAATCAAGAGAAAATGTTGGGTAATTTGGAAATTCGTTTCGAGGAGCGACATCGTAGAGAAAAACAAGAAGAACAGGACCGGCTTGAGAAAATTTTCGAAGATTTGAAAATTCAACGACAAAAAGACAAACAAGAAGAACAGGACCGGCTTGAGAAAATTTTAGAAGATTTAAAAATTCAGCGACAACAAGACAAACAAGAAGAGCAGGACCGTATTCAACAGAGTATCGAAAATTCGGAACGAAGACAAGAGACCCACTTCCAAGAAGTCGTAGTAGATCTGGAGGAGCGCCTTCAGCAGAAAATGGAAAAATTAGAGATGGACCTACAGAAGACCAAGGTACAAGTAAGGACACCTGGCGTTTCTGGAACTGCGAACCTCAAGGCACCGACCTACGATGGACAAACGACCTGGACAATGTACCACCGTCAGTTTGAAGCAGCCGCCGCTGCCAACGGATGGACTGACCAGGAGAAAGCAGCGGCACTTGTCATCGCGCTGCGTGGCCCTGCCCTGGAACTGTTGCAAACTATTCCTGTAGCCCAACAGCAGGAATACCAAACTTTGGTCGCTGCACTGGACAGAAGATATGGCGACCAACATCGACGCCAACTTTACCAGGCCCAGATCAAGACACGCCTGCAGAGGTCCGGAGAGAGTCTGCAGGAATTTGAAGCAGACTTACGTCGGCTGGTACACCTAGCATACCCAGAAGCACCGAAAGGGTTTAGGGAGGAACTCGCTGCTCAGTGCTTTATCAGCGGACTGAGGGACAATGAATTACAGAGGGCGCTGCAAATATCGCGATTTTCTACCAGCAGCGAAGTACTCGTCAGGGCGCTGGAAATAGAAGCTGCATTTAGCGCCATTCCTAAACCGAAGATAGGCTCGGTAACGGTTGAGGAACAGCCAAAGAGTTCTCACATACGTTTGGAGGAGATGTTTAATAAACTATGTGAATTACTAGTGAACAAGAGAGTCAACAACACCCAGACAGAGAACCAAAGAAGATTCCAGGACATAAGTTGCTATAGATGTGGCAGGAATGGCCACATCAAACGGGATTGTCACATCCAAATGCGATTCCGTTTACCATCGAGAGAACATAGGCACCAGGAAATCAACACTAATGAGCGAGTATTGGCTGAAGAAAACAGAGCCCCTAGGATGTTTTCCGTTAGGAGTCTAGGAAAAACCGCTGACAGTTTGGTGATCAACGGGAAGGTCAATGGTAGAAGAATTCGAATGACTGTGGACACAGGCGCTATGGTATCGTTGGTGCGGACTAACTCGGTACAAGGATTGAAGATGATGCCTCTTAGAAGAAGAGTGTATTTACGTACAGTTACGGGGGAAATGGCCGTTGTACGGGGAGAGGCTTTCATGGAATTGGAGTTAGGGAATTTGAAGTTTCGGCATAGCGTTTTGGTGGCTGACATTGAAGATGATTTTATCATGGGTATGGATGTGATCAGTCAACATGGTTTTTCGTTTGATCACCATAGAAACATCCTGAAAATCGGAAATGAGGAATTTTCTGTATCTAAAGAGAAGAGACCAGGAAATATGGAAGCAAGATCAGCGGAAATTGTGATGATACCTGGTGATGCCAAGAAGACTGTGTTCGGGAAAATGGAGAAAACCTCTGAGTGTAGGACGGATACAAATTATCGACAACGAACCAGATCGACGACGAGCTACCTTGGGCAAGAAAATGAAACATCGTGAAAGCACTATCAGAGTAAGGAATTTTAAATTGAGAACTGACGAACAATGGACGACGATACAATTGAGGAAAGATCAAATGGAAGATCCAGACATCGGAGCAATACTACGGCTCAAGGAAGGTAACGGCGAGAGACCACCGTGGCAGGATATTGCGGACAGAGGGCTCGTTTTCAAAGCTCTCTGGGCTCAGTGGAATTCACTGGTGATTGAGAATGGATTGTTAAAGCGCACGTGGGAAAGTGCGGATGGCAGGACAGTAACAACTCAGTTACTGGTACCAAGGAAGAAAGTTACCCAGGTATTGGAAGAAATTCATGGTGGTAAAACTGGAGCCCATCTTGGGGTAAACAAGACCCTGAGCAAGCTGAGAGACCGTTTTTACTGGGTGGATTATTGCGAAGATGTCAAGAAATGGTGTCGACAATGTAAGATTTGCGCAGCTAGACAAGGACCAAGTACTCGATCTGGAGGAAAAATGGAACAAGATAACGTTGGACTGTCGTTCGAAAGAATCGTTAGGAAGGAAAGATTATTGGGAATTCATAAGGCCGTGAGAAGTAAGATTACGCTAGCCAGTGACCGGATGAAAGCTCGTTACGACCTCAGAGCTAATTCTACGGGATTTCAACAGGACGATAGGGTATGGTTGTATAACCCACAGCGCAAGAAAGGAAGGTCCCCAAAGTTAACTCCAGCATGGGAAGGTCCTTATACAGTCATCAAGAGGATAAATGATGTTGTGTACCGGATTCAACGCAGCCCTAGAAGTAAGATGAAAGTAGTTCATCTGGATCGATTGAAGAGATACCAGACAGGAAACCTTGATCGGGACGATCAAATTTGAGAAGGGGGCAATGTTAAGGTCAAGGTGTATTACTGGTTGCATAACCGCAACGGTGCATTGAGGAACCTGGCGCATTCGCCAGAAAGTAAAGAAAATTATAGAATTCTTTAGAAAAATCTAGAAACAACCGCCAGGGGGTATATAAGGCCCGCGCTTTGACAGTTGGAAAAAAGTTTAAAAGTTTGAAGTTAAAAGTTTAAAGTTTTGAAGTCTGAAGATAGTCTGAAGTCTGAAGTTTGAAAATACCGCGAAATACCGTTAGAGTAATAGTAGTTGCATAAGTTGTGTTGTAAATAGTATAAGTTGTGTGTACAGAGTGAAACAAATAAATTCGTTAAGTATTTTATTGTGAGTTTAAATAGTGGACCCACGGAATCCGTAACAAAACAAAATATTTATGGGTATATGTGGACAGGCAATGTGCACAATTTAAAATGATTTTCAAATATACAGGTTGTTTCAGAACTAAGATCCATAACAAAGTTATATTTTTTCTTATGGAACACCCGGTATTTGATTTCATTTTTGGATTCTTGGGCCCAGAAAATGATGTTTATTATAAGGGATAAATATATTTAAAATCTTTGATTTTTGAGATATTTAAATATGCATGGCTACAAGGATATAAGAAACCCTAATATAGTTTGACAGTGCATTCAAATCTGCTTCGATTTATTTAAAAAAATACAGTAGTAAAGATGTTTTTATGTAAAATTAATATTTAAAATAGTCCAGCAATTTTTGATACCCCTGTATATATTAAACTAAGTCATATTCTTTCTACATCTTTTCGTTTTCGTATAATCAACCAAGGCGAATGAGGTGCGCCACCCTGTAGACGTATAGGCAGCCACAATAAATCATATTTTTAAATACGTAAATTAAAAAAATAATAATAAGTTAACTTTGACGTTTTCAATTAATTTTCGCCCAATTTCTTGTTGCAAGTACTTTTAATGACTAACGCCTATAAATATCGATTTTGTATATAGGATGTAGGAACCGTTTAACAAAAGATAAAATTGAAAAATATCTTACTTTGATACACTAATTTGCACACTGTCTTAAGTAACTTACAACGTTTCAATAAAATATTCCCTCATTACAGAGGACGACTGAAATCCCCAGTCCAACGATGTACTAACTGAACAGTTACAGTACGTCTGCTGGATCTGTGTCTATGAAAGGAATGCGGACAAAAAACATTTACATAAAACAGCAATATATTTTATACGTCGACTTGACGAGTACGTCACCGCAAATCGCTCCGCCCACTCATTTTATTGGCTACTTGCAAATTTGTCGAATTTTTATTGATGGAACGCGTCGTCTAATTTTTTACGAAAAACATCGAAAGAATATCGTTTCCCCTCTCACGGACACCCCGTAGCTACAGATCGGACAGACGTACTGTAAGCTTGATTTTCATGCATCCGATATCCGACGATACGATATTAATTTTATTGGTTGAACTTAAAGACTTCGATTGGTTAGAAAATTACGCAGTTTTTAAATTTATTGCATTTTCATGCCTCCGTTCATCGGCTGTACGATTTAAGCTTGATTTTCATGCATCCGTTGTCCGACGATACGTTGATACGATATTAATTTTATTGGTTGAATTTGAAGACTTCGGTTGGTTAGAAACGGTTAACCAATCGAAGCCTTTACATTCAGCCAATAAAATTAATATCGTATCAACGTATCGTCAGACAACGGATGCATGAAACTCAAGCTTTTCAAATCAAGCTTTAAGCTTGAGTTTCATGCATCCGTTGTCCGACGATACGTTGATACGATATTAATGTTATTGGTTGAATTGAAAGACTTTGATTGGTTAGAAAATAACGCACTTTTTAATTTATTGCATTTTCATGCCTCCGTTTATCGGATATACGTCGTTGGTGTCATATTTTCGTTTCCATAACGATTTTGCTATTTTACTTATATTTTTATTAAGTTTAGATTAAATTTGTCCAGAAAGTGTCAAAACGTCCGTTGTCGTATGAACGGGTCCGTTGACGGGCTGAAGTAAAATATTTACGGATGAAAAGTGGCGCGAAAACGCTATGACCAATCAGATCACCGTCGGACCAACGTATCAACGTATAACGGATGAATGATATTATGGTTTATTTAATAAACCAGCTTTTTTAAAATTCTCGTTTTCCCGACGTTGCTAGCTCTTGTACTATTATATTTTTATTAAGGTTAGATTAAATTTATCAAAAAAAGTGTCAAAACGGCCGTTATCGTACGATCTTTCTCCGTTGACGGGCTAGAGTAAAAAATTTACGGATGAAAAACGGCGCGAAAACGCTATGGTCAATCAGAGCACCGTTGAACCGTCGTATCGGCAGATAACGGACGCATGAAAATCAAGCTTTACGCTGTTTGCCGGCAATACGTAAATTGACTAGGCATTTCAAGGAATGGGGAACTTTGCTCTTTGCTCTTTGATGCTGGCACAAATACACTTGAACTTACGTCTGACAGTTGAGCTTTGTTCAGTCCCGGCCTCATCGGCACCTTGTAGTGTCTCTTGTACCTTCGCAAAGTGTTGACTTGCAAATTGAAGAGATCCACTTCCGGTATGTCCGTGTCCGTCTCATTGCTATCGTCCTCGGAGTCTTTTCTTCGGCGTTTCGTCCTGGCACACTGTATAATCATCTTGTGGAAATCGCAGATGTAAATGTGACGAGCCTGATTAACAAGAAATTTCGTCAATTATTTGATTTTTTTTCAAACTAATGTTGTTTGAAAAAGAAAACCAAATAATTGACGAAATTTCAAACAACATTATAAAAACTAATTGTAGGACTGCTGTGATCTCTACAGAGAATAGCCTTATAGCACTACAGGGAGAGTAATTATTACAATAATTGGATTGGGCATGTTAAAAATGTTTTCAATAGATTAGACTTAAGCTTAGAAAGACTAAATAAATAGACTCTTTCTAAGACTAAATAAATAGTCTGAAAATTTAAATGCTACCTCTTTTCGCTCTCTTGGTTGGATGACAGTACTATACAGGGTGGTCCGAACTGTATTTGTGAAACTTCGGCAGCATATTGCTTACACATAAAATGCTTAGTTTTGGAGATACAGAGGGTGTAGAAGTTTCATTTTTATTTCGATTTTTGCCAAATAATTTATGAAGTTGGATGAAAAGTGAATATTTGGATGAAAATTGGTGTCTGGGAGTTTTTTGACATGATAAATTTGATTTTGATGTCAATGTCAAAAAAATAAACTATAATAACAAATATAATATGACTTCAACTTGAAGAGGGCGCCACCTACATATTTTTTAACTGGTTTGAAGAGTAATAACTTTTCGTCCGTACCTGTATAAAACTACGGAGTAAAAAAATAAACATTTACAACTAGTGATGGGTTGTTATTTAACTATCTGTTATTTTATAACAATTATTTATAAATAACATAACGCAACCGTTACTACTTTTAAAAAATAACAGATATAAAATAACGACACGTAGAGATCGGCCGCTCGTGAAAGGAAAAACGAAGTCGGCGCTCTGCATCACCACGAAATTCTATGCTGCTCGAAGCAATTCCAAAAAAACAACTAGTATGGATGGAAAACATGTTATTTCGTCAACCATCGATACAGGCGGCGAGACAACGGACAACGGAGGGGGAAAGCGCTACGGCGAACGTAGCTGCTTCGGTCGATACCGTCAATGGTCGTATTTACAACAGCTTAAAAATAATAGGTTATAAAAGAAGCAGGTTTTTGAAACAGTTGCGGGCATAACGCCTGGCGGTGGAGATAACAGGAGTGGGAAAGGAACGCTGCTGCATCGGTCGATTGTCGATGGAGGCTCGCAACGGGTTGGAGAAGCAGTCATTTTAGATATGTTGTTTTTCAACCTGTTACAAGCATAACAGGGCGGCGGACGAGATAATAGGTGTGGGAAAGGAACGCTGCTGCATCGGTCGATTGTCGATGGAGGTTCGAAACAGGTTGGGGAATAACGCATCAGTTGTTTTAGATACATTCTGTTTCAACCTGTTACGAGCATAACGGACGGAGGTCGAGATATTATGGCGCTGTATGTTTCAGTACTTACTTATTAAGTTTCAATATTTAGGTATATATTTATTCTGAAAAATTTTCAGAATAATATTTTAAGATTTTTTAGAAATGTATACAGGGTGTTTTGAAAAATCTGGTCATTGATTAATCACTATCCTGCTTAAAGCCCTTGACGTAAAAAGCTGATTTTTGGAAAACGGATTGACTTAGTGTGTAGAGGTTCGATAAGAAGGGATTTTTCGAAACTCGAATTCTAAGGGGGTGAAACTACTCTGAAATTGATAATAGAAAATTTTTTATTTAAAAACCGGTGAGTTTTTCGGAAAAACTCTTAAAACACGTATATTTTAATATGTTGTTTTACATATTTTAAGATTTTTTAAAAATATATACAGGGTGTTTCATAAAATATGACCATTGAGTAATCACTGTTCTGCTTAAACTGCTGGACGTTTAAAGCTGATTTTTTGCAAACGGATTGACTGTGGGGTTGAGCTTCGATAAGGAGAGGTTTCTCGAATCTCAAATTCCAACAGGGTGAAAACGCCCCTCAAATATTACAATATTTGTTATTTAAAAAACGGTTAGTCTTTCGGGATAACGCCTGGACACGCATAATTTATTTTGTTTTTTTTTTACATATTTTGAAATTTTTTAAAAAATCATACAGGGTGTTCCAAAAAGTTGAGTAATTGATTAACCACGATTCTGCTTAAACTGCTCGACGTTAGAAAGCTTATTTTTGGCAAATGTGAGAAAATTTTATCCAGTTTGTATGTTAATGGAAATTCTTGTTTTGCTTTATCATCACCATTAGAAATTATTAATTCGACGCGAACGAAGTCGCGGGTACACGCTAGTTTAAGTGTAAAATTAATTCGAACTCTAGTGTGTAGTTGGTTTACTTATGAAGAATATATTACACATTTTCTTATATTGCTATTTTTTGACTGCAAATGGTAAAATCATAACTAAGAGCTTCTTGCCCGTCGAGTGAGATGCACCCTGTACACTGCTACGCAATTCAGGATCTACGCGGATCGAGGGGCAGGGCGTAGGTATATACTATAGACGAGTGGCCGAATTTTGGCTTTTTTTATATCGCAATTTGTAAAAAGCGCTTATTTGTAAATAACCACCGTTTTTAGAGAGGTATTTTAGATAATAATCGATATTTAGAAATGTTTTGACACCCTGGTAATACTACCACCGAGCACGTCATTGCTGCAACTTGCAACTGCGTTAATACGCCTGGCGATGACCGTCTCATACTCTTTCAGATATTTAGCAGTAAAATAAAGAAACCTGTTATTTTTAAGCTGTTATTTTAAGCTGTTTTTTATAAATAACTATAACAGTTTCAACTGTTATCTAAAAATAACAGTTTTGCCCATCACTATTTACAACGTTTTTTAGGTAAAAGAGATCTCTTGAGAAAATCGCTGCGAGCAATGGTTCTCGAGATATGTTTTGTGCCAATAGTTCAACAGAAACTGTTTTATCATCTTTTTTTTTGCAGAAAAATTTATGATTTATTATACGTATATAGTTATTACATTTCAAACCAGTTAAAAGAATATGTAGGTGGCGCCCTCTACAAGTAGGAGTCATATTGACATCAAAATCAAATTTCTCATGTCAAAAAACTCCCAGACACCAATTTTCATCCAAATATTGACGTTACTTCATAAATTATTTGGAAAAAATCGAAATAAAAATAAAATTTCTACACCCTGTATCTCCGAAACTAAGCATTTTAGGACAAACATTTATACGAACTTGTTTACTTATTTTTATCTGCACAATATGCTGCTGAAGTTTCCGGAATACAATTCGGATCACGGGATCACCCTGTATAACAGGAAGGAATCGAGAATTTGTTTAAATGGCAACCCTAATTTATTTGTGACTATTCTTATTGTGTCAGATTTTAAATTTTAGATTCATTCTATTTCAAATATCTCACGGCATTTACAACTTACCTGTGCCTGTGAATAAAATTAACTACATTAGGGAATAGTAAAGTCTGTCCAACAAGTCAGGGAAGATTTGGACAGACGACATCTATGAAATTATAGAAAATATAATTTACTCGTGAATTTGAATGACAGATCCTGTATATACATAGAAAAATAAATGCCATGGATAAGCAATGGAACCGACGAGTTAAGCAATTCTTATTTTCTTGAAGTGAAATTTCTTTACGCGCGATGAGAGTAAAAATTCAAGGCTGTGACACACGATCTAGCGAGAGGAAAAGTGGTAACGATCTTGGAGCGTCGTAACTCGGGCCTTATGTGAGCTAGGGGGCTGAAATTCGTAATGTAGATGGGACTTTTCGAGTCCCATCTTTTCATATTGACGACGTTTCGTGCACTACGAAACCCAGTGGCGGACACAGGAATTTATTTGGGGGGGGGGGCCAAAATGAAAATCAATGTAGAATATGCTTTTTAGGGCGCCATTTTTAACGCAAAAGCCTAATATTTTACACAATTCACAGACTTTAGGGGGGGCCCGGGCCTCATGAGCCCTCCCCCTGTATCCGCCACTGACGAAACCCCACCATCAATCAAATCAAAAAATCGTCCGATTTAAATGAAATTTTGTATGTCAACAACAACAACAACAAACAACGCTTTATTGTACAAAAAGCCAAAACAGCTTCATCGACAAAGCACTCACAAACAACAAAATCACAAAAAAAAATAGAAACAACAAAAAATACACAATACAAATAATACAATTCAAAAAAATTTAAGTCTTTAAAATTACAAAAAGAATATACATGGACAATTTTAGAAGAGTACGCAGTAAATAGATATAATTTTAGAGTTATAAAATATTAAATACTTGACCTTTGACCAGTGTGTGAGATGATCAAAATTTTAAAATTCAAAATTGTTCATAATTAACCATCAACAAAAAAGTCGTTTACCGCATATAGGGCTCTCTCCAGTAGGTATGATTTTAGTGCTTTGCGAAATGCGGGAAAGAGTGAAAGCGACTTGATATGCAAAGGCAGATGATTGTACATTTTTTTGGCATTGTACAGTATTGAACCTTTAACTAGTTCTGAGCTCGGGGTTGGCAGATAAAGATCGTGCTCTGCATTCCTAAGTGGATAGTTATGAAATGGCCTTTCGGGAATAGCACATATGTGCTTGTGGATTAAGCAAACGGATTCAAAAATGAATAAAGGAAGAGTCAGTATTTTCAAATTTTTAAAAAAATTCTGGCAGTGAGTTCTACTGTTCAGTCCCAATAAATATCGAACTGCTCTCTTTTGAAGTCTGAAAACACGATCAAATTTTGTTGCGCAGCAAGTACCCCAGAATGGAAGGGCATAACGAAGATGTGACTCAAAAAGGGCATAATAGGCTATTCTAGAGGTTGAGATAGATTGGACCAAGGCCAACTTGACCGTGTACGACACGTGTCACTGTGACAATTAGTTTTGACGTGTGTGTAAGAAACATCAAAAGTTTCGTTAGTATATTCTGTGATCAAAAGTTGATGTCGTTCGATCGCGACCAAATTTGGTGGGTAGGCTATGTGAGCGACGGTGCACAAGGTGCCCTGCAGAGTTGAATACAATGTTTCGTTTACATCTTCATCAGGGTGGGACTATGGATTTGATATATTGAAGAAAAGTGTAGGTCGATTTCGGCATAATTGGGGACGGGCTACAGAATGACGCACTCGACGTTTCGAACCGATCAAATACCTCTACTGCAATCTAAATGGACGAAATCATCAGGATTTTACTTAATTATGGGTCGATTGGAACCAAACTCCGCACGTGGATAGAGGTACCCGAATGAAGTCCTCAAACTGACAGACAGACAGACGGAAGTAAGAAGTTTCACTTCAAATATGCGCTCACAATTTTTTAGAGATTTTTTTTTATATTTTTCGGATTTTGGTTATTTGGTAAAAAACACAAAATAATTTGAAAAAAAATCTTAATTTCATTTTGTCACATTTTTTTCGATCTTCGTTACAACAGTTATGTACAAATTATGCAATAATAATTAAGGTCAAAAATGGTAAAAAATGCTAGTAAGAGTGAACTTCATGTGTTCTAATTTTTTTAAAATTATAAACAATATTTTTACTTATTAATTATCATATAAATACAACGCATTTCGTTAAGTACGAAATACTCTTACAACACTTTGATAATTAATAGGTAGGTACCTATCTAATAATTAGTAATAAATATAAATTATTATATTTTTTATTATAAAATTTATTTTAATTTTTATGCTTAAAAATATTCAGTTTAAGATAATCTTGCAAAAAAATCCCAAAAAAGTGTTAAATGCGTGGGGACCTATTGTGCACCAGAGCCTATTTTTTATCATATTATTATATCTCTCATTAATTCCTTATTTAGGATAAATAAGAAGGGAATATAATAATATAAATATATATTATTTGGCAAAATAAAAACACTATATATAAAAAAGTATAATTTAAGAGAAAAATATCTTGGGATGAAAATGTTAATTTAAACGTTAGATAGGCACCCTGGAAAGAAAAATTTGTAAGATTTTTCAAACAAAACCAATAAATAACAGCACGAAAATTATTTGTTATATTTACTTTCCAATCCTCATTGTTCAAAAATACCCAAGAATAGTATCTCAGATAATATTCTAAGTTCGATATTATAAACAAATACATTTTGTCCATTGTAAGGTCTTTAATGATTTATCACAACCACCATGCTGCGTTATGTAAATATTTACCAAATATTTCCAAAACTTTTAATGCGTCTCTAACAACTTTATTCAAATATTCCACAGTTAACTTGCTCATATTTCATTATATAAGAAGCAAACACATGTTTATATATTACCGCGTAACAATGACATTGAAAAAGGAACCATTTTAAAATGTAAAGCACGAAAGTTCTTGAATAGAAAACACCTATGACCTACTTAATAAATAAACACTACTTACGGTATTATCTAGCAACAAATTAAGTCTTCTCTGCGTTACAGTTTTCTGAATTCTTTTGCTATACGACGCGTTTCCAGCAGCCTTTATGCACCGTTCCCCGTTATCAATTAAACAACAAATTTGGTCCGTAGGACCCCGCGAATCTTCTTCACCGGTGCTGAAACCGTTCATTCTCTAAACACGGCGGCTTCGAGACAATCCAGCAGCCATTACTTCATTTCACCGAACTGGTTAATTAACACATTTAACTTTTAACCGGCTTTTTAGGTTTAGTTCGTCGACGAAATCACTGCGCGTTCGGCTTGGCGATATTTTTATTTGTTGATTCTTCGCAAGCTTGAACTTTCGTGACGTTTTCACGCCAGGCAAACGTCAAACTTGGTGTCACGCCTCGAGACCAATCGATTTTCAGATGCGTGTATTACTAGTCATATAACAACCATCATCTATTTTTAATTATTAAAAATCTTGATTTAATTTAATGATAAAAAAATATTAAAATTATATTAAACTATAATCGAATGGAACTTTATATTTAAAGATGAGTTATTGTCATCTAAATATGGACTAGTACTCTTTAACTAATATGTATCAATTTCTTAAGCAATTTATAGACAGAAAACCTATATTTTAAGAAGGTACTTGGTTACAATTAAAAACTAATGTAGTTTTAGTAAATCTCATGGAAATCTAATGACACTCGCACTTAGTGATTTATTTTACATACCATATCATTAAAACTAATTTAACAAAAGACTAATATTTAGGAACATTCTAAAATATCTCAATTTTCACAACTCAGCTGCCTGTTTGTTTCACTGCAGCTAATGCATTTTCATTAGCTAGAACTTGGAATTCTTGAAACCGTTGTGATATCCTCTGGTTTACTTTAAGAAACTTTTCTAAGCAATTTAATGCACATTTATCCTGAAAATATCAAACATTTTTGTAAGGTGTTTTTATATGATCTGGTTGACAATTCTATAAATAACAAACTTACCTCGGCGTGCTTTATGTTCCTACTAGTAAAATCAGTAACACAATCAATAAAACACATTTCTGTTAATTTATTATAAGATATTAAGAAGTCTTTAAACTGAAAATAAAATATTTAAGGTTAGTTTTGCATATGTGATTTTGTTAAAAAGAAAACTTACAGTCTTAATTTGTTCACCATCTATATTTTCTAAACCCGTTCCTGGTGGTAATGGCACACTCATTTTTAATTTAGTGCTGTTTTATTTAATTAAAAGAAAAAGCAACCTTTTTCTTAAATTATTAATTATCTGTCAAATTTAATGTCAAAATTTAAAAAAAAACATGCGGATTTGATTTTGACAACTGTCCAGCACAGCAGGAAAATTTGAATTTTACTGTTGGTGGTACTGATCAGTGGGGATAATAATTGTTATCATGTTGGTTATCCTGATTTCGACTTTTTTATGTCGATTTTTTGGCAAAAGAGAAAATTGTCCAAAATATTTATAAACCCTATTTTACTTATGATAGTTTTTACAAACAAGAATAGTATAATCGAATTGAACAGCTTTTCAAAATGGGTAAGGCGAAAAAGCAACGTAAAGGCGAGAAGGGCGACGAAAGGTTAGTTTTTATTTCTACCGACATGCTGCATTTTTATTAATAAAATACGTAACTATAAGTACGATTTATATTTTTAGCGATTCAGACTCTGAAGTAGATACACAAGACCTTATAGAAAAGACCAACAATAAGAAGGGTAAAAATTTAAAGTAGGTGTAGTTACAATATGTTACAAAACTTTTAGGTTATATTTAAGTGGTCAGTCAAGTTTACTGGAAAGAATATTATTTGAATTGTACTTTCTGATAGTGTAAAGGTTGTATAATAAGTATATAAATATTCCAGAAACAAGGACGGTGAGAAAGAAAATCCTAAACAAAAAAAGGGTAAAGGTAAAGCAGACAAACATGCAAGCGATTCTGAAGGCTCAGATGCAGAGGCGCCTGTAACTAAAGTACAGAGTGCTTTTGCTCTGTTACAAGTCGAGGACAGTGGTGAAGATGAACCTGTAAGTATTTTCCCTAAATTATATTATATATGCATATTTTTATTTATTTTTTAGATTGCCCAGCAAGATAGTGAGAGCGATAGTGAAAAGAAACCTGTTACAAAGAACAAGAAGAAAGCCAATGAAACTAAACAAGATCAAGGGGGCAAGAAAGGTAAAAAAAGTAAAAGGAAAAAAGATGATGATGATGATGAATTGGAAAAGGCATTGGCTGAGTTAGAAATGGAATATGCAGGTAAGTGATATCCTTAAATTTGTTCAATTTAATTTGGTAAATATCTTTGTTCTGTAAGGTGTTAAAAAAGAGGAAACTCCACAAGAAGAATCCGAAACTAAAAGTAGTAAAAAGAGTAAAAATAAAAATAAGGTAGAATCAAAAGAAGAAACTTTAGTTGATTCTGTTGAAGATCAAGATAACTTAGAAGAAGGTGGGACAGTTAAAACAGCTGCTCAAAAAAAGAAAGAGAAAAAGGAGAGGGAAAAACAGAAAAAACTGCTTAATAAAACTAAAAAACAGGATAGTACAGAAGAATCAACACCTGGCATAGATAAGGTAGTTAATGATTTAGAGGTATGTCTATTTATTCTAGGTTTAAGATTGATAGTTTTAATGTTTTATGTATTTTTGACAGGTTAGTGAATCAGCAACCGGTGAAGATGTGAGTAAAGAAGTCTCAGAAGAAACAAGCAAGAAGAAGAAAAAGAAAGGTAAAGATAAAGATAAAGCAACAGATGACACTGCTGAGAATGAAACTAAAGAAGAAGGTAAAGAGGATGGTGCTGATGAAGGAGAAAAAGTCAGCAAAAAGAAAAAAGGTGCCAAAGAAAAAGAAGATAAATCAGCTAAAATTAAAAAAGGTTTAAAACTGTTATTCTTATTATTCATATATCTTTATCATTTTTATTTTTGTAGGTCCCGCTAAAAAAACTATTGCTGCTATGCAAGAAACTCTAAAGAAATTTAAAGAGGAAGAAGAGAGAGCTAAACGTGAAGAAGAGGAAAGAATAAAAAGAGAGGAAGAAGCGGAGAATGCGCGATTGGAGGCTTTAAGGTAGAGTTAGATATTTTTATAATTTATTGAGTTATAATTTTATACAATTTAAGATTAGAGCAAGAGAGAAAAGATAAGAAAAAACAGAAAGAAAAAGAAAGGAAAGAAAGACTGAAGGCAGAAGGCAAACTGCTAACTGCCAAACAAAAGGCTGACAGAGCAAGAGCACAAGCATTGATTGATAGTTTAAAGGTAAGTCTATGTATAAGTTTTTTATATCTTCAAAAAAGTCCTATGGGTATTTCGCCACCGTAAGAAAATCTACAATATAGAATAATCAAACAGAGACTAATTGTCAGCAGTGATTTACTAATAAACAAATTTGCTAACGGACAAAAAAATGCTTAACGTTTTAGAAAGTATATCTCTTCCCGTCGTCGGAGGCAAAAAACCACAAAGAACAAAGAAAAAAACTATTTAAAATGTCTAAGTGCAACTATTCGAGAACACTTTTTTTTTCAACAGATACATCTATAAAAACTGTTGACATTCTGTTAAAATGACATTATATTATCAAGTTAAACTTCAAAATTAACAATTACTACCTGATAACAATTACTTAGTAAGGTACCAAAAAAAAGTACCAAACCAAAAAGTTTCAAACTTTCTGTTTGATTATTTTTTAATAATTTGTTTTTAATTTTTACTTACGTTATGTTTATTTATTTTATTTATTTATTACAACTGTAGACCTTTCACTGTGATAAAAAATACAATGCGTGCGAAAAGTCCGCGTCATACTTGACTGGGAAACGAAGTTCGCTGTCATTTTATAGCCAATTTGGCGCCGTTTTTTTTCTCGATCATACAGTATTTTTATCAATTTTCTGTTTATATAGGCACAAGGCGTTGAGTTGCCAGATGTTGGCGAAAAGAAACCCAGACTTGGAACAAGAGTAAAGCCAAGCAAGCCGAAGAAAGATGCTTTACAACAAGAAACAAAAGAAGAAACTCCAAACGAAGAACAGCATGAAGAACCAAAAGAGAAATTAGAAAAAGAAGAACCTAAAGGTATTTTACAGATTTTTTAAGTATTTTTTTTTCGAAAATTTCTATTTATTTTGTAGTTGAAGAACCAAAAGAAGAAGAAGAGGATGTTAAGGATGCTTGGGATGCTTCATCTTCCGAGGACGAATCAGAAGAAGTATCAGCAGCCAAGAATGCAGAAGCAAAATCACAACCAGCTAAATCAGCAGCTAAAGCAGAACAGGTAAATTTTGTAAATAGTGTTACTTCTCTTTGATTGTAATAAAAGAAAAATTAACAGGAAAAAGATGATGAATCAGATGATAGTAGTTCTGAAGAAGAGACAGAGTCTGGTAGCGAATCAGACTCTGATGATGAAGATGAGGAAGAGGAAGATACTAAAAATACTGCTGCTAAATCAAGAGAGAGGGCCGAGGAAAGGATTAGAGTAAGTTGATTATTGTTGATTATTTACTAGGTTTTGCTAAGAGAACAATATGGCAAAGTCCAATCCCGCCACAATTCCTCTATTAGAGCAGACAGATTTTTTAAGTTAGTTAACATTTGAAGGGTCCAGGTTTTACAACATTATAGTAGGTTTAACTGGTCCCTACAAAATGTATAGACTCTGCAGGGCAATAAGTTGTTAAGTCCTATGATATATGCCTAGTAAAAATATATGTACAGGATGTCCCACTAAGAATAGCTCTCGGCTGTATCTCGGAAAGAATTAGCCGTTCGGCATGCTGAAAAAAAGATTTATAACTAAAGAGGCTATGAGAAATTGCTGGAAATTATTTTCAAGTTTGCTATAAAAAATAAGAAAAAGAAGTTTTTACACAATTTCGCCTAGATAACGGGTACTATAAATAATAGTTTCATAATCTTCAGTAAATTTTGAATATTTTTTGTTAAAACCACTCCTATCTGCCAAAATAAAGTGGAGAGGGAAGGTTAGATCTGTTTTTATTTAAATGTTAATAACTCCAGACTGGATGATCAGAATTCAACAAACGAGGGTTCCAACTCCGTTTAAAGAGCGTTCCTTACTCTATATTATACCATAAAAATAATAATAAGCTTTTGAACGTAGACGATAGGGGGCACTGTTTTGCAATTTAACAAACATTGTGCGTTTTTTCAAAAAAATTAAATGCAATGGTATATGTAATTTTAGCTGATAGTAAAGAATAATGAAAACTTAAAAAGTCAGTGAAAACCGCATCTTGATACCTTCTTTCGAACCGAAGATATTAGCAAAATTATATTATATAGGAAAATATAAGCTCTTAATTACCATATTTTTATAATACGGTATCAGTAGCCCTCTTGATTATGCCCATTCTAATAAAAAATAACTTAGAAACGATTAGATTATTTAAAATGGACAATATACCAGAATACCATAATACCAGATATATTAATATCTAATAATTAAGATGTTTATAACAGTGACCAAGAAACGATCCTCAGTGAGGTCATGGTAGGCTTTGGAAAAAAGTTGCTTTTGATAAACGCCAAATTGTTATTAGATCAACATTTTGATAGTCTTAGCAGCTTTTCACTGACTTTTTAAGCTTTTATTACTCTTTACTATCAGCTAAAATTACATATTCTATCGCATTTATTTTTTTTTGAAAAACCGCGCTATGTTTGTTAATTTGTAACACAGCTCCTCCTAGCGTCTACGTACAAAAGCTTATTATTAATGTTTATATGGTATAATACAGAGTAAGAAACGCTTTTTCAAACGAGCCCCCGTTTGTTGGATTCCGTCCATCCAATCCGGAGTTATTAATATTTAAATAAAAACACACCTAACCTTCCCCCACCACTTTATTTTGGCAGATAGGGGAAAATGGTTCTAATAAAAAATATTCAGAATTTACTGAAAATTATAAAGCTATTATTTATAGTACCCCTTTTCTAGGCAAAATTGTGTAAAAACTCTCATTTTCTTATTTTTTATAGCAGTTACGCCCTCTAGCGGCCATTATACAAACTTCAAAATAATTTCCAGCAATTTCTCATGGCCTCTTTAGTTATGAATATTTTTTTTCCGCAGGCCCTACGGCTAATACTTTCCGAGATATAGCCGAGAGCTATTCTTAGTGGGACACCCTGTACAGAGAAAGAACCTGATAACCACCAGCCGTCCAGTGCTCTCCAGTAAAACTAGAAAAATGGGGCTTACGATGTTTTCCCCTGGACTCTTCATTTATTTGATTTGTTACAAGTATTTAATTAATTTTTTCTTTTTATAATTTGTTTATTGTTTTATTTTATTAGTAATATTTTACTCTTTTTTATTTTAATTTTAATAATTTTTTATATTATGTATTTTTCATAATTATTTTTTTTAACTTAGAAACGTAAAGAAGAGGCTGAAAAACATCGCAGCATAGATAACCTTCGCGCCGCCATCGTGTGCGTTTTGGGTCACGTAGATACAGGAAAAACGAAGATTCTGGATAAATTGAGGAGAACGAACGTGCAAGATGGAGAAGCTGGCGGTATTACGCAACAAATTGGCGCGACTAACGTGCCCATTGATGCTATAAAAGAACAGATAAAAATCGTCAAAGGGGTAAGTATAATGAGAGAATTTCGTTTCATAACACTATTCATTCAGTACTACTTTTATTTTAACATATACCCTGCTGGTCATCCAAACTATGTGGCCTGGATTTTAATGTGTGTGACAATAAAATTACCGAAAAATAAATGACCGGTTGACAGACAGAGAGACAAAATAAAAAACGGCAACACTGTCGTTAAAAAAATATATATAAAAATAAATCAAATTATATAAAAATTTGCCGTTTTTGACATTTGTAGGAAAATGTGTGTATAAAAATATAAGCTATTTTAAAAACTTTCTTGTTTTAAACGTGTCTTAAACTTCTTTTAAACTTGTTAAACTTTTAAAACTGTTTAAGGCATAAACAGAGTTTTAAACATGTATGATGTGTAGGGAGAAAAGCAACAATAGAAAAAAACAGATCTTTTTTTTCAATTATTTAATACAAATACTCTAATATAAAAGAAATAAATAACAAAGTACCTAATCGTCTAAATCTAATAGTGCCTAGAAACACACACAAATTTCGTTACACTCATAGCACAGAATATCTAGCTACGCAACAGAAGCCTCGTTACATGTATAAAATCGTAGGTCTCAAAAGGAGACAGGCTTTTAAAGCCTGTCTCCAAATCAGATATTTTGATGCGGTAGTTTCGCTACTACATAATAGAGGGCGATAAATTTAAAAGAAAACAGTTTTCTACAAACAAAATTTAAAAGAATTTTATGCAGTGTTACCATTGTGTAATTATATTGTAATACTTCCTGATAAAGCCTACCTTCAAATTTGCTACATCATTTAAACATCTTAAAATAGATTAGAGCTCTTTTTTTTTCAAACGTTTAAGTATTTAACTTGCCATGTTAGTTGGAGTTAAATCTTACGAGCTGAATTAAAATCACTTCCTGACTTTTGATTCTAACTGAATCCTGAATTTTGATTGTAATTCGACTATTATGACACCACTTCCTGACGTTCGATTGTGTTCATACCGTATGATCGGGAAAACACGGCGTTAGCGATGGCTATGAAATGAAAATCGCTGTCATTTTATGTGTGAATTTATATGGGAAATGTCATCGATCGTCTTTTCCCAGCCAACTGGACGCCGTTTTTTTCGACGGTATTTTTTGACGGTATTTAACATATACTTGCGTATTTTTCATGACATTGCAATATTATGGTACCATGAAGCATATCCAGTGATACCGTAATATAGTACCATATTACGATACATGGCGTTCGATTGGGCTTAAACTTCTCTTCTTCTTCAGGGTATATTACGTATCTTCAGTGACATTGTAATATTATGGTACCATGGAGCATATAAAGAGGTACCTTCTATAGTACCATATTATGATACCAATTCCTGACGTTCATTTGGGCTCATATTTGATATATACTTGCATATTTTTGATGACATTGCAATATTATGGTACCATGAAGCATATCAAGAGGTACCATAATAGTACCATATACGATACCATTTCCTGGCGTGCGATTGGACTTATACTTGGTATAGTAAGTATCTTCGGTGACATTGTAATATGATGGGACTATGGTGCATATAAAGTGGTAACTTAATATAGTACCATATTACGGTACCACTTCCTGACGTTCGATTGGGCTCATATTTGATTCATGTGCACTCCCCCGGAAAATCATAACAGCGCTATAAAAATCGGAGAAGAACTGTTGGAATATGTATCGGAATTTAATTACCTCGGCAGTTTGATTTCGGAAAAGGCAAATATCGACTCTGAAATTCAGCACAGAATCAGCAGCGCCTCAAGAGCATTCTGGAAATTAAAAGACAGGATTTTCTACAGTCATGACTTGAGCACAAAAACGAAACTTGCAGTGTATCGAGCAGTACTAATCCCCACCATGTTATATGGAAGCGAAACCTGGGTGCCGTACCGCCGGCACACGAGCGCGTTAAACAAGTTGCAACAGAGACACCTTAGACAACTTTTAAGAATCAAATGGTACCACCATGTCTCAAACGTATCAGTCCTTAAAAAAAAGCAAGCTGCGAGAGCGCTGAAGTCATGATTACTAAATCTCGCTTAAGATGGGCTGGCCACGTATGCAGGATGCAAGAAAACCGTCTACCGAAATCTCTTCTTTACGGTGAACTTGTAGAGGGTAAGAGGAAACCGGGTGGACAACTCAAAAGATACAAGGATGTTGTTCATGAAAACTTAAAGGGGATAAGTATGCCGCATCAGTGGGAGGAAGCAGCGCACAATAGAACGCAATGGAGGAGAATTGTAAATTCAGTTAATAACGACAACCAAAAAGTAAAGAGGCAACAAAGTAATGAGATTTTTGAATGTCCGGAGTGCGGAAGAGAGATAACATCACGTATCGGGCTTTTCAGTCACAGAAAAGCTCATGACAGGAAACGCCTTGCGTGACCATCTTTTGATGCGTGTCAAATACTCGTCAGCGAGTAATGGCAGTAGTAGTAGTATATTTGATTATACTTGCGTATTTTTGATGACATTCCAATATTATGGTACCATGAAGCATATCAAGGGGTACCATAATGTAGTACCATATTACGATACCATTTCCTGGCGTTCGATTGGGCCCAAATTTGATATACTTGCGTTTCTTTATAAAGATTTGTTTAATTAATAATTTTCATTTATTTTACGAATTTTAATTTATTGTACGATGTCGTGACAGCAATTTTTATGCCGAACTAATATATTATTAATTGTACCTGTGTCACTTTTTAAAATCTACCTAGGTCTATATAAATAACGTGGCAAACAGAAAAAAATTGTTATTATAGTATTTTTTTAGTCAATTAACATTTTTTGTACTGCATTATCATTATTAATAAATCATTTCCATTATTATTAAACGTATATTTCATTACTAACGTTTTAGCATTAATAAATATCACTATCAATCGTTCTGTATATTATTAATTTTAAAGGTAATTAAAGTTATTTTCTTAGTTAACATAATAAAGTAGTGTATATTAAAAATGTATTTTGAGAGCATATGTTTTCTAATAATATACTTAAAATTAAAACTATTTTAAAAGCCAAACGAATAATTAATATAAGTGTATCTGACAAGAAATGAAGAACAGAAAGAAATTATTATACACCAGAAAAAGAATGGGATGCCAATTAAAGTCTTTTTGAATCTGGCAACTGTGCATATTTAACCGAGCTTCAAGGCCGTCGATCTACGTCGATCCGAAACCGAAAGTTGAAAATTTCCAATTATATTCTGATTATGATATTGTCGCGCCATCTAGTATTTTATTTGTGCAATTTTAGCTCTTTCATTTCGAGTATTTTTCTGTTGCGTAGCTAGATATTCTGTGCTCATAGTCATTATAGAAGATAAAGAGTACCTAATCACGTAAACCTATTATTCTGTGCTACAACTCGGAGGAGTACTGTTAGGTTCTCTAAAAATCGAAATACCATTTTGCAACTTTATCGTTACCCAATAGGATTTAGTTGGAAATACCTGTTTCGTAAGTACCGGGAATTTCCGGTTGTTTTGAGCCATCGAACAACTGGAACTCGAAATTAATTCCTTGTTCTTTCGGTACTTTCGGCACTGGGTAACACTGGGATCTTTATTATTATTTAAATTTCTTAACACATTTTTTCAACCTTTTAGGCTAACGATATGGATTTAAGGATACCTGGATTACTGATTATTGATACACCTGGACACGAGTCCTTCTCGAATCTTAGAAATAGAGGCTCTTCTTTGTGCGACATTGCCATATTAGTTGTAGACATTATGCACGGTCTAGAACCCCAAACAATCGAATCCATAAACATGTTGAAGCAGAAAAATTGTCCGTTTGTTGTAGCGCTAAACAAAATTGACAGGTACGTTAAATTTTCTATAAAGCAATTGTTATTAATAACGCTAATATGATGACAATTTTTAGGTTATATGACTGGCAGACAATGAATAGGAAGGACGTGACAGATATTTTAAAAGCTCAAGCTGCCAACACTCAGCTCGAGTTTGAGCAAAGAACTCAGGCTGTGATTGTGCAATTCGCTGAACAGGGTAAGTTTTATTTGGAAAAATCACAGTTAAAAATATATTTGGGATAACAACGACATGCGATATTACGGGAGAACAAGTAAAGTAAAATAAAAACACTAAATCACCACAATACACCAAAACACTTTTACTTTTACACTGGACGCGCGTTTCGCTAACCATGTTAGCATCATCAGCAGATGATTATAAACTAAAGTACAATCTACAAGTTGAGCGTTTATATACACGCTCAGTGGGCAACGAGTGGGCGTGGCAAAATCTAGCCAACCGAGTCAGAGCCAACTGAGCGTAACAGTTAGATTTACGCCACTAGAGTAGTAGGAACAAAGAACTTGAAGGAATTGGACCGTTGACTCTGTTCATACTATCTTTACATTTATTAATTCTGATGCTTTCATATGCATCTAATTGCCTGTAATTTGAGACTTGTTTAATTAATTTTAAATTATTAAGATCTATACAATGTTCATTATCAACAATATGTTCGGCAACGCAAGATTTATCCGGTCTACCGTATCTTATCTGAGCTAAATGTTCTTTAAATCTAGTTAATATTGATCTTCTAGTTTGCCCAACATATTTCTGATTACAATCTTTACAAAGAAATTTCATAAATACCCGATCTTTCCAGTGGAGGTGTTTTATCCTTTGGATTACCTAATAATTGTTGTAATTTATTATTAGCACTATACACAAGTTTATAATTGACATTCTTAAAAATTCCTTTTAGACCACGGGATAACTCTCTATCAAACGGTATCGAAAAATATTTAGACGTATCTTTCTCCACTTGAACAGTCGAATTTTCAGAAATCATTAACCTATACCTACGTTTTCTAATTAATTTATCAACTAGTGAAGGAGAATATCCATTACACTCAGCTACATTCCTAATGTAATCTCTTTCTATTTCATATCTTTCGTTGGAAAGTGGGAAACTAAGTAATCTATGAACTAAGAAATTTAAACTAGCCATTTTATGTTCAACACTATGATGTGATTCATTAGGAATATAGCTGCGTGTGGTCGTATTTTTCCTATAGATATCAAATTCCAGGCAATTATTAGTATTTTTAATAACTAATACATCTAGAAATGGTAATCTGTCGTTGTTCTCAATTTCATGCGTAAATTTAATGGACGGAAAACGATTATTTAACTTAGAAATAAAATTATCTATGGTGTCTGAATGTGTGTCAAAAACAGCAAAAATATCATCTACATACCTAAACCATACTCTTGGAAAATACTCAAACTGATTCTTAGCCTCCACTTCAAACCTGCTCATGAATAAATTAGCCAAAAATGGAGACAATGGATTACCCATTGCTGTACCTTCCCGCTGTTCATAAAAGTTGTTATTAAATTGAAAACAATTTTGTTTCATACATAACGATGTAAGCTCAATATATTCACTCACAGTTTTGTTGTCGAGACCATTTGCGTTCAGTAATTCCTTTAAGTAGCCTAAAGTATGTGGAATTGGAACACTTGGGAACAATGAAGATACATCAAAGGAGACCAAAATTTCACCTTCGTGCAATGTTATATCTTTAATTTTGTTAATGAATTCAATATTATTTTTAACTGAGAAAGAAGGTTCATGATCAGGTAAATTTTCGAACTCCCTTGATAACCATTTTGCCATTTTTTGTTTTTATTTTGCTGTGTAACACCAAAGGTTCCAACCCTCAACTGTAAACAAGTAAAGTGTCATAATTAGGGGTTATGCACTAATAACGTTGCATCGTGACCCTATTTACTATTTTCGCAGAAAAGATGCCATGCAGTAATGCAATTGACAAAGTGTTATACAGGGTGTTTCAGGAAACCTGTGCCATCTCATAATTTACGTGGGAAGATACCCCACGTAAAAATAAGATTTATTTTTCATATCAACATAGTAGCTAGGGGTGTTAAAGTCTTAATATTTTTTTCGATTTATTATAATTTTTTTCAAGTACTTTTAGCGCTTCAAATGAAATTTTGAAGGTAAAAGTTACTATAAATGCTGCATATTTTAAAGTTAATAAAGTGTCGACATATTCACCCGGGACGTGGATATGGGTTATCACTGGAAGCATGTACGCCACTGACTTTTTTCTCTTATTAGCGAAATAGTGCCAGCAGTTTAATGCCAATTAAAAATTGTCTCTTGATATTTTGTCGATTTCGGCTTGCATGATGAGACAAACGCAATTTTATTAATTTGCCTTAATCCAAGTATAATAGCAACCTTTAAAAAATTTTAATATCATTAACTTGCGAAAGTTTTAAATAAGTACTCATTGATTCCTCATCAAAAAATATGAAAAAAAGTTCCTATAAACATGGGTATAGAAAAGCATAGTTTTAGAGTTACAGGATGTTAAAAAGTTTTTAAAATTAAGCTTTTTGTAATTATCTTACATGCCATTATTTTTTTTTATTGGCAATTGCTGTAGCTTGGACTAATAGTAGTAATAATATTTAAAAATAAATTAGGTAAAATATATAATTTATTAATTTTATTTTTAATTTAATTTTATTAATTATTGTGATTAATAAAATTTTGTTTATCTCAACAAGGAGGACCGAATTCGACAAAATATCAAGAGATAACTTTTAATTGGCATTAAACGGCCTACACAATTTTGATATCAAAAGAAAAAAGTCAGTAGCAAACAGGTTTTTTTTGAAAAATATTCCAGTGTTGATATGGATCAACACTGGAATATTTTTATTACAGTTTTTACACTTAATCCATATGCACGTCCCTGATGAATTTATCGACCTTTTTTAGCATTAAAATATGTAGCACTTATGGTAACTTTTACCCTCAAAATTTCATTTGAATCACTAAAAGTACTTGGAAGAAAATTATAATAAGTCGAACAATTATTAAGACTTTAACACCCTGCGACTTAGAGGTGGGAATTCTAGTTCCTTGGGAGGAACTAGTTCCTTAGTTCTAGTTCCTCCAGAGGAATAGTTCCTTGAACTAGGTCTTTGGTTCACAATAGTTCCCGACTAACATTGACATCCCCCTTGCTTGCTAATGCGTTTCGTTGTCAGTCAGAACTATTCACAGTAGGATCTGTATAATTTTTATAATGTACGGAGATATAACGAGACGTGTAATTGTGTATGTTAAAAACATATAGGTAAGTTTTATTGCAGATAAAAAGAAATAAAAAAAAACTCAAATCAGAATTTAAAAAACTATATCACAAATCAATTGGAGCAAATATTACAAAAATTTTACGAAAAATTACATTTTTCCTCACTTCAAGCTTTTTCTTTTTGTCTAAAAGTTCAGAATATCTACTTCGTTTTATAAGATATTTCTTAATTTTAGGGACCTAAAGTGAAACAATTCCCATAAAATATTTAAAAAACAAACTAGAAATGAAAAACAGTATCCACGACAAGTTTCTGTGGTAATTACGCCGCGCCGGCTGTGGCAATAGACAAGGCCGAATCCATCGTCGTCCCTTGTATTATATCTCGGATCTGCCGACCTAATAGATTCCCGTGAACTAGTCTTTTAATTCATTCCTCTATGTCCGGATCCGATAACATACAGCTGGCACTCTCCACGCCTGCCTAGCATCAATCGCGCTGACTGATCCATACGTAAACTAGTCTTTTATTTAGTTCCTCTAGTTCCTTTAGGTCCGGATCCGATAACATACGGCATACGGCTGGCACTCCCCACTCCTGCCTAGCATCGATCGCGCTGGCCCAGTCCATTCGTACGTAAACTAGTCTTTTATTTAGTTTAGTTCCTCTAGGTCCAGATCCGATAGCGTACGGCTGGCACTCCCCACTCCTGCCTACCATCGGGCTACGCGCGCTAGCCGACCCGTCCCCGTCGCATATTATTCTATATCGGTCACAGTCTCGATCCCGGAATAGGTCCTGAGGAACTAGTTCTTTGAGAAACCAGGAACTAGTTCCTTTCATTCCGGGGTCGGAATAGTTCATTGGAACTAGTTCGTTCACAAACTACACACCTCTACTGTAACTACAAAACTAAGCAAAATCGGACCTAGGTTGATATGAAAAACAAATCTTATTTTTACGTGAGGAATCTCCCCACGGGAGCTGGCACATGTTTTTTGAAATACCCTGTATACTAAATGCTTCAATATAATATTTAATATTTATGAACAAGAAATAGGAATATTATTTATACTTTTTATTAATGATTTTTGACAGGTCTAAATGCTGCCTTGTTTCACAAAAATCCCGATCCACGTAGTTATATTTCATTGGTGCCCACTAGTGCCATTACTGGCGAGGGTATGGGTAATCTATTGGCCTTAATTGTAGACTATTGCCAAACGAAAATACGTAAGCGTTTGATGTACTCTGAAGACTTACAAGCTACCGTCCTTGAGGTAAGTTATTGAATATACTTTATATATTTTTTTTAGTGGATAGAAGAATTTTGACACATTCAAGTCAAATAACAAGCTATAATGCTATTTTTATCACTAATAAAACTATACATATAGTTCATATCAAATAAACTTTTAGTCACGTGATTAAGCTTGACCGGCACACTGTTGCCCATTTTTACATATTTTCTTTTAATCATAATATTTTAGGAAACAAAAATAAATTAATTATAAATATATAAACAGTTATTATTTAAATCAACAAAACTCAGCTCCTTAACAGCACTTACCGGACATAAAGTGCCATTACTACCGCTTTCCCATTCAAGATATTCTAATAAATTTGCGATGAGTTTTGTATGGCTATTAACCTATATTATACACTTTGCACTAAAAGAGGTTCTAAAAAGAACAGTGTTGACTGCAAGGTCCCCTGCTAATATTATTTTTTTATGCTTAAAGTATCATAACACAATTCATTTAAACAACTAAAGTGTCAAAAAGAATGACAATGTCAGGAAATAAACATAGATAAATGCAACAAGTTTAGATAGGAAAGCCCGTAAAAATTTTAGGTCGCGAAATTATTTTGGGTCGCGACCGTTATACGCGATCTGGCGCTGCTATAGCGGTCGCTAAGAACAACGGCAAACAAAAACAGAAATAATTTTCTCTTGTCAAAGTCAGAATCTTCAAAAATCATAATAATCTTTAAAAATCTAAACCGCTCTCATTAAAGAAGTTCCGAAAAGTGTTTATTTTCAAAGTAATAATTGCTATCTTGTGAGTTTAATTCAAGTTTTATTTACTCCAACCGGTAATAATTGTGAAAAAGTGGCATTAAAATCTTAAAAAGCTGTGCTGTGAACTGTGAACTACAAAAACCATCGTGGATCGTGGCATAACGTCGGTTTCCAATGTTTCATAGGTATTTCATACATGCGTCCTTATATAAAATAAAGTTTCTTGTATGCAACACACTGTCTTTTATTTATAAAATTAAACGAAAATAATAATAAATTTGAATAAACAATATTTGGCGATATAATTCCGGAAAAAGCCGAACCGCTCCGAAATTTTCAAAAGTTTTGGGTCGCGACCGTTGCAAGAATAGCGCCAAATAGTGTTTACATTGTCCTTATGGGCACTTTCCAATCTAAACTTGTTTCATTTATCTATGGAATAGCGCCAAATAGTGTTTACATTGTCCTTATGGGCACTTTCCAATCTAAACTTGTTTCATTTATCTATGGAAATAAATAAATAAAGGTGGCAACTTGACATATTTTACAGTAGAGCTACCACCTGAATCCCCAGCGGGAAATTTAACTTCCATTGTCGTCCATTCTTGGCAATAATGAATTTAAAAATCGCGCCCTCGATTACGTAACTAAAAGTGTAATTGTTATTGAATATATATTTTATTACAGTGTATAATACAGAATATGATGGAATGCGAGAGCAGTCATAATGGACGTAGAAATTACATAAAAAAACATATTTATAACCGGTAATGTCGACTTTAGCAAAGTTTACAGTAATATTAATTCTATAAACTTTGACATTACCCACTTTGTACAATTCTGAAAGTGTAATTCTTACTTGAAAATGTCTTTTCTTTCTTCTTCCATTTTACTCACTCATTTCCCTCACTTGTCTTCCATTTTTTCTGGCTTCTGCTCTGTATACAGTTATTTTTAAGTTTGATGGGATATCAATGTTGGCGTAATCTTCGTTATTATCATTTTTTGATAATATTTTGTGGCTTTATTTATGACATAAATTCAAAGGAAGTAACGAGAAATTCACAATTGATAAAAGTTATTTATGTTTTACTGATTTTAATAAATCACACGTCAAAAAAAAAGTGGCAAATGTTGGCATTTTTAGTATTTGTTCATATAGAAAATAAAATATTGTACCAACATTTCTTATTAATAGTGTGGATTTAAATAAAGAAGTAGTTCTCTACACGAAATGTAGTGTTACCATTATTTATCTGGAATTCTTATTTTTTAAATTGTTATCTTAACATCTTATTTAGAAGATATTGTTATTTTTACTTAAGAAATATATTTAAGTTTTGATAAACATATTTTATTTTAGGTTAAAGCCATTCCTGGTCTAGGTACCACGATTGACGTTATTCTAGTCAACGGTACTTTAAGGGAAGGTGAAACTATGCTAGTAGCAGGTACCGATGGCCCTATAGTTACTCAAATTAGGTCGTTGTTAATGCCCCAGCCAATGAGGGAACTCAGGGTTAAGGTAAGCATAAACCATTGAATACAAATACTAAGAAGCAAAAAAAATAATTTTATACAAATGTATTTTTTAATAATTTTAATAACTGTTAACATTTTTTATGTACAACAAAACTAGCAAATTGTTGAGCCTACTATCTTTTTTGCTAATATACTGCTTCCTTAGTTTGTTTTTTCAATGCTTTAAAACATACTATTTAATTTAATAAAAAATATAATTCTATGTACCTAACCCTACTTATTAATTTTTTAGAATGCTTATGTTGAATATAGGGAAGTGAAAGCTGCCCAAGGTGTTAAGATAGCGGCAAAGGAGCTTGAAAAGGCTATAGCTGGTTTAAATTTATATGTGGCTGTGAAACCAGACGAAGTTGAGGTAAGTTTATTGTTTTTTTATATAATAAAGAAATAAAATAATAGTAATTTTTAGATATTAAGGGACGAAGTGGCTCGTGAATTAAGAAGTGCGTTGTCTGGCATAAAATTGCAAGAAAGGGGCGTTTACGTTCAAGCATCGACTTTGGGTTCTCTTGAGGCTTTACTTGAATTTTTGAAAGTCAGCAAAATACCTGTAAGTATAATGTTGTCAAATGAAATAAGTTGTTATTCCAAAAAAAATCCATAATGTTTTAAAACTATTTTCTTAGCTTTGATAGTTATATATTTTCGTAAATGAAAGCGATAAATTAACATATATGTGTTCTTAAAGTATTTTTGGTCATGCATATTAACATTGAAGAAAATATTTTATTTTTACCATATGTATATTTTTTCTGATTTTTAGTTGTCAATTTGTAATTTGTTATTTATTTCTAGTATTCTGGTATTAGGATTGGTCCAGTTGTAAAGAAGGATGTTATGAAAGCATCAATTATGTTAGAACATGAGTCTCAGTAAGTATATTTTTATATGTACTGTATTTTTATCCTGACAGCGAATAACATGATTTTAATCTTGTTTGATGATAGAACTATAGTCTGTTTAACAAGAAAATTCTTGACATTGCAGTGATAGATGTGTCATTTTAATTCATATGTAATATGTTTGGATTTATAAAGAAATAAGTGGGAACAATTGGAATGCCAAGTGGGAAATCAATAGATATTCAATAATAAATAGAATTTCAGTGGAAAATTATTACTCTAAGATACTATAGGTACCTATAATTTGAAAAAATATGTATATAACTGAAAAAAACTGGGTTGAGCTATTTTTAGTTTATAAAAAATATATAAGTATTTTAACGTGTATATAAAAATAATTATTTCTTACATTCAAACTTCCGGCAAATGTTTTGATATGCACAGAAATTAGGGTAATAAAGCACAACATAAATGAAACAAAATATTTTATTAATAATAATTTTAATAATTTACAAATATGTACTGATTTTTTTACTTTAAAACTTGATTAACTTCACTTTAATCATAATTCTTTAAACCAGTACCGTTTGACCTTATCCCTGTACAGAACTGAAAGCTACCATACGGTCGAAAAAAAAACGGCGTCCAGCTGGCTTGGAAATGACGATCGATGACTTTCCCCATATAATTTTACATTTAAAATGACATTTCATAGATATCGGTGATGCCGTTTTTTTTTCGAGTATATTGTATTATTAGGAAAGTCAGAAATTTCTGATTTCTGCCGTGTCTAGCGCTGCTGTCGGAATTTTAAAAATCGGCGGAAATACACCAAACCCATAGTCTATTTAGCGAGGGAATATGTTTGTTTCAAAAGAAATCCAAAAAATGTGAATAATAAACAAACTTTAAATTTGAATCAAAATGACGAATTTATTGAAATTTAGGCTATATACCGGGTGCGTCCAAAGGTGGCTCACCCCTATAACTTTTTTATTTTATTTTTTAGATAAAAAACGAGATTTGATATGTTAGTATATAACATAAATTAGGATTGATTGACGTATGCAATTGTTTTCCGTCACTTCCGGTTTTACCGGAAATGACTACAACATTTGATTTTTAAATGGCACCTTCTATGGTTCTCTTTCTTATGGTTTATTTGAAATTATAACTTGCGGTTCGTTACGAAAATTTGACTCGAAGTGTGTGGTATCAAATTATTCGTAAAAAAATGCTTTTTCCAAATATGCTGAACCACCCTCGTTCCATTTGAAAAAATTGAGATATGATTTAAAATACGATATGGACATCTTTTAACCGGCCAGGACAAGACAGTAGAAACATTAAGCCGATCAAGTCATCTATTCTATATGAAATCTATTTCTCCAAGGCTCCTTGATTAAAAGTTAGTGTTTTTAACACCGCCATGACACTCTAGATTGAAATTTAAAATACGATTTTTTAAGCGAAAATGTCAAAAGTTGACACGTAATATCTCATTTTATTCAGAGAGTCATTTTCTATCGAATAAAGTAGAAATATACCGAGGGTGCCATTTAAAAATCAAAAGTTATAGCCATTTCCGGTGAAAAAGGAAGTGACCAAAACAATCCAATAAGCCAATCAATCCGAATTTATGTCATATACTAACATACCCAATCTCGTTCTTTTATCTGAAAAAATAAAGAAGTTATAGGGGTGAGCCACTTTTGAGACGCACCCGGTATATGTAGTTGATAATAACATTGCAAAATATCAGTACCATTAATATTTTTCTTTTAAATTTTATAGTAAAAGCATATTTAGAATAAAGTCTTTCAGTGTAACAGGTGTCTCAGTGTATTGTTGCAAATTGTAAAAAAACTTATAATATATAAGATGCATTTTTATTTTTTACAGGTACGCGACAATATTAGCCTTCGACGTGAAAATCGAAAAAGACGCTCAAGAACTGGCTGACAGCATGGGCGTGAAAATATTCCAGGCGGACATAATCTATCACTTGTTCGATAAATTCATGGCTTACCGCGAGGAATTAAAACAGAGGAAACGGGAAGAGTTCAAGAATATCGCTGTGTTTCCTTGCAAATTACGTGTTCTTCCCCAGTTCGTCTTCAACTCCAGGGATCCTATCGTGTGCGGTGTTATGGTGGAGGCGGGTATCGTCAAAGAGGGAACTCCTATTTGCGTACCTAGTAAAGAAGTAAGTACAGTAAGATTAAAAAGTATCTTTAAAATTGTTTACACCAGTCAAAGTTTGAATCGAGGCTCTTTTGATTTTATAATCAAAGGTCGTAGGTAGGTAAATAAAATTTGGGTATATACCTGGTATACAGGGTGCTACAAGTTCGAGTTACGAGCATTGGTATCTCGCTAACCGTAATAGATACGAACATGGTTAAATTGGGGCAAAGTTGCTCCTTCAAAATCAGAAAAACTAAATTTGTGCAATAGGGAGGCTGGTAAACTTTTCAAACATGTAGAGCATTAGAAACTAGTTGGTAGAAGTTAATTTAGTCATAATGACTACGATTAATATAATGCAAATTATTAGATAATACACTGAGATTTCAAATTCACAATAAAAAAAGTTAAAAATAATATCTTTAAATTGCTGATCCGGATATTATTTATTTGAATCCTTTAATTAGCTCTAATTTTCGTTATTCCATGTTAATTAGCGGTGATCAATATTGGTGCGATGAATATAATCAGATTAAATAATTTAAAAAAATAGAGTCGGACTTGAAATTATTTTAAATAATAATTAAATAGTTTTGTTGCTGTTAGGGTACCCAAAACAAAAACAAAAGTATAAAGTGTGGCATCATTGTACTCAGGAGACCGTGTTCTTTCAAAACCTGAAATAAAAAATGCAGATCCGTATTTAAAAAAAATTAAGTTGGCTATGTACCTCACAATTTATCAGCTAATTTGAAAATATAAAAAAAATCCTATCAGATAGTCAAAAAATAAAATTGTTTTCAAAAAAATCCGTTATTTTTTTCAAAAAAACTCGGCTATCCTTGAAATTTTTTTAACTTTTTTAATAGCATCTTGGTGGACAGCCCAAGGCGCAACTTTGCCCCAATTTAACTATGTTCATATCTATCCGAGACACCAATGCTCGTACCTCGAATTTGTAGCACCCTGTATACCCAGAAGTTGTAGGGTATACCAACCTGGTCATTGTAAAAGCGTGGTCTGGATTTTAACGTGTAAGACAGTGATGTAGGCAGCTTAAAGAAAAATCAAATGTTTTAAAAATGATAAAAGTTGGGTTGATACATTTCTTCTATGCAGTATTGCCAGATTTTGCATCAAAATTTCAAATCGCACAAGTATCACATGTATCGAAAAATGTTGCATCTAGGGTTGGAACTTTATTTTTCAAAATTTTATTACTCATTTTACTTCAGATGTAATAGATTATATTTAGCTTAGATATATTATCTTCATTTCAGTAGTATATTTGTAGTATATTGCCACGTCTAACATTTAATCATTAAATTATAAATTATCCGACATATACATGAAAGTTTTTAAAATAGTTTATTTTTTTCTACACACATATTCCTACAAATTTAAAAATCGGCAACACTGTATGCCGCTTTTTATTTTCTGTCTCTGTCTGTCAACCGGTCATTTATGTTTATCTCTGTCGCATGCATTAAAATAAAGACTACGTAGATGAAGTTACCAGGGCTAGTATATGTTTGAAGCACAGTTTGAAAGTTTTTTGTATTAAAAAAGAACCTACTATATTTACGATTTACTTACAGGTTTTTTTATATTTCAGTTTGTTGATATAGGGATAGTGACTAGCATAGAAAACAATCATAAACCAGTAGAAAATGCTAGGAAAGGAATGGAAATATGCATCAAAATCGAACCAATACCTGGAGAATCTCCGAAGATGTTTGGCCGACATTTTGATGAAACTGATATGCTAGTTAGTAAGGTAAGTCTGAATACAGTTCGTTAATGATTAAAAAAGAATGGTACTTGATGGATTTTTAAATTTCATACTAATTTAAAGATTTTTTTTTTGAAAATTAGAATATTGGCACAGATTATACAGATTATAAACTTTGTTTTTTCTTTATTGTTTTTCGTGGTTCCAATTTTCGGAATCGGGCACTAGTTAGGTTACTAGTTTGCGCACATAGCACGCCCACTTATGGCCTCTAAAATTGTGCACAGCGCCTGACCGGCATCGTTATTAGAGAGATATCGGAAAACCGAATAGCGTCATGCAGTATTTACGCGTACCATATCATGGTTACGATATGCGCGAGTCAATTTTTAACGCAACACCCGCTAATAACGTTACCGCCTGACGTAATTTGCGGATCAATTACACCAAGCGCTATTTCTAAATAACGTTTAAAAATTGCTTAAATGGGCATGTGCGGGTATTTGACCACCGGGGCCGGCCGGCGAGATCTTTTATTTTAGGTTATGTTTGAATTGTTTTGAATTATTACTTTAGTTTTATTAGGTAATTTGATATTTAAGTAGCTGGGATTAGTTTTAATTAAATAAATATGGGCCCAAAATATGGATTCCACCTCTTCCATTATTAAAGAACCTGTAAAGAGGCTCCATGGAAGAAATGGAATTTATTATGCAACGTCTCCAAGAAACTAGTACAGAATTTGGGCTAAAACTTAATCCTAACAAAACTACTGTCATGATTGTGGACCGACAAAACAACAACCAACCTCACGTGGGAAACATAGCTGGATTTAAGGTGGTTAATAAATACTTATATCTGGGATCGCTAATCGACAACAGCGGCTCATGCGAAGGCGAAATAAGACGTAGAATTGCGCTGGCTAGAACAGCCGTAACTAAATTAACTAAGATATGGAAAGATACAGCCATCACTAAGAATACCAAACTAAGACTGCTGAACTCGCTTGTTTTCCCGATTGCTACGTATGGGGCGGAAACATGGACGCTGAAGAAAAGCGATACCAGGCGAATAGATGCTTTTGAAATGTGGGCATATAGACGTCTGCTACGTATACCTTGGACAGCCCATCGTACGAATGAGTCAGTTTTCCAAGAACTAAACTCACAACTCAGCCTCTCAAAAAAAATAAACCGATGTTTTCTGACATATATTGGTCACATTGCTAGAAGAACGGACTCACTGCAGCTGCTAATAGTCGAGGGAAAGGTAGAGGGAAAGCGACCACGAGGAAGATCACCCAAGAGATGGGTTGATCAAACTAAAGACCTAATCGGCCAAGGCCTTCATGAAACCGTCAGCATGGCTCAAAACAGAGCGGACTGGCACAATACGATAAAAACCGCTACAGGAACATCATAGTCACTAATCCCTCTTCAGGGAAACGGACCAAAGAGAGAGAAAGAGGCTTATAGGTTTACAGCAGATGACGACTTAGCCCTTCTAAGAGAATTTGTTGCTTGTTGCCCTAAACCCACTGGCAGACGTTGAACAATAAAGCACTGGAAATAAGCACTTTAGCCCTTTAGTTTTAAAATACCTAGTAAACAAAACAATTTCAAAGTTTTAAATTCAAAGTTAGGTTAAGTTTAAATAGCAGACGCGACGCGAACAGAATTCTTTCCGATCCGATAACTATAAATGAAGAGAGTTAATACCACCTCACGTAAAGGAAATAACACCTGGCCTTATTAACGTCCATGCACGCTATTCGGTTTAGCGATATCTCTCTTTATTACGCTGTTTATTGTTATTTTACGCGAGTTTATTTTTGCGCACAGGAAATTTGACTCGTTTGCACATCGTCATAAAAAACAATTTTCGTACCACGAATTAGGGACAAGATTTTTATCTGTATACTTATAGGATACCTAATCTGTGATATTGGCACAAGAAAATTGTCTTTTTATTTTTACTTCATAGCTTTTACAATTTTATGTAATGGTAATCACGAGTTAACTAACAGAAACATATTATTTTACCGAGAATGTCAAGTATTTACAGGGCGGACAGATTTCATTGTTTCTGTAGGATATTTGATTTAAGGAAGTTGGCAAATTTTGGCTATTTTCATTAGAGAAAAAATGATTTTATATCTTATCAACATGACACAAGTGCAGGTTAAAAAGGTTAATCCCGTTTATTTTCCAAATTCCCATACCGTTTTAGAGAAAATTTAAAAAATCATGAAAACAGTTCAACAATTTTCTAAAAATCCTAAAAATGAGTCCTAAAAATCAAAAGGCGTTTCTATGGTAATATCAATTCGATTCCATACAATTCCATACCAATTCCATACTTTTACAGATTTTTGATCGATTGTTATTATTAATTTTGTTATTAATTTTGATTAACGTCATATTCTTTGCTGTTGTTAAAGTATCACATTTTCCGATAACTATCGACACTCTTTCCGTAGCATTGTACTAAATAAATTTTGTACTTTAACATTTTAAAAACAGCAAAAATATGATGTTAATTAAAATTCTATTAATAACAATCTGTCAAAGAATGAAATCGAAATGATATTACCATAGAAACACCTTTCGATTTTTAGGACTTTGAAAAAATTCAACTGTTTTCATGATTTTTTAAATTTTCTCTGAAATGGTATGGGAATTTGGAAAATAAACGGGATTAACCATTTTAGACCAAGCAGGCGTTTTTCTCAAAATGTCAAAAATAAAAAGTTTTTTTCCTCTTGTATAGACAATCCGGGAACATACTATATATTCACTAAATTTATTATTTTTAATTAAGTATCAACACTAGAACCAGATGAATATACGAAATTAATAAAACTTCATTGTCAATTCTCTCTCAATCAAACTAAATAAACAATAAAAAAAATCTTTGCATCGAAATGCATTATTTAATTTTAGATCTAGATTTTTCTAATTTCTCGAAACAATTATTCTATTCCAGATTTACAATTGAAAAATTAAATTTGTCCACCCTATACGTATCCACTTTGGAAACGACGCACTTCATTCATTGACGAAAACCACGCCTATCCGCTCTCCGTTATTTAATGTACAGCGATGTCTGGCAAGTTTCATTTCATTCAATAATACATTATTTAGAATGAATCTAATGAATTAATTCTCGGTCAAACTAAAATAGATTTTTCAATGTCAAGTTTATGTTGGTGCGAGCCAAAGCATCGAGCGTATAGGTACTGCCGGTTTGGCTATTTTTTTGCGATCAACAATGATTTTGCTCCTTTGTTTGGAAATAAATTTAAGAAATTTGAATATTTATCGGCTGTTATCGCTAGAGTCAAAACAAACCAAAAATTAAACAATATGATTTTTTTTACGATATTTAAATTTGTCTTCCATAATAATGTGAGACTAATCAAAATACGGTGAGAAATAAATTAATTAGACTTAATCTGTAAATATATTTTTTTTATTTTAATTAGTGAACAGTGTATCAAAAAATATCTATACAGGGTGCGTCTCAAAAGTGGCACACACCTGTAACTTTTATTATTTTTTCAGTTAAAAAAACAAGATTTGGTATGTTAATATATGACATAAATTAGGATTGATTGACGTATTCAATTGTTTTCAGTCACTTCCTCTGTTTCACCGGAAATGATTACAACTTTTGATTTTTAAATGGCACCCTTGGTTTACTTTATTCGATAGCAAATAACACTCTGAATACACTGACATATCATATGTGAACTTATGACATTTTTGCATATGGTTTATTTGAAATTATAACTTGCGGTTCGTTACGAAAATTTGACTCGAAGTGTGTGGTATCAAATTATTCGTAAAAAAATAGATTTGATCGTCTAATGGTTTTAGTGTCTTGTTATGGCCAGTTAGAAAATGCTCAAATCGTATTTTTAATCATATCTCAATTTTTTCAAATGGAACAAGGGTGGCTCATTAGCATATTTGGAAAAAGCCCAAATATGCTAATGAGCCACCCTTGTTCCATTTGAAAAAATTGAGATATGATTAAAAATACGATTTGAGCATTTTCTAACTGGCCATAACAAGACACTAAAACCATTAGACGATCAAATCTATTTTTCCAAAGCTTCTTGATTAAGGATTAGTGTTTTTAACATAGCCATGGCACTCTAGATTAAATTTTAAAATACGATTTTTTATTAAGCGAGAATGTCGAGAGTTGACATATGATGTGTCATTCTATTCAAAATGTCATTTTCTATCGAATAAAGCAAAAAAAATACCGAGGGTGCCATTTAAAAATCAAAAGTTGTAGTCATTTCCGGTAAAACAGGAAATGACCGAAAAGAATTGAATACATCAATCAATCATTTATGTCATATACTAACATACCAAATCTCGTTTTTTATCTGAAAAAATAAAAAGTTATAGGGGTGAGCCACTTTTGAGACCCACCCGGTATATTAGGTTATGTGCCCATAATAAATTTTGATAATAAAACGCATATCATAAAGTAGTCTATTCCAAAAAATGATTGTTTGTTCGTTTAAAACTGCGTTTTTGAAGGCGCTGGCTGCATCTTCTGGAGAATAGAGCCTATGACCACACAGTTCATTTTTAATTTTTGGAAAAGAAAAAAAGTCGTTAGGACTTAGGTCGGGACTGCGTGGAGGATGGTCTAACAATTCGATGTTTTCTTGCTTTAAAAACTCAATTGTTTTTCGAGCTGTGTAGGAACTTGCATTGGCTTGGTGGAGGATCATTCGTCGTTGAGGGTTGGTTTGTTGAAACTCAGCAACTACTTCTGACAAACAAATAGATATCTACCAATCAACAGTAACAGTTCTTTGATATTACAGAGGAATTGCTGCTACATGACCGCTTTTGATAACTTCGAGAACGGATAACTTTCATCGGTTTTGGTTCATCTCGGAACACCCAAACAGTCGATTGGCGTTTATTTTTGGGTTCATAAGAAAAAAATATATACATATCCAGGATTCATAATCACTGAGAATACTGTATGTGTTTTTTTGAGTTTTCTACGTTAAACCAGTGTAGAGTTTTTTGACACCAATTGACTCTAATTTCTTTCTGTTCTTCACTCGACAGAAGCGGTATCCAACCAGAAACTATTTTTTGCAGATTCTTCTTCATGAAATTTTTTTGAATTGAGGTCTTTGAAATGCCCAAAGATGCTTCATTTTTACGATATGTAACATGTCGATCTTCTTGGATCAGCTTACGTACATCATTGACATTTTTCTAGGTGACTGCCGTTGTTGGTGGACCTGTTCTTTGTTGTTCTAAGTTGGTGGTTCTGTGAGTCGTACAACTAGACTCTATAACAATAACAAGTCTAAAGTATCACATCATGGATCACTGAGCGATCCCTTCCTAACGAATATAGGAGTTAGGCAGATATGCTAATTCTGTGCTGAGCATTCTGGAAATTAAGTAAAAGAGTTTTCTACAATCATGCCTTGAGCAATAATCCCCACTATGTTATATGGAAGCCTTGTTGCCGTTTTGGCATAAAACATTGGTGCAGTACCGGCGGCACATGAACACATTAAACAAGTTACAAAAGAGACACCTTAGACAACTGTTAAGAATCGAATGGTACCACCATGTCCCAAACGTATCGGTCCTTGAAGAAGCAAGCTGCGAGAGCGCTGAAGTTATAATTACCAAATCCCGCTTAATATGGCTCTCTGCTTACGTATGCAGGATGCAAGAAAATTCCCTACCGAAATTTCTTCTTTATGGTAAACCTGTCGACGGTAAGAGGAAACAGGATGGACAACTCAAAAGGTACAAGGATATTTTCCATGAAAACTTAAAGGGGATAAGCATATAGAATCAGGGGGAGGAAGCAGCGCACAAGAATGCAATGGAGAAGAATTGTAAACTCAGTTAACAACGCCAACCAAAAAATAAAGAGGCAACAAAGTAATGAGATTTTTGAATGTCCGGAGTGCGGAAGAGGGATAACATCACGTATCGGGCTTTTCAGCCAAAGAAAAGCTTATGAAAGAAAACGCCCCGCTTAACCATTTTCTGATGCGTATCAAATACTCGTCAGCGAGTAATGGCAGTAGTAGTAGAGTACATACTAGACTAGAATTATTAATATTCGATGCCTAAGCCAATTGCACCATAAAATCTATTCGTATGTAAGTTCGCACTTGGCAAAATTTGTTTCGGAAGGCGAAATGTAAACAATGTTTCCAGTTTGGGATCGGCACCGACAACGGATGTTTAGAACACAGCAGTCGGCTGTTTAGACTAATTTTTTTTGCGCTTCCCAACTTTTTTTCCAGTATCTGTAATAAAATTGGTAATTTTTTTGCGACGAATTCGCAGAATTCGTTCCGCAATGGCCGTGACTTGGCGATTTGGTTTTTAAACAAAAAATGCGGATAAATAGAAAGCACATCCATATTTTTCGTTTGTACAGAGTGTAAATGACCTAGATCATAATATATACTTACGTAAGTTTAGATTGGAAAATGCCCATAAGGACAATGTAAACACTATTTGGCGCTATTCTTGCAACGGTCGCGACCCAAAACTTTTAAAAATTTCGGGCGGTTCGGCTTTTTCCGGAATTATATCGCCAAATATTGTTTATTCAAATTTATTATTATTTTCGTTTAATTTTATAAATAAAATACAGTGTGTTGCATACAAGAAACTTTATTTTATATAAGGACGCATGTATGAAATACCTATGAAACATTGGAAACCGACGTTATGCCACGATCCACGATGGTTTTGCAGTTCACAGTTCACAGCACAGCTTTTTAAGTTTTTAATGCCACTTTTTCACAATTATTACCGGTTGGAGTAAATAAAACTTGAATTAAACTCACAAGATAGCAATAATTACTTTGAAAATGGACGCTATAAACACTTTTCGGAATTTCTTTAATCAGAGCGGTTTAGGTTTTGAAAGATTATTATGATTTTTGAAGATTCTGACTTTGACAAGAGAAAATTATTTCTGTTTTTGTTTGCCGTTGTTCTTAGCGACCGCTATACCAGCGCCAGATCGCGTATAACGGTCGCGACCCATAATAATTTCGCGACCCAAAATTTTTACGGGCTTTCCAATCCTATGCTTACGTTGATAAGTAAATCACTATGGAAACTGTCGCAAACATAACAATGACTTCCATTTATCTTCTTTTTTTGTTGCACAGGCGGTGCTTCTACTCTATCTATCCTTGTCGAGGACCTAGCGTCCACGCGCCAAGTTTGAACATTAATTTTAAAAATATAATTTGTAAAATGCATATATTTGAACAATAAATTGAATGTTTACCGTCACAAAAATTAAATTATATAAAAAATACATTTAACCACTCCGTACGAATATCAGTATTCTTAGGAAATCTAACCAGAAAGTATGCATGTGGCTTAATATAAATAAAATAACTGAATACTTGCATATGAAAAGATAATTCGGGGACCTTTATATTAGAACTTTAGCACATTGAACACTTTCTAGTCATTTTAACGAGTATTTAGAAAGTCCAACGAAAAAAAAATGGAAATATAATTGTACAAACTTAAAGTTAACTTCTCACTGAACACACTTGCATCCTTGGCTATATAAAAGCGGTCGATAAAAGAGTAATTAATACAATTTCAATCATATTTTCCCGGTTTTTTTTAAATTTCTTGTAAAAGGGTATGGAAATTTGGAAAATTAACGGGATTAACCATTTTAGACCAAGCAGGCGTTTTTCTCAAAATGTCAAAAATAAAAAAGTTTTTTTCCTCTTGTATAGACAATCCGGGAACATACTATATATTCACTAAATTTATTATTTTTAATTAAGTATCAACACTAGAACCAGATGAATATACGAAATTAATAAAACTTCATTGTCAATTCTCTCTCAATCAAACTAAATAAACAATAAAAAAATTTTTTGCATCGAAATGCATTATTTAATTTTAGATCTAGATTTGTCTAATTTCTCGAAACAAGTATTCTATTCCAGATTTACAATTGAAAAATTAAATTTGTCCACCCTGTACGTATCCACTTTGGAAACGACGGACTTCATTCATTGACGAAAAGTATTAATTTTTTCATCTAAATGTTTTCTCTTGTTTCAGATATCTCGTCAATCGATTGATGCTTGCAAAGACTACTTCAGAGACGACCTTCTGAAGTCCGACTGGCAACTGATGGTGGAACTAAAGAAACTCTTCCAGATTTTGTAGTCGTTTTGATATATACATGTTTTATATTAGCGAACGGGGGCGAAAAGTGACCGTATCGCTAAAGTTTGCTTTGGTGGAACCAGCAGTGTAATAATCAAATAAATCTATGTTTTCATAATCCATGTAAACATAATCGAGAAACTATTTATTTATCCTATATATGTTGTTTTAATTCGATTTTGGCGATGTTCGAGGCCCTTTTTGGCGCAGGACTTTTTATTTTATAAAGTTTATTTTTTCTTCAGTTGAGTTGAACATATACAACTACCGGAAATAAAGATGTATGTTATGTATTAAAGATATAATAAAATACTATCTTTGCATTTCATTGTTTTATTTTTTCGAATTGAATACCATCAACCATTTCTGTATTCTTTTTTCCCTTCTTCATTCTTCTTTATTTAATATTTATTCGATGGTAAAGTGATATTGATTCAGGGGAGTGTCCTGTTAAAAACTAGTGATGGGATAACTCGAGCGAAAATTCAATCGAGTGCTCGATTATTGAAATAACCGACATCGCTCGATTATGAACGAGTTGCGAGCGGTGAACGCAAACGATCCTAGAATGAAATAAATTGAAATAATATTTTAATGTGACATACTCGATACAAAGCCGAGCGAATTTTCTATATACATTGTACGGAGCAAATTTATACGACGCGACGTTATCCGTTGCGTATCTGCATGACAAAATTTTACGACTTACATCGACAATGCCTTAATCTAAACTGAATCAAGCGAATTACTCGTCGATCGTCGCTTGCTTGGCATTACGAATTGCGAGTACACCAAGCGACGGGCGAAAACCCGTATTTTTTAAGCTCGAGCGATCGCGCGATTATTGAAATTTATCGGTTTTTCCCATCACTATTAAAAACCTCGTGACAATTCGAAGTTTGTTCTTACTTAAATGAAGGAAAATCTTTGATATTTCTCGGTTGTTAGTTCTGAGAAATTTCTTCGAGTGTCTTAGACATTTGGAAGATTCCCATTCCAGGTTAGGGGTCGAGGCTTCCAGATTCTTGAGTTGCGCTTTAAATGGTTACCACTTGGGAAGCAGAACATTGTAGAAGTTAAGTACATTCTTGGTATGTCATGCACTAGGAGTTGGATGAAGGGAATTTTCCTTTTCAGAAGGTTCCAATCTCCTGAGATGATACTTTTCCCAGTACCGTTTCCGTCTTAACTTATTTTTAAAATTATTTTTGAAGTGAGACTTTTTTACGCGCATTAGGAGTGAAAATTCAAATACCGTTACACGACAGGCGACACAACAGGCGAGAGGAAAAGCGGTAAGGACAGCCTACGGCTTAGAAAAATCGTCCGATTTAAATGAGATTTGGTAGATCGATATATTGGACCAAGGCCAACTTGACCATGTACGACACATGTCACTGTGACAGTTTTGACGTAAGAAACGTCAAGTTTGGTGGGTAGCCTATGTGAACGACGGTGCACACGGTTCTACCCTGCAAAGTTGTATAAGACGTTTCATTTACATCTCTCCATCAGGGTGGGACTAAGGACTTAATATTGAAGAAAAATGTCGGTCGATTTCGACATAATTTGGGACGGGCTACAGGATGACGCCTTCGACGTTTCGAACCGATGTCTTTAAATGGACGAAATCATCAGGATTTTTCTCTTAATTATCGGTCGATTGGAACCAAACTCGGCACGTTGATAGAGGTACCCGAATGGAGTTCTCAAACGGACAGAAGGTCATTTTAATACAAATTTTGTGAAAGTGAATCAAATTTTTTTGTTAATTTTTAATTTATTACTTTCTGAACATTTGAGGCGTCAAGTTGCAAAACCCGCCTTATCCCAAAAATGTTTCGAGAAAAACAAAAACTGTTTTAGCAAATGTTTGAAACGTTATTTTACAAAAAAAACGTGTCCATTAAGCGGAATCATTGTTTTCTATCTGTTTTTTTCTCTTTAAAAATTATATATTAATTTTTATTTCTACAAAAACCAGATACAAAACTATGATTCCACTTACTTAATGGGTACGTTTTTAGTCGTGTTGTTTTGCTACAGCAAGATAATTTTTGCATCCTAACTTGGAATTATTAGGTATGCTATTTTATTAAAATTAGGTAGATTTGAAATGGATAAGACGTCGTAGTAAAACTACAGGGTGTCCCAGAAATAAGTGCAAGTATTTTAAGGGGTGGTGATCTCGATAAAAGAAACATATTTTCTCTTTATCGTTTTTCAAATAAGTCCAAAATAACGGAGTCCAAAAAAATCATTTTTTGCTAAAATTTTGAGAACCACTGATCCTTTCTGGATTTTCTTTTTGTACTTATAATCTCTTAATCTACTACTTATGTTGCCTGATTATCAAGAAATATTTATTTTAAATAAAACTAAAAAAAATTCCAACAAAATTTTCAAAAAATTCCGAATTTTCAAAAAAAAATTTTCGCGAAAAAAACATCATAGGCGTGTTTCTGGGGACGAACTATAAATACTACCAGTTGAAATACTGGCACTTATTTCTGGGACACCCTGTATATTAAATTAATTAAACCACAGATTATAATCTTTGTTTTTTCTTTATTGTTTTTCGTGGTTCCAATTTTCGGAATCGGGCACTAGTTAGGTTACTATAGTTTGCGCACATAGCACGCCCACTTAGGGCCTCTAAAATTGTGCACAGCGCCTGACCGGCACAGTTATTAGAGAGATATCGGAAAACCGAATAGCGTCATGCAGTATTTACGCGTACCTTATCATGGTTACGATATGCACCCGCTAATAACGCTACCGCCTGACGTAATTTGCGGATCAATTACACCAAGCTATTTCTAAATAACGTTTAAAAATTGCCTAAATGGGCATGTGCGGCTATTTATTGACAACCGGGCCGGACGGCGAGATTTTTTATTTTAGGTTATGTTTGAATTGTTTTGAATTATTACTTTAGTTTTATTAGGTAATTTGATATTTAAGTAGCTGGGATTAGTTTTAATTAAATAAATATGGGCCAAAATATGGATTCCACCTTTTCCAATATTAAAGAAGCTTAGGTTTACAGCAAATGACGACTTCTAAGAGAATTTGTTGCTTGCCCTAAACCCACTAGCAGACGTTGAACAATAAAGCACTGGAAATAAGCACTTTAGCCCTTTAGTTTTAAAATACCTAGTAAACAAAACAATTTCAAAATTTTAAATTCTAACTTTGAATTTAAATTAATTAATGTTCATTCACGCTTATTAATGTTCATTCACGCTATTCGGTTTAGCGATATCTCTCTATTACGCTGTTTATTGTTATTTTACGCGAGTTTATTTTTGCGCACAGGAAATTTGACTCGTTTGCACATTGTCATAAAAAACAATTTTCGTACCACGAATTAGGGATAAGATTTTTATCTGTATACAGTATACCTAATCTGTGATTAAACTAATTGTGGTAATAGGTACTATATTTGTGTAAAAAAGCCTATGAAAAAATGCGGGATTGCAATAATAATGACAATGAAAAGCAAATATAAGTGGATAAGACGGATTTTGCTGCAGTTACTAATAATGTTACTAATTTGTAGTTAATTTTATATAGGAATATGGGACTTTTGCTGCAGTTTGGGACTATGTTTATGTAGATTTTAGGGTCCATTATTAATGTGCATCATGAGGCCTTTTTAAAACAAATGGATAAGGCGGGCTTTGCGACTTGACGCCTCATTTCAAACTACACTTTTTCAAACATGTCGTTCAAATCCTTCAATTTAATAGCTGTTATAATGATTGCGCACATAGTGAACACACAATTTTTGTTAATTAAAAATCTATTTAATAAAAACCAATATGTCAGTAAATTAAGTTGGTAACTTCATTCTTTTTTCCATTAACATTGAAATATGATTTGTTCTATTAGAGACACATTTCATTCGGAATAAAATCATATCAAAGCCCGAACGTCGACGAGAAATTGAGTTTCAACAGAAAAAAACAACTCTACCCGTCCGTGACGTCATTTCTAAATGTCTCCGAACGATATTTACATAGATACGAACACAGTAGCAACACAGCCGTTACCGGCAGACAGTGACCGGACGGCGGGGGCGGCTGCGGCGCTGGGGGTGTACGCGTAGTGCCGCCCCCGATCCCACGCGATTAAGCCTCATCCCCCGATACCTGTGGCCGCCTACGCGTTGAGCGTAGTAGCTCAATTGTTGTCATGGTGACGCCGCCGGTGACCGTGAATGAACGCGGGGGCGGCGCTGGGTGTGAGAGGGGGGTATTGGCCGCCCCCGCGTGGGTGCGGCGGTGGTGTGAGTCGATGTTGCCGGGTCTGGCTAAATTTAAACTAATTCGGTATAGAGTGCTTATGTTCGAAATATATTGGATATTTGAAGATGTTTCGAGCGTGTTGTTTGTTCGATAATTTGTTTGATCGTGCAATTTTATTTATGGAAAAGAGCCGGGTAATTTTACCGGTGGATCGGAAAACAAAAATATATAATCATTTTTTTATTAAAATACATCAAAAACAAAAAAAAACACTAATTTATAAAGATGAGCAAAACTGCGATTGCGATTTTTAAATCGCTGCGACAGTAACCTACAATTGCGATTTTAATATTTAAATATTGTATTATGCATTCTATACAGAGTGTCATTTTCTACCGAATAAAGTAAAAAAATACCGCGGGTGCCATTTAAAAATCAAAACTTTTAGTCATTTCCGGTGAAACAGGAAGTAATCAAAAAGAATTGAATACGTCAGTCAATCCTAATTTATGTCATATTCTTACATACTAAATCTCGTTTTTTTTTTATCAGAAAAAATGAAAAAGTTATAGAGGCGAACCACTCTTAAAAACACCCGGTATATTATTGATCTTGGCCCTAGAAATTAATACATTCTCTATAAATAAATAAAATAAGAGAAAAAATTCAATCGCATTTTTTTCTATAAAATGCTTCAATGGACCACAAAATTACATTCGCAACAAAATCGCAAATCGCAGCTAGAGTAGGTAATATTGGTTGCCTAAATTGAAACTTGCAAGTCGAAAAAATCGCAGGTTCCGATTGCGATTTTAAAATCGCTGCGATTGAATCGCCGTTTGCGATTTGTTGCTCATCTCTACTAATTTACCATAATACACCTAAGTTTTAACACTGGACGCGTATTTCGCTAACCATGTTAGCAGCATCAGCAGATTATTAAAACTAAACTATTATCTACAAATTGAGCGTTTATATAGGCGCTCGGTTGGTACTGACCAAGCGTGACAAAATTAGCCAAGTGAGTCAAAACAAATCGTGGGTAACATTAATTACCGAAACTAGAGCAGTAGGAACAGAGAACTGGAAGGAAATAGACTTGTAAATGAAAAGCAGATTAGTTCAATAAGCGAAAAATTAATTAGAAATCAAGATTTTGCCAGATTTAGCCAGAGATCTCGCAGATTACTTGATTTATAATCAAGTTACTATTTTGTTGAGTAAAGTATAAGCACAGATAACCTAAGATAAAGCATATTTTGATATCGACTCTACGCCCATGTAACGATTAGTAATGATTGCAAAAATGCAAGACCAAGACCAGGTTAGACATGCAAGGCCAAGACCGACAGTGCATGACTAACGTAAGACCAAGACCAGGCGTGAAAGACACTTGCGGTTTGCGGTCATGCGTTTTTTTACTTATTTTTTATTTACTCGTATAATAACAACCATTTTAGAACCAGCAATTTTTTTTATAAATTTGTATCTGTTTGTCTCAAAATGTTAATAACAAAAAAGTTTTTCTTCTTGTAAAGACGATCCGGGGACATACTCTATATCGTACGAAAAAAAAAGCCGGCAGTTTGGCTTGGAAATGACGATCGATGATACCATACAATTTTGCGTATAAAATGAAAGCGGACAGAGATCTTCATTTCTAAACCAACTGTGACAGTTTTTTTTCAATCGTATGGTATTTATCTAGGTACTTTTAGAACCTTTTGCTTTGTTCTTTATATGTAAAAAAAAAATATATTTTTAAAGTGTTTATATTTTTAAAGTTAAATACCGTCAAAAGCGTCTCACGAGATTTGGTATGTTAGTATATGACATAAATTAGGATTGATTGACGTATTCAATTGTTTTCGATCACTTCCTGTTTCACCGGAAATTACTACAATTTTTGATTTTTAAATGGCACCCTCGGATTTTTTTTACTTTATTCGATAGAAAATGACATTCTGAATCGAATGTCATATCAAATGTCAACTTTTGACATGTTTGCTCAAACACAAATTGTATTTTAAATTTCAATCTAGAATGCCATGGCTGTGTTAAAACACTAATTTTTAATCAAGGCGCCTTGAAAAAATAGATTTGATCGTCTAATGTTTTTAGTGTCTTGTCCCAAATCGTATTTTTAATCATATCTCAATTTTTTCAAAAGGAACGAGGGTGGCTCATTAGCGTATTTGGAAAAAGTATTTTTTTACGAATAATTTGATACCACACACTTGGTATTTCGAGTCAAATTGTCGATACGAAGCGCATGCTACAATTTCAAATAAACCATATGCGAAAATGTCAAAAGTTGACATATGATATGTCATTCTATTCACAACGTCGTTTTCTATCAAATAAAGTAAAAAAATACCGAGGATGCCATTTAAAAATCAAAAGTTGTAGTCATTTCCGGTGAAACCGGAAGTGACCGAAAACAGTTGAATATGTCAATCAATCCTAATTTATGTCATATACTAACATACCAAATTCTCGTTTTATCTGAACAAATAAAAAAGTTATAGGGGTGAGCCACTTTTGAGACGCACCCGTATATAAATTTAAATTGTAATATATTTGCCACAAATATTTTCATAAGCTCTTTTATTTAATTGTGACGTACCCTTATCCTATAAACTGGGAACTTTTGAAATTGTACAGAATTGTCAAAAATATTTTTTTGGTTGTCGCTGTTAACTGAGTTTACAATTCTTCTCCAGTGTGTTGTATTGTGCGCTGCTTATTCCTACTTATTCTGCATGCTTATCCTCTTTAAGTTTTCATGAAAAATATCCTTGTATCTTTTAAGTTGTCCACCCGGTTTCCTCTTACCGTCTACAAGCTCACAGTAAAGCAGATATTTTGGTAGGCGGTTTTCTTGCATTCTGCATACGTGACCAGCCCATCTTAAGCGGGGTTTTGTAACCATGACTTCAACGCTCTCGCAGCTAGCTTTTTCAATGACCGTTACGTTTGAGATATGGTGGAACCATTTGATTCTTAAGAGTTGTCTAAGGTGTTTCTGGTGCAACTTGTTTAATGCGTTCATGTGTCGGTGGTACGGCACCCAGGTTTCGCTTCCATATAGCATGGTGGGGATTATTATTGCTCGGTACACTGCAAGTTTCGTTTTTGTGCTCAAGTAATGATCGTAGAAAACGCTGTCTTTTAATTTCCAGAATGCTCTTGAGACGCTGCTAATCCTGTGCTGAATTTCAGAGTCGATATTGGCCTTTTCCGAAATCAAACTGCCGAGGTAATTGAATTCCGCTACATATTCTAACATTTTTAATTTTTATTTAAAACATTTTTGAACCTTCATTCTACCATATTCAAAACTTTTCTTACAGACACACCCTGTAGAACCAATTCCCACAAACTACAGTACATCCGAATCCGGTCGGGCCTCTATACCATTCCGAAATTAGACATCTGTCACACACCTTACTCCGAGCCGGGGTTGTTTTTCTATGAATGAATTTTTACGACCCTCTCGCATCTTTTCGGGAACTTGTTCCCTCTATTTCCGGCTTCCTGTTTTAACAAGCCGCCTAGCCAGATGGCATAGGGGCCTAATATACACACGCACACACAAGTGCTTTTACTATACGTGAAGGATAATGGGGAAGGTTCTGTTAAAGTTGAATGAATTAGGGTTAGTTGGAATTGAGATGAATGGATCGGAAATGAAAAATGAACGGTCGTACATAGTGTAGAAAAAGTTAGTTCGGTTCAATTTGTGCTGAAATAATTTTAAATTGTCATTCAATGGTTCTTTAAATGTACTATTGGTATACCGGGTGCGTGTCAAAAGTGGCTTACCCCTATAACTTTTTTATTTTTTCAGATAAAAAAACGAGATTGAGTATATTAGTATATGATATAAAATAGGATTGATTGACGTACTCAGCTGGTTTTGATCGCTTCCTGTTTCATCGGAAATGGCTACAACTTTTGGTTCTTAAATGGCACCCTCAGTATTTTTTGACTTCATTTGATAGAAAATTACTTTCTGAATTAAATGGTATGTAATGGCCATAAATATAACGACAATTTGACCCGAAATACAAAGTGTGTGGTACCAAATTATTCGTAAAAAATTGCTTTTCCAAATATGCTAATGAGCCACCCTCGTTACCATTTGAAAAAATTGAAATATGGTTAAAATACGATTTGGGCATCTTTTAACCGACCATGATAAGACACGAAAAACGTTAGAGGATCAAATATATTTTTTCAAGGCTCCTTGATTAAAAATTAGTGTCTTTAACACAGCCATGCTAGGTTGAAATTTAAAATACGATATTCTTAAAGCGAGAATGTCAAAAGTTAACATATGATATGCCATTTTATTCAGAGTGTCATTTTCTATCAAGCAAAGTAAAAAAACCGAGAGGGCCATTTAAAAATGAAATGTTGTAGTCATTTCCGACTGGAAATCTGTCTGGAGTCTGGCGCCTCTGGCCTCACTGGCTCGCAAGTCCTTCGCTGGCGCTACTGGCCTCACTGACACGCCAGTCCTTCGCTGGCGCTACTGGCCTCCCTGGCTCGCAAGTCCTTCGCTGGCACTACTGGCCTCACTGGCACGCAAGTCCTTCTTGTGGACTGGATACGTGTATTGAATTCCAGTAGCTGGCACCATTGGTCTTAAGGCCTGTGGCACCAGCTAAGGATTGGCGTGCCAGTGAGGCCAGTGGCGCCAGCTATGGACTGGCGTGCAACTGGATACGTGTAGAGAGATCTAGTAGCTGGCGTCATTGGTTTCACTGGCAGCCATTGAAAAACTGGTGTGCCAGTTGACTGGCCTGCCAATCACTCAAGTCCTTCGCAGGCGCCACGGGCCTCACTGGCACGCCAGCGACGGTTAACCCTAATTCATGGGCTGAAAACAAGCCCATTCAGTAAAAATTACCATAGAGTAAAGGAAGCGGAGAGGGATAACGTAGGGTCGCTAGACCGTTTCAGTTTTATGTGGAGCGGAAGTGGAAACGTTAGGGTCGGTAAAAATGGTGAATCGCCGATGCAGGAAACGCCGTATCGGAAACGCTTTCGTAAACTTGCAGACCCATCGCGCAAATGAATGGTGGTAGTGCTTTTAGTGAATGAATCTAATTGGGTTTGAGGAAGCGCTGCGGTTTACGAGATGCAGTACGAAGCTCGTGTACAGGGTGATACCATAAAACTTATATGACAGAAAGATTTTGTAATGTAGAGCTTTAGGTAGTTCTAGAATTTCCGATTATTTTTACAATCAATGTAATTTGTTGATTTAACTTTGAGTTAAACAAGATCCTCCGAAGTATATACTTAGATTGACGATTTAATAGAGTAAAGAGAATCGTTTTTTTGTATCGACGCGTGTCAATTTGTTTTTCCAAAGTTCAGGTATGAAATTACTACAACTTTTAATTTTTAAACGACACCCTCGGTATTTTTTTTTAATTTATTCGATTGAAAATAACACTCTGAATAGAATGACATAATAATATGTCAACTTTTGATATTTTCTCACGTTATGGTTTATTTGAAATTGTAATTTGCGGTTCATAACGACAATTTGACTCGAAATACCAAATGTGTGGTACCAAATTATTCGTAAACAATGCTTGTTCCAAATATTCTAATGAACCACCCTCGTTCCATTCGAAAAAATTGAGATATGATTAAAAATACGATTTGGGCATCTTTTTAACCGGCCAGGACAAGACACTAAAAACATTAGACAATCAAATATATTTTTCCAAGGCTCCTTGATTAAAATTAAAAATTAGTGTTTTTAAAACAGCCATGGCACTAGATTGAAATTTAAAATACAATTTTTTAAGCCAAAACGTCAAAAGTTGTGAGTGCAACTTTACGTCAAAAGTTGATATACATATGATATGTCATTCTATTCAGAGTGTCATTTTCTATCGAATAAAGTAAAAATATATCGATGGTCGATGGTTAAGTTGTACCATTTAAAAATTAGAAGTTGTAGTAATTTCCGATGAAACAGGAAGTGACCACAAACAACTGAATACGTCTATCAATTCTAATTTATGTGATATACTATATATGATATGTCATTCTATTCAGAGTAAAATATATCGATGGTTAGGTTGTACCATTTAAAAATCAGAAGTTGTAGTAATTTCCAGTGGAAAAGGAAGTGACTACAAACAACTGAATACGTCAATCAATCCTAATTTATGTCATATACCAAATCTCGTTTTTTTTATCTGAAAAAAATAAAAAAGTATATTTTCTCATTACTCTTTTTTAAATATCCGCATTATTAAATCCGTAGTAAAATCAATATCCGCAAAGTAAAATAATGAGGTATTTTTAAGCCGCATTATTTTACTTTGGATTTAAAAATTATATGTTTTTTTGCTTAAATTTTGAAAACCTCTGCTTTTTTTCTTTCTTCTTTCTTTCCACTAAATTTCATCTACTACCTATGTGGTCATAATATTATCCAGATATGTTTTTTAAACTAAAAATTTAAAAAAATTCAAAAAACCTAACCTAAACAAATTTTTATTTTTTTTAGGAAAAAAAATCATAGACGTGTTTCTGCGATGGAAATATACTACCCCTAAAAATATTAGCATTTTTTAAGAGACAACCTGTATAAGAACAAAATTTGCAAAGTTGGTCTCTAAATGCCGTTTAACTGAATGAACTCTCGTGAATGAACAGCTGAACTGCCGGTTCGGTGCAGCAGAGCGCACACCAACTTTAGAATGGAAAGCGTAACGGTAGCCTCAATGTGTTTGTGTGTAATCTTTGAGCGTGTATGTATGTATGTGATGTAAGATTTATAACCGGATAAGAACGAGGAAGTGCATCTCCAATTAAGTTTAAGAACGGGCACACGATTTGCTACTTTTTCTTTTTATTGCCGATATACCATAGGTACCAATAAAAAAACGGCGTCATGGACGGCTGGGTAATGACAAGCGATGATAATTTTGGCTTGGTCAAGCCCTAGATGTCATTTACTTGGCCGGTACTCTTTTTTATTAGCCGACCATACCAATAGGTATGGTAGGCTATTAAGATCGGCAAAAAAAAGTTTTTTTAATTTCACTCAAAATGAGTATGACCTAAATACAAAATATTATCATGATGTCTGTCTGTCCGTCTGTAACACGATAACTCAAAAACCGCTGAACCGATTTTAACCAAATTTGGCACAAAAATACTGTGGCACCCGAGAATCTGGCCATTAGTTTTTGGTAGGGGTGGGGGGTTGGTATGGGGGTATGGGAGGGGGTTAAAAATTTTTAAAAATCGTAACTCCAAAATTACAGTAGCTAGCGAAACGCGGTTTTCAAATTAAGATTAGGAATAATATTTGCAGCAAAATTTGTAATAACATCAAAATCAAAGTCGCAGTTTTCGAGATATTAACATATTTTAGTATGGGCGGCTATACGTGCCTCCCGGCGCCAATTTGAATAACCTAGACTAACCTAACGTACATCTGTTATCCATCTATTCATGTTATGGTGGGCGGAAAAAGCCACCATAAAAGCTCTCTAGGGTGGGATCCTTGACAGTTCTGTTTGACGATTCATTTGACACATTTGAATTTGATTTGAAATTTTGTGGATTTGTCAGTCTTTACGGAGCTTATTTTCATGTTATTTATTATTTATATTCTACTGATAGTTGTATAAAGGTAGTAAATCTAGATGGAATGTGTAGCGTGCGGTAGATCTCGGCAAAATTGAGTGAAATAATGGAACAACTTTTCGCTAGTAAGTGACTATATAATATACATACGTGTAGTAAACCGATCATTTATGAAATTACTTAAAAAAATTTAAAAAATAAATTTTCTTGCATTTAGCTTTTATTTATACAGGTCAAAATCAGTATGTCAATAATTTTGATTCGTTAATTTGAAATTCCTTTTCAGTAGCGTATCGGATGTTGTCCCAATAAAAACTCATAACTTATCTATTTTTATTAAATTATATATTATTAATAAAAATTTTAATAACTACCAACCACTATTCACAACGTAAAAAAATAACAAAGCATTGAGTCTACAGCAATTTGTTAAAAATGCACATTTTTTAAAAAAACATTAGAACGACACTGATAAACAGTAATTTAACGTCGTACCATTTTGAGGCCATCGCATCTATACTAATATTTAAAATCCTTATGTGACTGACATACTGATTAATCAAAGATCCTGCTCAAATTTTTTACTCAACGTAACCTAAGCTAATTTTGGCATACAGGTACCGTCTATGAGTGTAGAGTTTCGATAAGAAGGGCATTTTTAACAAATTCTATTTCCAAGAGGAAAATAAAATCAATAATTTAAGAGTTATCATCAGGAAAATGAGTATGCTATATTTTTGGAAAGGTAATTTTAAATTCTTTTCAGAGAATTAAAAATATACAGGGTGTCCCATAAAAAAATCAAATTTTCTGTTGATAATAAATTATTAAGTTTCCGAAAAACGTTTAAACACGTAAACTGTATTTTGTTTTTTTACAATTTCAATAGCAAAAAAATTGTATACAATTTGTTAAAAATGCACATTTTGAAAAACACCATCTATACTAATATATAAAATCTTAAGTGACTGACATACTGATTAATCACGATCCTGCTTAAACCACTTGACGTAAAAGCTCAATTTTTGGAAACAGATTGACTCTAGGGTGTAGAGGTTCGATAAGAAGGGATTTTTCGAAACCTCTATTTCCAAGAGGGTGAAACCACCCATAAAATATTACAATATTTTTTATTTAAAAACCGTTAAGTTTTTCGGAAAAACGTCTTAAACACGTATATTTTATTTTTGTTGTTTTACATATTTTAAGATTTTTATAAAAATGTATACAGGGTGTTTCATAAAAATCTGGTCATTGAGTAATCACGATCCTGCTTAAACGCTTGACGTAAAGCTGATTTTTTGGAAAACAGATTGACTTTGGGGTGTAGAGGTTCGATAAGAAGGGATTTTCTCGAAACTCAAATTCCAAGAGGGTGAAAACGCCCCTCAAATATTACAATATTTGTTATTTAAAAAACGGTTAGTCTTTCGGGAAAACGCTTGGACAAGCATAATTTATTTGTTTTTTTTTACATATTTTGAATTTTTTTAAAAAAATCATACAGGGTGTTCCAAAAAGTTGGGTAATTTCTTAACCACGATTCTGCTTAAACTGCTTGACGTAAAAAGCTTATTTTTAGCAAACGGATTTCTCGAAAGTCAAATTCCAACGTGTAGCATAATTAATAAAATATGTGGGAAATATTAAATATAATACATTAATTTAATATAATAGTAAAACAGGTTTCTGGATCTTAACATTAGGTTTCTTATAAACTAATATATAGATGGCCCTGGTAGTTCAATTTATAAATTTCGCTTTTTTGCAATAATGGAATCCGGGTGATCGCCATTTTATTTATACCGCTACAAGTGTTAACAGCCTTTGGTTTTCGACTTATTACCAAATATATTATATTCTTATTATTTTGGGGTATAAACCTGGTGTTCGGTAAGAAATTGATTTACAATCCTTAACTCGGTTACCTATTAATTATAATTTATTTTAGAACTTTGTAGAACTTTTACTAAACCACACTTACAACCATCAGCGTGGAAAATAAAAAAGATAATATTTCCTGCAGTAGTTGTTTTATTGACCAGTCTTCAGAACCTTACCTTACAAACGAGATGAAACTACCCCTCAAATATTACGAAGTTATATAATAATATCGCCATATTATTTTTTCTCATGCTGACATAAATATGAGAAAATTTTATCCAGTTCGTATGTTAATGGCATTTCTTGCTTTGCTTTATCATCATCATTACAAATGATTAATTCGACGCGAATGAAGTCGCTGGTACACGCTAGTATTTTTAATAAAAATTGAGTTCCAGATACCGATATTAGTTTTCGTCTATCTCCTATAGAAAAGGGTGTTTCCCTTTAAAAGCGTCCAATTTGGCCCACCCTGTACACAAAATAATTTACGGCTGAAATCGATTTTTAATGAACTTTATTTAATTTACCTCGCCGACGTAGTAAACGTTAATTATTCGGGCGGCTGTCCGCTTCGGTAACAAAATAAATAAAGCAGCGTAATGGGCGTTCGTCGGGCACAACAGAACTGGTGGGCAGACGCCTGCCCGAACCCACATACCGAAATAATTTCCCGATTTCTTGGTATTCTTTCACAGCGACCAGTAGGTATACGCGGATTGCCTGGGTGGATGGAAAGTGGCACCATTGGCGTAGCAGGTGGGATTTCTTAAAAGGAAACGAAGCCAATAACATATTTGATTGAAAAAATAAAAGCTACCATGTTAACTGGGAAACGACGTTTTGTCAATTATTGATGACATGATCCAATCACACCAATTAGTATTTAAGAAGTACATTTATTGATATAGTCGTAAATTTCGTTTTTACTTGATAACGATTGAGAGAAGATAGAGGTGGGAATTCTAGTTCTTTGTGAGGAACTAATTCCTTAGTTCTAGTTCCTCCAGAGGAATAGTTCCTTGAACTAGGTCTTTAGTTCACATTAGTTCCCGACTACCATTGACATCCCCGTTGCTTGCTCATGAGTTTCGTTATAAGTCAGAACTATTTATAGTATGATTTGTATAATTTTTATAATGTACAGAAATATTACGAGACGTGTAATTGGTGTAACTGCGTATATAACGTATAGGTAAATTTTATTGCAGATAAGAACAAAAAATTAAAAAGAACCCCAAATCAGAATTTTAATAACCACAAATCAATGGGCTCTTTCACTATATTTTGGAATTAGCATAATTGAATAAAGCAATTAATTCTAGAATTTTCTGCTATCTCACAAAATTTGAAGTCGTTCTTAAGAAAATAAATAAAAACAAAAAAGCGCAGAATAAAAATCCGCACTTTATTTTTAATACGTCACACCTGGCATGTTGAAAAGCGGCAACACGGCCGCGGCCGGGCCACCATGCTGACCCACCACCACCTCCACACAAGGCCATTCAACCTTTTCCAATATGGCGGAGATAGAAGTGCTTTATTTGGCGCGTATTTTAAAACCTATTTTATTTCCAAATAGACATTTTTCACACAAATGTCGGGTTAGATTACGTAATATTTCACTAATTTTTTAATAATGGAGTCTAAAGTTCTCCACATAAATATGAAATTTTTTGAATTATTACTTTTATGAAAACATCAGTTAGTTACTTTTTATAAAAAGGTCTGCTTTCTCAGAAAATAGGTAGTGTTAAAATATTCAAACTTGAGATAGCATATATAGGGTGATCAAAATCATCGGAAAAAGAAATAACCAGAAATATATGACAGAAAATAGCAATATAAACTAAATATTCAATTGCAAACACTTACCTACCATAGTTTAGAATTCACTGAACGTTTGATAAAATAAAAAAATATAATATGTGTTTCAAGATTTTATATAGAAAAAAACCTAAATACCTTTTTGGGGGTTCGTAAGTAAAACTTATGCTTAGCTTAGTTTTCTTTACTCTTTCTCTTTATATAGGGCATTATCTTTGTGGTAAAGACGTCATTCCTTTTTGTGCATAGTTCTTCAATAAAATATTGGATATTGTGAACAAGATGGATTTAATAATAAATTCTGACGTATGTGAGGAGCAATTGTAACCTAAAAAAGACTTACATCCAGGCCATTTATATTTTCAAATGTCAATGTTGTCAATATCTTTCTGTGATCTTTTTGATGTAAAAAGCTTGATTCTTCTTCCAATATTTTACTTATAGTGAGGCAAGTGTAAGCAGTAGCCATAACTACATCCTCACTAGGGTAACAGAGGCTTTGGGGCCTTTGGCCTTTTTGAGGCATATTTAATGCACGTCTCTTACCTGAGAACTACTAGTAGGTAGTAGGAGTGAAATTATCTCTTTTAATAGATGTCAACCATTTTTTACGAAGCTCGTCATTTTTGGGGAATATAAAAGCAGAAACCTTGGGACCTCCTCTATAATTCCCGTGACAATTTGGAACAGAGCATGTAAAAGGCATGTTACCAATAAAATGTTAATACCTACCCTTTAATACCTATCTTTTGATTATTGTAAGTAACCATTATAAAGTACTATGCAGACTGGTGGCGAAGGTTTTTTACTCATTTAGGTGTAATATCTTGATAAATACTTCTAGTTCTTACCTTACAATAATTAATAATAGAGGAGTACGACAAGCACAAAAGTTTGAAGTTCCCTATGTGGAATGTCTGGTTTGGATTTTTATTACACTGTTATTTTATCACAATTTTCTGATCACACCATGCACTGAACACTAAGAACTAAACAAATGTGTTGCAGAAGCACAACAAACTAGAGATAATTACTTATTATATATTATGTGTTCGGAACGAGAAACCACTACCGGCTTTTATATTCAAGGTAAACAATTTAATAATGCGCTGCCTTCGCCGCCATATTCGCTTTGCCCATATCATGTTGATTGGCCTTGACTTGAGGTGGTGCTGGTCAAATCAAATCGCAATGTTGCCAGTTGTTGGCTGGCGCACGAGCACGGTTCTGCAATGTGATTGGGCGTATTTTTCATACGTCATCAATTGGCACTTTAACATTATTTGAAATTAAAGCAATTTTGAGGGCCTATAAAAAAATTATTCAATGTCATGGAACTATTTTTTTTTTGATAAATATACTGAAAATAGTCTTCTATTTCAGATTTTGTCCTTGAATTGGGTATTTCATTTTTTGTGAAAGAGCCCATTGGAGCGAATAATTAGATACTTAATACTGACACATGTTGGTGAAGCTAAATGATAATTAGAAGGTAAAGTTTTCTCTTAATTAAAATTGCATTTTTGTCACTTCAAGCACTTTACGCCTACGTTAGCGCTGGACGATCTGTCCGTGAACTAGTCTTTTATTTAGTTTCTCTAGTTCTTCTTGGTCTTGGTCCTTTCGGTCCGGGACCGATAACCGATAACATACAGCCCCACTCCCGCCACTTGCCTAGCATTTATAGGTGCGTCCAGACCTAACGAGACGAGCGCGAGACGTTTCAAATTCGCTAAATGTGGACGAGTCTCGCGAGGCTCTCGGATCACCCAGTTTTGCTGCGGTGCGGCGGTGCGGCGGTAGCCGATCAAAGAAAGCTCGCGACACAGCCTGGACGTGTTTTTCGTAGGCTCGCTAATTTATGAATTTCGACTATTTAAAATTAAATAATCTCAATTTTTTTAAATGGTACAGCCTCCATATTGTATTATAATTTTTTCCGATAGAATTTCAATATTGCGTCACTTATCAATTTACTATAGCGTCACCAATTTTGCGTCACTGACAATTTTTACCGTACCGAAATATAATATTTATTAAAAAATTTGAATTATTACAAACTATTAATTTCAGATATATCATATGCAAAAAAGTTACCGAATTGTATGTAGAATATAATAATAAAATAAAAATAGGGTATTCCCATTAAAAATATATGTTATATCCGCAACACTTTTGGGTGAAGTACCCTGTATACTCTACAGTAATTTTAAAATGTGCTTCTTAACCTACCCTATAACTTTTCTATTTAACATTTTGTTCTAAAAAATGTTGAAATCCGTATTTTGTAAAAGACGTCGTGTCTCGAAAAAAATGAAGGGTTAAAAGGGAAAACAACCAAACGAGATAAAAAACGACGATGAATAAAATACGAAGAACCAAATACCATGTTAAAGATAAAAAAAATATTACTGCATGTGTTATTATTTAGCCATCGTTTGTTATATTCAATTACAATTTAATATGTGTTTGGGTTCCTTTCACTATAATCCAACTCGTTTGTCTCGTGGCAGGCTTGCCCCAAAAATGGATAGAAGATGTCTTGCTCTCGTCTAGCTCTCGTCTTGCTCTTGTCTCGCTCTTGCCTCGCCCTCGTCTCGTTAGGTCTGGACGCACCTTAAGCAAATTTAAGATTGTATCTTACAAATACGTACATTAAACATTTAATAACCATATTTGGATCTAGGAAAATTGCCCGAAAACAACTGAACGAAACGACAATTACCCGAAAACAAATATCACCGAATTACAATGGACAGAAATAAAATTTTCCCGAAGTGTAAATTTTTGGTAAAATATTGCACAATAAATACAATTTTACAGAAATTTGCAAGGATGGCAGTGATGGCAATGATCTGACAATTATTGTTTTTTTCGGGAAACTTTCTGGTTCGGTAAAATGTTCTTAGGGCAATTTTCAATTTCAATTAGGGAAATGTTCGTTTTGATACTTTGTTATTGGTCAATTTTCCTTCGGCCATTTGTTTTTTAAAGGCTTCTACTTCTTTGTTTTTGCTTAAATGCATGCGCTATAATAAATAAAATTAACATACCGTGCTGGCAACTGTTACTTTTGGGTCGGCATTTACATGTGTGGAAGTAAATCGCATAGAGATCTTATTAAGTCGGAGTGAGAGAAATGCGACCGACCGACGCGGCGCGCGACGGTTTGTTGTTGCGGCGTTGCCGATACGCCTTTCCCTATCAAGTAAAGTAAAATCACGATCGCAAACCGCTTATTTTTAAAAGCCTTTTTTTCAGAGAATACTAGATAAAATTATTAGACATGTTTCTGAGCATCTGAAATGGAATTATGAGGGATATCGATACGCCTTTTATCATTTATTAGACATGTTTCTGAGCATCTGAAATGGAATTATAAGGATAATAATATAATATAATAGCAGGCCATAACTCAAGAACCACTTTAGATATTGAAACTTTTTTTTATTTTCAAGATCGGATATTTTACAATATGTTTACATAAGAAAAATTCGATAAGGTTGTTTTTTCCATTCAAAAATTGTAAACAATCCATCCATTTACTTTTAGAGCATAGCAATTTTCAGCAATCGTGTATTTTTTTTATTGATAAAGATTTTCACATACTGTCTACAAAGAAAATACAGCAGAAATATTAACAAATTTCTTGAAAAAACTACAATCTATTATTTCAAATAGATTTCGAGATATCGATTTTTGAATTCAGAGTTCTAATAGCGCGACCACTATCGAACACCCACTCAATTCCACTTATTTTTACCAAAAATGCAAGTGTTTCTAGCTTGCACTTAAAAAAAATCAAGCTATAGGGAAAATTACAACGACTCGTTAATAAATAAAGAAATTAAGTGTCACGAGACGTAATTATATCGTGAAGCTGGACGCATGACGTACACCTTTCCCTACAACTTTAAGTACTGACAGAGGTATTGATTGGGTATTGGGTCGACCGGTCAACTGCGATAAATCTGCTATATCCCCTTCCACGTCTCTTAGCGATGTACACAGTTTCTCGGTTTATTTCATACGTTTGGCAACGTGTTTACTGTCCTCTCTTTGTTCAGTACATTATAAACGCATTGTACTCTTCTTACATACGGAAATCTCGACCCAAGACTAACCTTTGCCAGCCCTTAGTATAAGTTACGTTGCCTTTCATTACATCAATACAAAAAGACAAAAAGATAAACTTCACTGATATACAACGAAAAAACTATTAAATTTCAAAACGGGATAATGGTGACTGTAATATGGTATATCATCAATTTCCGATATTTTTTGTCGTCTTTCCTTGATTGCGATCTTACGCCGCCAGCAAATTAATTGTTAAGTAATTCGACATCATTTAGTTTCCTTGAACGAAATTGATGAATTACATCTACAAATTTATTTAGTTTTGTGGTCACTGTAAAACTATTTTTGTAATCTGATAGTTTTGTAGCAAGGAATGAAATAGCCTGAGGTTCGTTAGCAGGGTAAATAAAATCAACAGGAATGTGAAACTATGGAGAAGCAGTGGCGTAACGTGGTGGTACTTTAGAAAAAATTAATTGTCACATGACCAAGCCTAAAAATAACTCTATTTGGGATATCAAGTCGTCAGTCTAAGCTGTCCAAGGCTGTAAATTGATACTTATTTTTTATACAAGACGATAAAATGGTATATAATATATATACGATAATGCAATTTTATCGCCGTGTATAAAAGAATATTTTTTTTTTCATAGCGAGTTACGTTTTAAAAAATATTCAGAAATTATTATTTCAAGGAATTTATTACGAGTAAAAACAATATTGTGCTGGGTTGCCGTTGGTTTCTATGTAATTTGACAAATAAATAAAGCTGTCTCTTTAGATGTCAGTTTTGAGTCAATATTTTTTAATTCTCTTTCATGCCGATTGCTGATTGAATTTATTTTAGAATTTAGAATGAGTGGGAGGGGGGTTAATCACTTCGACCTTACAGATCCATTGTGTCCCCCTTTCTTGAATCATAACTCATCATACAGTCCCAGGGCTTTGACAAAAGCCAGTATCTGGGACGGTTTTATAGAGGGTAGTTCTCCATCTCCAATATCAGTCGTACCAAAATTCATGGCACGAATGGTTGTCATCTCGGCGCACTCAGTGATGAGGTGTACTGGTGTTTCCCCATCTTCCCCACAGAATCTGCATTCGCCGTTTCTTCTTAGTTTCAATCTACTGAGGTGTTCGTTGAGGAGACAGTGTCCTGTTAAAAACCCCGTGACAATCCGAAGATTGTTCTTACTCAGACCCAGGAAGATCTGTGATTTTTCTTCATCATAAGCCCTCAGAAACTTCTTCGAGTGTCTTAGACCATTGGAAAATTTCCATTCCAGGTTGCGGATGGAATCTTCCAAGTTCTTGAGTTCCGCCTTGAGTTGGTTACCACTTGGAAAGCAGAACGGTTCTGGTTCAGTTAGTGGAGTGTTCGCTGCTTTCCTAGCTAGATTATTTGCTTTTTCATTGCCTTCTATCCCTTGGTGAGCAGGCACCCAGTGTAGGAGGACTTTGTTTTCTTTGCCTAATTTATTCAGCTTCTCTATGCATTCTTTGACCAATTTCGAATTGATTGATACTGAGTTGATCGCCTTTAACGCTGCTTGACTATCAGACAAGATGGCTATTTCTTGTTTCCGATAGTTCCTATCTAAGATAAGTTGTACGCATCTTTCGATAGCGTAGATTTCTGCCTGTAGGATACTAGGGTAAGTGCCCATTGGTTCGGAGTATTTAGCTCTCGGCCCAAATACTCCGATCCCTGTTCCCGTATTGGTCTTGGAAGCATCAGTATACCAAGTTATGGTATGGTCTTTCAACTGCTGGGCAAGCGTTTCGCTCTTCCAATCATTTTTATTGTTCAATACTACATTGAGATTTTCTCAAAGTTGTACGTTCTTGGCATATCGTCCACTGGGAGTTTCAGGAGTGGTATTTCCTTTTTGAGGGTGTTCCAAGCCCCTGATCTGACAATTCTCCCAGTTCTAATTCCGTTAGTGACCATTCTAATCATTGTCGCATGGGCATCTCTACCAATGACAATGTGCAGTGGTGTTAGATCTAGAATGACCTCCATTGCTGCTGTTGGACAGGTTTTCATGGCTCCTGTGATACAAACGCATGCTAGTCTCTGGACTTTGCACAAGTTTAGCCTTGCCGTCCGTTGCTCTAGTTTTGTGAACCAGGCAACTGCTCCATAAGTAATCATGGGTCTTACTATCATGGTATACATCCAGCGCAAAGTGTTAGGGGAGCAGCCCCATCTATTTCCGGCCAGTCTTCTGCATATCATGAGAGCCTTTATGGCTTTGCTGGTAGTGTTCTTAATATGCCTGTTCCACAGGAGTTTACTGTCCAGGGTTATTCCCAGATATTTAACTTCCTGTGTTGGCAGTATTACCTTTCCATCTAGTTGAATTCTTTTCAAGTTTTTCAGACTTCGCTTTCTGGTGAATGGCACTATCGCGGTTTTGTCTGAGTTGATACTCAGCACGACAGTCCTACACCATCTCTCAGTGATACGGAGTCGTCTTTGGATAATATTACACAGGGTGCCTTTTCCCCCGAGCGATGATGACTATGTCATCTGCATACCCAATGCAGTGTATTCCCGCTAGAGTTAATTCGTCTAGTAGTTCATCCACTACCAAGCTCCACAGCAAAGGGGAGGTTACTCCACCTTGTGGAGTTCCTTGCGTTGTTTTAACAGCTACAGTTTTGGTGCCCATCTGAGCCTCTGGTGTTCGTGTTGACAGCATTTCCCAAAACCAGCGAATAATAGTTCTGTTCACCCCTCTTGTTTCTAGAGATCGCCTGACCACCTTATGTGGTATATATATATCAAACGCCCCCTGCTGATTGAATTGGTGCCAGAAATGGCTCAAAACGAAATAAGTAAATTACCAACAGATATTCAGGCTGAGGCGACAAACGCCATATCCAAACTACTTCCATTTAAATCCCGAATAACTTATGACACGAGCGATGAAATCGCGAGTGAATTAATTTTGTGAGAAAAATACCATTTCATCTACTATTTTTGATAGCTATAAGCATAGATAAAAGACTTATACTATTAAATAGATAGGCAACTTATAATACATTTCAATTTTATTATACAAGGGCGCCTCTGGTAGATGGAGGAAGAAATACTAATGGATGAGAGGGGTGCGGGGAAGGGGGGTTGTTTTAGTTAATTTAAAATAAATTTAGACATACATGTAAGAACACTTTGTGTGCTTTTAATTAGGTCGAACATATTATAAACGATAAATCAACTGAATTAAAAGCATACAAAGTGTTCTTATATGTCGGATATTAATTAAAAAATATATTAAAAAGACTAGAAATAGTATATATTGTATGTTGTTACAGTTATAATTTAATCTTTGGCGGTTTTCAGCAAATAGCAGGCAGTTTTACATAATTTTCCTCCCTTTGAAGTGAATTGGAAACGGCTATATAATTTTGGTGTAGGCAAGATTCCCAGTTTGTTTCCGTTTGAGACCTGAAATAATAAAAACAAATTAAATTAGATGTAATCATCTGCTGATCGTGCTAATATAACACAACGCGCGTCCTTAATTCCTTACATGCACCGTAATAAAATTAAATAACTGCTCAGCAGGTGGCATTTATTAGCAGTACTAATTTAAAAATCTATAACTGTAAGTAGATATGTTTAATTTACTTACCATTGTATCCTTCGGAAACCAGGTGTACAACAATTAAACTCCATGATAAAAAATAATTAAGAGTCTATACAAAACACAAATTGTCCCACCATTTTTAAAAAACATTGTCTAAAAACAGAATACTGGCAAAAACTCTGAAGGAATTTAATTTTACAATAATTCGACAAATCAAAACGAAATCAAACCGTAAAATCACAACAAAAGCGTCTCTGAGTGACAGTTAAAAATCAAATTTTATTATTGTCAGATATTGACATTTGCATTGTTAATATTGACAGTTTTAATATTTTGCGCCTCTGCATCTTGGAGGAAAAACTATTTTTAATGAACCGTCATTTCCATTTAAGTTTCTCAGCCATGGCTATAAGGCAATTTTAACAGATGCTACGGAAAAAAAAACCTTAGTTAATTGAAAATAAATAACTATAGTGATGACCAGGACCCCGCAGTGGGAAAATGACTAGGTCCCTGCAGAGGGAAAATCACTAGGTGAGAGAGAGAGCGAGAGAGAGAGAGACTTACACTGAGTAAAAAAATTTACATTTCCATGATTTTTTAAGAAAAATGATAAAAGATGATAATAAAAGATAGATAAAATGTCTCTTTTCAATTTGTCTCTTTTTCAGTACATCTTATTGTCTGAACACATTGACTGCACCCTTCGTACACACGAAAGTCGATACCCAAAACCGGTCACTGGATTTTGCCTATGTCACACGTATGTCGATGTTTTGTTCTAATATTTTGTTAAGTAAATAACTAATTTATCGAACAGATCTAACAAAGATAATGATTACTTCATTTAAAGACGTACTGTTCAATGGAAGATTAAGATTTTTGTTCCGAGTTCATAGAGAATATTTTTTTCCGATATATTTCACACCTTTAATGATAGATTAAATACGGAAAAACGCCTCTGGTCGGTGCGATTGGGTAAGTTTTTATAGAAAGAAAATCGTATGAATAAAAAATACGACAGGTTGGTCACCTATAAGTTATAAATTAACTTGCTACATTGTTATGTAAGAAGTTTTCTATAAGTACTGTTAGAATTGGTGTACTTATTTTGTGCGTAGGAATATAGTAAATGTCGGCAACTACGCATACACATAAGTGCATATGTATAAGAAATACATATCGAACGGTACCGTGGTTTTATCGGTTTTATAGAAAATAATGAATGATCAAATACGATATTTGCAAAGGCTTAATACTGGTATGGAATATTAAGTCTTGGGTGGTAGCTAGAATAGGTCAGAGCTTTTCTATATCTAATGGTAATTACGATAGGTACTGCCTACATCATTCAAATCGTTGTAGTTTATTTATTTAGAAGTTATTAATAAAGAAACACCATCACAGGTTTGATTTACGTTTTTGCATAATAAAATTTAATATTGGCCATTGATACTCACCTGTGATATTCTAATCCAACTGTGCTATTTTGATGTACATACTTACCTATTTTCTACTTTTTTTGTGTTTGTTTTTTATCTTTTTGTCACCCACTCAACTTGAAATGTTAACGTCAATGTAGATTTTTAAATTTTGAATTGTCCTTGTAAAAGTGATTCCCCTAAGGACGACATCACACCTTGTAATTGCGTTGTTATCAATAACGAGTCGTACACAGAGCCTATTTTACCATAAGGCCCATAAAGCGTAGTTTACACGGGATAGAAAATTGAGATAGAACTTGCTAGAGTAACTTGCGATAGTGTTTACATTTAAGCAAATTTTAAAGCAATTTCTTGCAACAAGTACTTTCTAGGCATATGCTTTGAGCAAGAAATTGCATGCAGTGGCGGACTAAGCGTGTCGGGGGCCCGGGGCGGCGAAGCTAAATGTGGCCCCCGGTCTTTTCAGATAATGATATACTTCTAATGCACATTTTGTAAAAATTGAATGACTTATGTATAATGGTTGACAAAATTGAAGTATATATACATAGTGTAGTGCATATACAATATACAGGGTATCCCAGGCTGAGCCTGCATTAGAAGTTTCTAGAGAACTACAATATCTAGATCCGAGATTTTGTGCATATCATTGTTTCACAACGAGATCTATCGATTAAAAATATTTTCAATATGGCGCCACTTTCGGGAGTACAGGAAGTTGACAGCAACTTTCGTATTTCAAATGGGTGACCCCATTTTTTATTACTTACTTAAATTCTCTGTAAAATTTTATGAATTTTGCTATTAAACACTCTAACCTAACGTTAACTGTTTTTGAGAAAAAATATATTTATAATTTTTGGAGGAAAAAACTGCCTGTCAAAAATATGTATATAGCCTAAACGTCAAATTTAGTGATTGCGACAGGCACTGTACCATAAAGAGACCATAAGTATATACCATAAGACATGTAGCTATCTATGTCAAAAATTAAATTGCCCGAATGTCATAATATAATAATGGCCGCAGCTGTCATGGAATTGAGCGATTAAAAAATTATCATAAATACTTTTTTTTTCAAATGGAAATTCACTTTTTATATTTCACTCGTGAAAAGGCTTTCGTTACTTTCGTTTTTAAAATTTGTTACTTTTTGACTATACATGTTCATGTACCTAAAATTAATCGTTTTTAAGTTATTTAAGATTTAGCTTTAAAGCGTATATTTTTCTTAATTTTAACCAGTAGCCTATGACAGTAATATTATCGATCATCATTTCCAAGCTAACTTTGCGCTGTTTTTCTTTCGATCATACGGTATATTATTAAAATATCAACTATTAGATATCACTAAAGAACGAAAATAAAAGATATATTTATATAAATACACTTTTTAAACTTTTAAGCAGCAGTATTTATAATATAGGAAATTCAAATAATTCATTTTCTGACAGATGGAAATAAATTGTCTGACTGTTTGACACTTAATGCCAAAGGAAGCTAGATAAAATCAAGAAAAATATACGTTTTCAAACTAAATCTTAAGGGGGCCCCTTCGCTGTCTCAGGCCCGTGGCTCCCGTTATACTAAAGACTTCACTGCTCATCATCGGTAAAGAAGCTAGAATACAAGTTATGCTGTGCATTGGTTTTAATTTAAAATGTTTATTCAGTAAAAATAAATAATGAAACTATTGAAAAATAACTTAAAAGCTAAAATAAATAAATTCAGTCTCAAAATATATAAAAAATAATTATTATTCGATATTTTAAACAAAGAAAATTATCCCTTTATTTAATTTCCTAAATAGAAAATGCCATTGACAATTACTGGGGCCTGATATAATTGGTAATTAAGTAAATATCTGCTTCCATTTATACTGTTTTATAGTTGGCGTATACGTATCGTTTGCATAGTCCACCTACAAACTGCTTCATAACTACTGAAAGAACACATTGATTAAAAAAAATTTACTAAGATTTGGAGGCCCCCTAAAAGAGGGGGCCCGGGGCGGACCGCCCCTACCGCCCCCCCCCCTTAGTACGGCACTGATTGCATACACGTTTACACGGTATGGTGTATATTGCACAAGTATATTGTTTAGTAGAAAAATGTCGCGCCGTAAAAAGAGCTACAGCCACTGCTTTTCTTGTTGCAATTTTACGCAAGCAGTCAAGAAAATCTAGGAAAAGAATATGGGTTAAAGAATGGATTGCCAGAAGGCCTAGTCTTGGAGCTTACTCGATGTGATTAAAAGAATTAAGACACGAAGACCCAAAGCATTTAAACAATTTTCTGCGAATGTCAGAAGTCGATTTTAACTTTTTACTGCAACTAATTTCGAATTGGATATAATCAATAAAATATCAAAATTGGACATGCCACAATTCCGGAAATCCTTCAAATATATTAATCAAAGTGATGGTATCTTCTTTCGACCACATACGTTTCTCCATTTTAACAAAGTTTACAGAATTTGATTTTAATATCGTTATTTAACACGCCTTCGAAAATCACTTGCACCAAAAACTTTCCAACAAGAGGGAAATAAATTTTAACTTGCCAGAGCATTATCTCAACCTGTTTACACAGAAGTGTCTAGCCCTAGCAGTCAACTTTTAAGCTTGACCAATCAGGTTGGTTAGCGTGGTTATTTGAAGTGTGTTAATTCATTTGTGTTTGTCAAAAACTCTAACGTGATTGGTCGGGCCTAATAGTTGCCTGCTAGGGCTAGACACAAGTGTTTACACTTGCAAGCGTCTTTCGCCGCAACCACTTCCCCGCCAGTTTTTTTTGTGACTTGCTGGGAGAGTACTTTCAGATACTGTTTACATTATGCAACTTTGGTAGAAGTGCTCTCAGACATATACTTGCGATAATTTACTTGCCCGTGTAAACTACGCTTAAGCCTGGGCCTTGGGCCCGATGGTCTGGGGGGCCCGTTACAGGTTGTAAAATGTTCATAATTTCAAATGTAAATTTACATAGCAGAGAAAAAAAACAGTTACCTCTGATAAGGAAAATATAATTAAATAAAATAAGCTTTAGAGATTGATATAATTTTTTTTATTATTTATTTTGTTGGGTATAATAATGTTTACTTATTTTTTAAAATTATTAAAAAAATAAAAATAAAAATAATTGTTTTATTTTTTTAACCCAAACTAACAAAAGAATTATTGAATTTTATTGGAAAAGAGGGCCCGAATTTTTGCTTGGGTCTTAGGGCCCGACCAGGGGTGCAACTTTGTTCAAGTTAGCAACCGATCGTTTAGAAGCGATGTCGAAACCAGATCGGTACTATGTTCATTGCAAAACTTTTGTCGCTTAAATGCTGAGAAATATGATATCACTATCACACTCTTGCACACGTGTGCGACACGGTCTAGACTATGTCTAGGCAGTCGCCTCGCCACAAAGCGAGAAATCAGAATATCTCTACGAATCGATGTTGCTACTGAACATAGTGCCTCAAGCTACAAATTACTTTGCTATCGCTTTGAAACATGAACAAAGTTGCACCCCAGATGAAAAATAGGCCCTGGTCGTACATGGCTAATGATCCTGGTGATCGATGCCTAGGAAAAAAAATATTGGCCAAAGTTTTATCCATTCATTTATTTTTATAGTTACTTTCACCATATGAAACAACAGAAGATAGTTAAAGTTGTAGTCACTACAGCTTTGACTATAATAGGCATCGAAAGCTGATGGAATTGAAGGGCGATGCCATGTGCAGATTTTGTCAATCTGAAGAAGAAATGACAGAACACATATTTTATGTCAGTGCGATTGTGCGTGTTTGGCAAATGTGCGATTCTTTTTTTGGCAAAAGTCTTTGACAAAGAGCTATATGGAGGGTTCAGTATCCAAGTTATTAGACTTTTTGAAAAGAGTAGGACAGTAAAATGTAACCTAGATATCAGAAAGCTCACAATAGATCTGAAAAAGTAGCAGTGGAAGAGACCGATAGCACAAATTAACTACAACAGATGCGAAAGAACACCGAATTACGCGTTCAGGTTTCTGTGACCTTCAGAAAGAGTTCATAGACAATCCGCATCAATGTATAGTTTGGGTTATTATTTGTTTGAGTGAAAATAATCTGCACCAATATGTTATCGAAGCATATAATCTCTGTAATTTAATAGATTGCTCGTCATATTATATCAGTTCGTAGGAGATTAGGAAAAAAAGATATTTATAGTATAAAAAATTAATTTATTTAACAAAATTTAATTAAAGATGTGACAAAATAGTTACTTTTCTATTGGTTCTATCGGACTTTTTTCGACTATATAAATCTTTATTTTTTGTAAACTTTAATGCAAAAATATTTTCAATCTAATAAATAATTTAATGATGTAAATAAGAGGAAATTTCTCACATGGGTGGTCAAATTCTATAGTTTTCATTATATCAAACAGCCTCTGAATGTTTTCTTCAGTGCAAAACTCATCAAAATTTAATATAAATAATTTTTCCATTTCCAGTAAATAAAATGAACAAATTTTTCCACTTTCATGATCAAAGGCTTTTAAATGGGTAAATAATTTCGAGTTATCCAGAGATTCGGATTCTTTTGCAAATTTTAGACAAATATCACATTGATGTATTTGAAGACCCTTTTAATTGATGTAGTCAAACATAATTAAAGGCATTTTGAGTTGAAAACATTTCTCAGAGGCTGTTTGATATAATGAAAATTATAGAATTTGACCACCCATGTGAGAAATTTCCTCTTATTTACATCATTAAATGATTTATTAGATTGAAAATATTTGATGTATTAAAGTTTACAAATAAAGATTTATATAGTCGAAAAGAATCCGAATCTCTGGATAACTCGAAATTATTTACCCATTTAAAAGCCTTTGATCATGAAAGTGGAAAAATTTGTTCATTTTATTTACTGGAAATGGAAAAATTATTTATATTAAATTTTGATGAGTTTTGCACTGAAGAAAACATTCAGAGGCTGTTTGATATAATGAAAAACTATAGAATCACCCATGTGAGAAATTTCCTCTTATTTACATCATTAAATGATTTATTAGATTGAAAATATTTGATGTATTAAAGTTTACAAATAAAGATTTATATAGTCGAAAAAAACTGATAGAACCAATAGAAAGGTACTATTTTGTCACATTTTTAATTAAATTTTGTTAAATAAATTAATTTTTATACTATAAATATCTTTTTTTTTCCTTATAAATAAACACATTTGTATCCCATTTTAAATAAGATATACAAATTACCAAAACTTAGAAATAACAGTTCAAAAGTTCAACAAAAATCCTACACGCGTTTTTAAAAAGAAACATATAACCAAGCACTATGTCATTCCAGCAAGCGAATACGACACAGCATAGGTTTCCGGACTAAACGACTGGTGTATTTACACCACTCAATAGGCGTGTGGGGTTTGTCGAGCGGTTTCCGATGCAGTCGCTTTCTTTCGCATCTGTTATAGGTAATTTGTGCCGATAGGCACATCAAAAAATCATCTAATCTAAGCTACATTGGCAGCTGCATTTTTTGGTCGCAAAACTGCTTATCTATTTAAAAAAAATACTGTATATACAAAAATTGTTAATTTTTTTATTCTCCGTCTATTGAAAAAATTATATACAGGGTGTTCCATTTAAAAAAACGAAAAAAATATATATTTTAGAAAGTTTGGCGTAGAATTTTGAACATCCTGTATAATTTACGATTACGATACTTATAGCAAAGTAAGTACAGGCCATCTAAAGTAAATACCTAATATAGTTTTGATTTCAGGACAGTTCTTGTATTTTTAATATTTTTTTTTTAAAAAGGCTGAAAAAATATATTTTTTAAATTTATTTATTCATATCTCTGAAACTATCAAAATGTATTTACTCATATCTTAGGATTATGTAAAGTGATCTGAAAGGAAGCCAAAAATGCATTAATATACAAGATGTTCCATTTAAAAAAAATCATCCCGATTCACTCACACTTTTTTGAGTCACCCTATAGAAGTTAAAATATTTTACTGAAATACATCCTAGTACATATACTTTAGGTTTGCACTTAAACAAAATTCCCAAGTTTTTTATTCTAGGAGCTACAAAGCCTACAAATGCCCGACGCACTATTGCCAGACCCTGTATAATTTGCTGAAGAATCTTAAAATTAAATAATATAACATGGTGTCGTATTTAAAATTAAAAAGTTTGTATTGGTCGCTGTTGCATTTCCTTACTTTTACAAGTCTTTTTATTTTTTTTCATATTAATGAATGAGAAGGATGTCTAAAGTAAACTTTTTATGAGGATATTCGAGTATTAAAGGTATTTATTCCATTGTTCTGATTTTACTGCATAAGTGTTAAATTAGCAAGTGCCTGTTTTATTTTTGCATTAATAGATATTTAGGTATCCAGTTCAAACTAGTGCATTTAAATAACCATATCACAGCCTTTCCAAAACCAGTATAATCCACTATAAATCTTTTAAATTTATCATCTTTTAAAATTTTATTCCACAAATTTGTAAGTAGAATAGATTTTTTTATTCGAATTTTTATCCTTGTTTTTTAAAAACAATATCGTACATTGATATTTAGTTATTTATATTGAGTTTGCTCGTTCGGTTGGCAACAAATTTAAGAAATTCGAATACACCCTCTACACGATATTATGGAAAACAGTCCGAAGAAGTTCAAGGTCGTGCTTCTTCGTCTAACTTTGTAGCGTCTCGGCTTATCTCCGGTTGTCTCGGCCTACTTTCATTTCTTAAAAACGCGTCAAAACTACTCGTGAAATTTCTTCCAAATAATCTTCCATCGGTAACTATTTTCTAAATGTCAATAACTGATTTGTGGTTTTACAAGGTTTTATATGAGGTTTCATAACTTTGTGTAGTGGAAGAACTGCGGTGCGTTTTTAATCTATACTAATATTATAAAATCCTTAAGTGACTGACTCACTTATTAATCACGATCCTGCTCAAACCACTCATCGTAAGAAGTTCAGTTTTGGCATACAGGTTGATTCTAGGGTGTAGAGGTTCGATAAGAAGGGAATTTTCGAAACTCGAATTCTAAGAGAGTGAAACCACCCCTGAAATATTAGCATATTTTTTATTTAAAAAGCGGTGAGTTTTTCGGAAAAACTCTTAAACACGTATATTTTATTTTGTTGTTTTACATATTTTAAGATTTTTTAAAAATTTATACAGGGTGTTTCATAAAATATTTCCATTGAGTAATCACGAATCTGCTTAAACTGCTTGACGTTTAAAGCTGATTTTTGCTAAACGGATTGACTGTGGGGTGTAGAGGTTCGATAAGGAGGGGTTTCTCGAATCTCAAATTCCAAGAGGGTGAAAACGCCCCCCAAATATTACAATATTTGTTATTTACGAAACGGTTAGTCTTTCGGGAAAATGTTTGGACATGCATAATTTATTTTGTTTTTTACATATTTTGAAATTTTAAAAAAAATCATACAGGGTGTTCCAAAAAGTTGGGTAATTAATTAACCACGATTCTACTTAAACTGCTTGACGTATAAAGCTTATTTTTGGCAATCGAATTTTTCGAAAGTCAAATTCCTACGAGATGAAACTGAAAAACTACCCCTCAAATATTACCAAGTTATATATAACAATATCGCCATATTGTTTTTTCTCATGCTGACATAAATGTGAGAAAATTTTATCCAGTTTGTATGTTAATGGAAATTCTTGCTTTGCTCTGTCGTCACCATTACAAATGATTAATTCGACGCGAACGAAGTCGCGGGTATACACGCTAGTATTTCATATTTTTGGTGGAATAAGTTTTATGTTAAGTTTATTTTTTTAGTAAGTAGAATACAACTACAGAAAACTGGGACATCCTGTATACACACTACATTTAAGATAAATAGGTATATGCATAAAATTTTACGGCATTCATTAACAGTATATCCGATCTGTAATTACAGTTCATTTCGTTTCAAAAGTAATAACCCGTTCCGTAATAAATCAAATTGTTTAAACTAACTCGTAAGTCCTTGGCGAAATTATAAACAATTGAATGAAATAAGTTTCAAAACATTTATATCAACAGTAAAACTACTTTAGATTAAACTGTTGAATATGTATTCAATTGACGTGATTTGATATACAGAGCGATCAACAATGATTGAAGTAGTTGGCGTGTTTGAAAATACATGAAAATTTTAAAGTGTCCATTTTTCGTACCCAGTGCCGGTAAGTTTAGTACACACAACTCTCTTTAAAGGTACGATTCCGAAGACGGCGACAGCGACAAGCGACCGCGACAGACGACAACGACAGGCGACAGTGTCGCTTATCGCTGTCTTCATATCATTGTCGATGTTGGCGACAATATGAGCGAGATCTACGATGTAGTTGTCAGTGTTTAAATGACGTTCACGAAGTAGTTATAATAATCAATAAATATGTCTGATTACGTGATTGATAAAAATGTGTTACTTGAATTACTGATGGAAGATGATGAAGAGGACGAAATATTATTGTTACTTGTTGAAAAGAAAAGAAGAAAATCCATTTTACATTATCTCCACACTAATATCATAGAGAGTAGGATATTTACATACTAAATTAATTAATTTATCTTCTTCCTCCCCGGTAAAATCCATTTTTTGTCAAAAATCTGCGTGTGCATATGAATGACGACACGACAGTACTGGACAAATACCGGTAGCGTCGTCGGTCGCTTAGACGACATGTTGGATAAAAACTGTCGCGCGACAACTGTCGTCGGACTCCGACGTTACTCCATTTGATTCTAAAAGATCGGTGGAGTCGCTACACAGCAACGACAGGTGTCGCTGTCGTCTGTCGCGGTCGCTTATCGCTGTCGCCGTCTTCGGAATCATACCTTAAAAGATCGCCAACGACACGTCCGACGCGACGTAGTTCTGAAAATAAAGCTATGTTGACACGGGTAGTGAAGCACGATCGTGGCTCACACTTTCGTGAGTTACGAAAGTACCAAAAAGCCATTCGTGAAAAACGAAAATCGTCCAGCGATCGTAGGCTGTTTACACGGCAAACGTGCCAGCCTTCTATAAAGTTCTTTTCGTGGAAGGTTGTACACTAATGTCCCAAATATTACGACATTAAAAGACGAGTAAAAATAATTAATTGTGGCATTCATGTCAATATCTCTTCATAGAGTTGTCGGTATTTACTATTTTACGTCTTTTCATCAGACATTTCTAATTTCTAATTTACTTGCGAGTCATTACTGTATATAAAAATCGAATTTATATTTAGGTACTTTAATTATGGTTTTGTTATGCACATGAAGTTAATTTTTATAATCATATACTAAAATATATTAAAAAAAATGTAACAATTAAACATTCGAACTTTTTTTGCAACAAAGATTATAATCGGAAGTCAATCAATATTTTCTAATGCGAGAATAGTGCAAAATATGCCTTTTTTACCTCAACTTTCGCTGCGATTTCTTCTTCACGATCGATTTGGTTCGTGAAATATCTAACACGTTTGATTTGCTTATTCACGATCGTGGCGTCTTTCGTATTGATTCTTCTTTCACGAATCTACTGTTGACATGAGGCGTGGTCCACGAAAGTGTGGGCCACGATCGTGCTTCACTACCCGTGTCAACGTAGCTTAAAACTAGGTTGACACGGGCAGTGAAGCACTCTCGTGGCTTACACTTTCGTGAGCTACGAAAGTACCAAAAAACCATTCGTGAAAAATGAAAATCTTCCAGCGATCGTAGGCTGTTTACACGGCAAGCATGCCAGTCTTCTATAAAGTTCTTTTCGTGGAAGGTTGTACACTAATGTGCCAAATATTACGACATTAAAAGACGAGTGAAAATAATTAATTGTGGCATTCATGCCAATATCTCTTCACAGAGTTGCCAATATTTACTATTTTACGTCTTTTCATCAGACATTTCTAATTTACTTCCGAGTCATTACTGTATATAAAAATTTAATTTATATTTATTTATTTTAATTATGGTTTTGTTATGCATATGAAGTTAATTTTTATAATCATATACTAAAATATATTAAAAAAATGTAACAAATAAACATTCGAACTTTTTTTTGCAACAAAGATTATAATCGGAAGTCAATCAATATTTTCTAATGCGAGAATAGTGCAAAATATGCCTTTTTTACCTCAACTTTCGCTGCGATTTCTTCTTCACGATCGATTTAGTTCGTGAAATATCTAACACTTTTGATTTGCTTATTCACGATCGTGGCGTCTTTCGTATTGATTCTTCTTTCACGAATCTACTGTTGACATGAGGCGTGGTCCACGAAAGTGTGGGCCACGATCGTGCTTTACTACCCGTGTCAACGTAGCTTAAGGTTTTACCTATTTATCTTCTAAAATATGCATTGTTAATGAAAAAGTATTTACTGAATGATACGGAGCGATCAACAATAAATGAAATAGTTGCGAATACTGGGTTAGAGGATTTTAGGATCAGTGAATGGTCATTATCATCATTTTCAGCTTATCCAACCATTTCCAATTGTGGTGTGCCTCCCTCACATATTTAGATACTTCAGTGGCGTAGCGTGCGTTAGGGACGCCCGGGGCGGAGAGCATCTAGGAGGGAGGTTTGCCGCCCCTACAGAGTCAATCCGCTCATAACAATTCATATCCTTTATAACAATTTTTTGTCGCCCCGCAGGTACTTGGAAGGACGCCGCCTGGGGCGGACCGCCCCCTACGCCCCCCCCTTGCTACGCCAACCCTTTGTAGTTGTGCCCATTGTGGTCTATTATTGGCTATGCGGGCCCAAGTTATCCCTGCTAATTTCCTAATATCATGGTTCCATCTCCAGGTTCGGTCTTCTAGGTCTCTTTATTCCTCGTGGGTACCATGCTGTAATTTTTTTGGTCCATCTGTTGTCCGTTCTTCTTGCCAGGTGTCCCGCTTATTGTCACTTGAGGGATTTGACTCCACTCTATTCTTTTACGGTCTCTCTTGGTTATTCTTAGCATAATTCGTTCCATTGAGCGTTGTGCGGTTTCCTTATGATGTCGAGCCTGCAGTTTCCTTATGATGTCTGTTTTAAATGTTCAGGTATCGCATGCATAGGTCATGACTGGTAGTACACATTGGTCGAATGTTTTCTTTTTTGGATAGAGAGAGACATTGTATATTATAAACGAAACATTTATATAAAACTTTTTTCATGCCCTTCTCAACAACAACGACATTGGACTCCCTCGCACTAATGGGCCACCCTGTATTTACATATACACGAAAGGAGTACCAGACATATCCTTTATCATTCCGGATATAAAAATAATTAATAAAATATGTTACACCTATAAATTCGTGTTATTGTTTTATACCAAACCTTTGAATACAATAACAATCCAAACCAAAAAGCATTTAGCTGTAATACTTAATGTTATATTCGGTATCTGTTTCTTATATTAGCGATGGGCATGGATCGTGACATGACTACCGAATGCTCGATTCATCAGCATGAAAAAAAAACATTTAAATGTTAAATTACCGACATTATTTAATAAGCATATTTGAATACAATCGCGCGATTTAAAAAGCACATCGGTAGCATTAGTTGTTTTATTTTGTAAACAATGAAATTTTTACAATGTACAAATATAGGAAAAATCGGCGTATAATGTGCATAATATTAATGAGTTTGGTTACAAGTTTAGGAGACCCTGGTTTTAAGCGGGTTCGCTTATGCGCGATGTTATTAATTCTATATTATACGGGGTGTCGAAAAAATAGTGTATCTAACTTTAGTGGGTGATTCTACAGATATATACAGGGTGGCGCCTACATACGCCGCGGAGGCTCCAAGGCATAGGCACAAATTACCTATAACAGATGCGAAAGAAAGTGACTGCATCGGAAACCGCTCGGCAAACCCGACACGCCTATTGAGTGGTGTAAATACACCAGTCGTTTAGTCCGGAAAACTATGCTGTGTCGTATTCGTTTGCTGGAATGACATAGTGCGTAGTTATATGTTTCTTTTTAAAAACGCGTGTAGGATTTCGCGTGAAGTATCTTTTGAACTGTTATTTCTAAGTTTTGGTAATTTGTATATCTTATTTAAAATGGGATGCAAGTGTGTTTATTTATAAAGAAAAAAAGATATTTATAGTATAAAAAATTAATTTATTTAACAAAATTTAATTAAAAATGTGACAAAATAGTTACCTTTCTATTGGTTCTATCGGACTTTTTTCGACTATTTTCGATCTAATAAATCATTTAATGATGTAAATAAGAGGAAATTTCTCACATGGGTGGTCAAATTTTATAGTTTTCATTATATCAAACAGCCTCTGAGAAATGTTTTCAACTCAAAATGCCTTTAATTATGTTTGACTACATCATTAAAAAGGGTCTTCAAATACATCAATGTGATATTTGTCTAAAATTTGCAAAAGAATCCGAATCTCTGGATAACTCGAAATTATTTACCCATTTAAAAGCCTTTATAAGAGCTGATATAATATGACGAGCAATCTATTAAATTACTGTGAGATTATACAGAAAAGTCCACAGACTTCGAGACATAGGAAAATCAAGTCCATTTAGCGTGTGTCCAAATTTTGACAAGTTTTCAAAAATGACAGTTTTGTTTAGACTGACGTTTAATTTCACCTGACTTCTCGGTGAATGATTTCTTTTTATGGGGGTACATACAATCTAAAATTTACGGCCATGAAGAAATTCAAAACTTGGAGCAGTTAAGGCAGAAAATATTTAATGCCTTTGACACTGTCACCCCTGATATGTTATCCAATGTGAGGAGGGGATTTTTTGATCGTTTGGGTTATTGTTTAATGCAAGAGGGGAGGCACTTTTGAACAATTTTTGTAATTTTTTAAATTTCATTATCCTGTTTTTTTACCGTTTACCCATTACCTACCTTGACGAACATGGGAAAACGAAGGTCCTTTTCAGGACCACAGATATTTTGATTGAGAAAATTGGTAACTTTTATTTGGATTAAAAAACAAAAGTGGTTAATATAATACCAATTTAAAAGTGTTTTAGTAGTTTTAATACACACTATGATATAAAATTTATTATTATTATAATGTACATTATTAATACTATTGTTCATTCGAAATGGCATTAAGGCCCAATTGCAACAATGATTTAAATTTTTCTTAAAGATAAGTAGAGCTTAGAATTAGCTGTACTTATATTTACTTTAATATTCACCTTAAATGAGGGAATTTGACTGATACAATTTTTGAATTTGAATTGTTTTTAATGATACTAACAATTTTAGTTCAATTTTTAATAAAATTTATTTAATATTAATAGAAATCCAAGAGATTTGAAACCTCTTTTAGCGATTTATAACATTCTCAAATGAATTGCAGGTGCCCTTATTTTCTATGAAAATCACACAGCTTTTTTCATAGTCGCTGCAGTTGCTATAGCTATAAAAAACTAATTTTTTAAGGTGTGAAAATTGCGACACACACTAAATGGACTTGATTTTTCGTATGTCTCGAAGTCTGTGGACCTTTTTGTATGCCTCGATAACATATTGCTGCAGATTATATTTTCACCCAAACAAATAATAACCCAAACTATACATTGATGCGGATTGTCTATGAACTCTTTCTGAAGGTCACAGAAACCTGAACGCGTAATTCGGTGTTCTTTCGCATCTGTTATAGTTAATTTGTGGCAAAGGCATGACCAGGCTTTTTAATAAGGGGGGGCCAAAGTTAAAGATTACGAACCGGAGAAAAAAATAGCGCCACAGGCGAAATTCTTGTTATACGAGCGTGCGCAAAGTAACATTTCCCGCACGCAGAAAATATTTTATATCTAAAATAATTTTTAGTAAAGCTTTTCTAACGGTTTTTTTTTGTGAATTTTCGTTTGAGGTCCTTTTTTATTTATTATTTATGCTCAATAGGGGGGGGGGCTTGCATATACCGGGTGCGTATATATGACATAATAAATTAGGACTGATTGACGTATTCAATTGTTTTTGGTCTCTATCTGTTTCACCGGAAATTACTACAACTTTTGATTTTTAAATGGCACCCTCGGTATATTGCTACTTTATTCGATAGAAAATGACACTCTGAATAGAATGACATATCATATTGTAGCAGCCTAAAATAATTTCTTATTTTTGCGCTATATTAAAATTAATTATTAAAATAATTTCTTATCTCTAGCAGAATTTAAGCAACTAATGCCCATCCCTAGTCTGTACCGCTGAAATTTTGGTAGTACCGTGAATGCCGTTCGATATAGTGGCGCAGGGTTGTCATTTATATTATTATTTAAATTAAATGTTATTAATAACTTTTCTGAAGTTTCCTTATTTCGAGCACAGTTTGGTGTGTATTTACTTTTTGTCGTCAGAAGATAATCTTTGGCAGAATTTTAACATTTTATTCGGATTTTTCGACACTTCCATTTCGACCACTGGTGAGAACCCAGGGTGGTTTTCACCTTCCCAGAGAAGTTTTTTTGTACATCGTTTGTGGCGGAGAATAGCCCTGCGAGTGTGTCCCTTACCAACTTAAGGGGAAGATTTGACATTTTGAGAGTTTTTTGGAATAATTTTTTGGAGTAGATTTTGGGAGCAACTTTCGTTTTGGAAACGAGAAGTTTTTTGAGAACATTTTTTTTAAGAAGATTTAGCAGTAGTTTTTTTGAGCCGAAGTTTTGAGCAGTTTTTGGTTTTTATGAATGGTTCCGTGAAGGTTCCCTGTTGGAGGCTGGTGTGAAATTGACGAGTTTTCCCTTTTTCCGCAAATTTACAAGTTTTCTGATGGTTTGAAGTAGTTACGTAATTGATATGGGCCCCAGTACGACACCAAATCAACACTGATTGACTACAGCTTCAGAGCAAAAGCTAAGTACTCATTTACGTTTTGTTTTAGAATCTTTTTGCCTTTTTCTTAACTTTCTACTGAAACTTACCTTATATTGAAACCTCTTTTTGATGAAACTTAAACAAACGATTACGTTTGATGGTTTATATTTAGTAATATTTAATTTAAGTTTCGCTATATCAATATAATATTAATTTATTGTTTTTTTAATGACTTTTTAATTCACTTTCAAACTGGAGTTATTTAATTATTAATAAATGTACATAGTTTTTTATTAAATTTTGTCGTTTTAATTTGAATATATCATTACTGAACATCTTTAGCCTGTGGTAATTTTCTTAATTTTTTAAATATCACCTTAACTTGGCTTAAATTAAGTGGTGCCCAACAATATGCAAAAATAATTAAATGAACCTACACCTATGGTTCACCAGACGAAGAGCAGCCGTACGCTCCCGGTTTTCTTTTTAATTTTTCCTAACATTTTGATGCAAAAATAACAAAATCCTTTTGGGGAGAAGCCGTCAGAGAGGCAACGTATATTCTGAATCGAAGCCCAACACAATCATTAGGAAATAAAACACCTTTTGAGATGTGGACAGGCAAGAAACCTGATTTGTCAAGAATGCAAATATTTGGCAGTGAAGCTTATGCGAAAACTTTAGGATACTTAAAGAAATTAGATGAAAGAAGTGAAAAATATTTATTTATTGGATATGCAATAAACGGATACAGGTTGTGGGATGAAGAAAAGAAAGAGGTAAAAATTCGAAGAGATGTAATATTTAAAAAACCGAAAGGTGAAAATATGAAGTTGGTGAAGAAAAAAATGAGTGAGGACTTGTTGCAGGATCAAGAACTGGAAAATATAGAGAATGAGACAGATAAGAAGGGAAAAGAAATTAAAAATCAAAATGAAATTCAACAAGAAAATGAAATTGAATACATCTATGAACAATCTAGTAGTGATGATGAAGAGAGGTCAGACTTAGGAAATACTCTTTCAAACTATATTAGGGTTTCCTATACCTATCTGGCTCAGATTTTGAATAAAAAACGATTTTTCAATAAAACTGTAATCAAGATGGCTGGTGTCGCCATGGCAATTTTCTAGTAACACTAAGTAGCTATTTTCAAAATCGACATTAGTTTATGGACATTATTTAAATTTATAACAGTTATAAGGCAAATTTATTTTCTTCACTTCCAACAACAGGTTTCTGCCTAATAGGTTTTTCATGAGCTCTGCGAAATAGGAAAATTAGTTTTTCAAAGGAACGCTTATCTGGAAGATTCCTATTTGGATATCTTTGAGCATAAACCCTTCAGGCCAACAAGCAATTGTACTTACATATCACATGTGTGATAAAATCACTAGTAACATATGCATTCCTTCCGCCAGCAGATACTTTTCCTTCCTCCATCTTTTTTATAATTTTTCCTAACCTTTTAAAAAGTCGCCGCAATATGTCAACTTTTGACATTGTGAGTTTTTAACCGAAAATTTAAACATTTTCCATTTTTTTTCCAAAAACACAAAAAAATGACGAAAAAAACTCATAGACGTGTTTCTAGGGTCGAAATACATTACTTTACATTACATACGCAAATACTTATACTTATTTAAAACTCACACCTTATAGTTTATGTGATTAAAGTTTGTTTCAATATAGGCGGTTTCGATTTACATGGTATTTTCAGGAAACGTAACACACGTGTAAACAAAACGAAGAACTCTTGTATTAAACAAGTGCTAAAAGTTTATTTTTTTTACAAAATAGAAAAATTATATTAAAAAAAATTGCACATATTGACAACAAGATCATAGTGGTATCTATATCTTCACTATTCGCCGAACTCCGGCTCTCATTCTTAAATACCATCAGTCTATTTTAAGCAATTTGTGAATAAAAATGCTTAGGTAATTTTATTCATGAATTCTCCCATTCAACAACCTGAGCCGTCACGCAGCGGGCGCACAGCTCGGTATTGTCGGCCATAATTCGGCCTTTAATTCCTTGAATCGTGGAATATAGATAGGCTTGTTGCATTTCAGTTGATTTGGACGACAATTCCGACCGCAGCACTTCTACGGCAAAAGTCAAAAATTATCAGTAGTCTGTTCAACGACAAGATCCTTGACAGTGATAGATGAGTCTGTAATTTAGTAGTTTAGTATAAGTAGTTTATTTTCTTTTACAAAGAAATAAGTTGGTACAACTGGAACGCAAAATATTGGAAAAAAAAGCTGTATGAAACTGAAAAAATGTAATCGAGTTATTTTATTTAAAAAAAAACGGTATGTGTTTAATACAAAACAAACAAGAACAAAACACCACATACCAAAAAAATATAAAAAAAGAACTATTTCCTACTTTCAAGCTTCAAGTAACTTCCGGCATTTATTATTATTTTTAACAATACTTATAACTTATGTACAAATACAAATTTGTAATATTCCACAGGAATAAATAAAACAACATAAATAAAAAAAACAAACTATTTTATTAATAATAACACTTACCAAATTTCATACCTTAAAAGTTGATTAATCAAATTTAATCTTAATTTTTACCCGTGCCATTTGACATTATTTTTCTGCAGTACTAAAATCCATTATGTACCTATCGTGTGATGTCGATATTTTACAGCTACTCCAGTTTTTAGTATATGTTTAGTACGATAATCCTTGTATCATATACGAGATGCACTTATCTACGACGAGATGGTATACAAACTTTATTGGTGTATAAGACTTTAGGCAGCAAGTATTAACTATAAACTGTCCTTCTGGGTCTATAGTTAATTTTCTCTCGATTTTTCCTTCACTTGACTTCAAAAGACACAAAACACACGTAATAACACGAATCAAAATGCATCATCTTCCAAAACGCAGATATTTGACATAAGTTGACACAAAATTATAACCTATAATTTGGCAACACTCTGACAAGTCTCAAAAATCTAAAGGCGAGTTCATACGCATCGGCGTCCGTTTGTCGTTCATCGTTCCGTCAAACCAATAAAACTGAAATATGATGTGTCATTTTTTAAATAAACCAATAAAACTGGTTAAAAACAACAAGTTTGATTTGATCAAAAGCAAAAATGGATTCAAGCAGTTCGACAAAACAAGTGAGTAAACAAAGTGCTCGTTACATAATCAAAAAATTAAATAGACATAAGGTTTGTTCTCACAGCTGTAAGAAACATATTTCCAACAGATAATCATGCGCAATAGGGTAAAACGCGTTCGCACAGAAATTTTTGATTGGTTTCCAACCAACATTACGCTGTTCGCACAGAATTCTGATTGTTAGCTGACAGTCAGACTTGTTCGCGGATCTTTTGTAAGTAAGTGACCGGCGCATGCGTATTGCGACTCGACGTCATTCATTGGCGACTCGACGTCATTAAACTTAATCTACAAAACGTGTGTTGTTTTTGTTTTTTTTTCTTCAAAAAATAAAGAAAATAAATGAGCGATTTTGAATCTTCCGAAGAATCTGAGGCGTCCGAATTTTCGGATACAGACACAGACCTAGAAGAGCTGATGAAGGAACGGGTCAGGCCCAAGAATCAAAATTACAAAACATTAAAACATTAAAAAGAACAAAACCAAAAACATTAAAAGATGTCTTTGGTTAATTCCTGTTCGTTTTCTTCTTTATTCGGTATTATGTAGGAGTTAAAATTAGTGGTATTATTAGATCAAAAAAGAAGAGTAGGGGATTCGCTCTTCGCACGGACAGTTTGAAATCGACAACAAACTGCATTATTTGAGACCTGCGCATTAACACCGGTTTGGAAGAAGTCACAAACATGTGGGGAACACGCTGTGAGAACAAACCTATATACTATGAGAGGATAAAATATAATTTGCAATATTAATGGTATACTTTTTTTAATCAACTAGTGATAAATGTTTTATGAACATCTTTTAAAATTATAATTGTGTACCTTTAAAAAATTTCGTTATAGCCGAAATAGCCCCAATTATGCCCCACTAGCAAAACCGGTGATTAAAACTATGCTCGCTGCCTTAGTTGAACTCGTCTAAATTTTTTTTTAACTGGATTAGTAAATTATAATACAAATTAGACCTTCTGAAGATATCAAAATGGGTACCTCGATTTCGAGAGCCAGAAAACGCTTCAGAGCATATGTGACAACTACTATACCTGTAATAATTATGTTTTGTAGGTTTATTAATTACAGTAACGGGAAATAAAACAATTACTAAACTTTGAAAATCAGAAAAAAATTAATGAAAATATATAAACGCCTAACAAACTAAAATAATGTTATACAAATACACTCAGACATGAGGCAGTGTAGATCTTTAAGGGTTCTTTCGGGAAAAAATTTACAGTTATATTAATATACAGGTATAACATACAGGGCAGAGGACTCAACTTGAAAACTGTATATATGTATACTGAAAAAAATGACGCAATTAAATGGACTTCAAGTTATTTCCCTGGATGGCTGGTGGTTATCAGGTTTTCCTAGTTTTCAGGTTCTTTTCTGTATGTATATTTTTACTAGTCATATATCATAGGATGTAACAGCTTATTACCATGCAGAGTTTATGCATTTTGTAGGAAGCAGTTAGACCTACTATATTATTGTAGTAAACTCAAAGACATCTAAATAAAGGGAGAAACAACAAATTCATCAATTTTTGATAAAAAAACGTCACGCCACTGATAGAGCCAAATGACAGAAAGATAGACGAAACTCAACCGTGTTGTCATATAATGTACCCATCTATTTTTAACTCTCATAAAACATAAAAGTGTCAAACCATGTATGATTCTAAAAAATTGAGTTTTATGAATGGAGTGTTCTGTCTACCCATTTAGATGTCTTTGAATAAACTCATATAATACTATGAGTTTTTTGAATCAGGTGTAGATTTCATTTATAATTTTGAAGTGATGTAAAATTTATATTTATTCTTTTTGTCCATTTGATTTTTTCTTTCTTATATTTTGTTTCGCCTACTCCGCCTACTATAATATTGTAAAACCCTAAAATTAAGAAAGTGGCGCTTATCATGTTTTTGAACTTCTTCATATTATTTCGATATTTTTGTCCAAACATTTTTAGATGCTTGACCAGCGATCGTCCCCCGTTCACGTGGCAACGTCGACGCCGTGCGGCAACGTCGGAGCGCGGAGAGCAGAAGGCCATCGAAATCGTTACCAAAAGGTTGCTTCCAAAAGGATTAAATCGTAATTCCAGTGCGCGAATTCGAAGTCATCCGCGTCCGTTTGCATCGGTATCGGTTAATTTCTTGGGTTCGGTGCCGAAATCAGCCCGCGGTAACGTCAAAATTGTGACGAAATGAGCGACGGACGGACGGGAATCGTGGTGTAGGCCGTGGAATTAAAACATGGCGGCTGTCGGCGGTTGTGCGCGGCGCTCGCAGAGCAACAGTTGAATACCGCCCACCGGGTGCAAACCGGGTCGCCACCCCTTTCCGAGTGCAGTTTTTAGGTTAATTTTAGTGGAAAAACCAGTGAAAAATGCTGGACGACGTCTAAACCAAACGAGAAAGGTAAGTGGACGGTTGATGATGGTCTCTGGCGTTGCTGCCAGCGCGATATTTTCGGTACTAGAAATTGTACTAGGTCTGGCGGGATCGTACTAGTAGTAACGCGGATATTTCAATGATTGGAATATTTCATTGATTAAATCGACCGATATTGTTTGATGCGGTACGTTTCGTTGGCCATGGAACAATTGCTGTTTGATTGTCATCGATTTGGAGTTGTTGGTGTTCTTTGAAGAGCCATTTAAATGAACGTATTCCTTCAAAATTGTATTGAAACGTTCACCAATATCTTTCGCTTATTTCTAAATAAATAAAAAATGAAAGGTCATGACACATAATACGATATAATTTAATTATAGGTACATGGTTATACCAAAAATACTTTGGGTTGGTTGAATAATTACTAATAGTACCGTAGATATTTCATTGATATGGATTATTTCATTGATCAAATCGACTGATATTGTTTGATGCGGTACATTTCGTTGGCCATGGAGCAATTGCTGTTTGATTGTCATCGATTTGAAGTACCTAGTTGGTGTTTTTTGAAGAGCTATTTAATTAAACGTATTCCTACAAAAATGATATTGAAGCGTTCACGAATATCTTGTTTTTAATTAAATAAAAAATGAAAGGTCATGACCCATAATGTGATATAATTTAATTATATGTGGTTGTTAAAAGACTTTGGTATTATTGCAGAGTAATTACTAATATATAGTAACGTGGATATTTCAATGATTGGAATACCGATTTCATTAATCAAATCGATTGATATTATTTGCTGCAACATTGCTGTTTGAATATCATCGAATAGTGTATTGTTTTTTGATATTGATTACCTAGTGTATTTAGAAATAGACATTTTTCTACAAAAATGATATTAACGTTTACGAATATCTGTCGCTTGTTTTTAAATAAATAAAATGTATGAAAGGTCATGAGCGAGGTCATGACCCAATGTGATATAATTTAATTATTTATGGTTAAAATTACGATGTCATTGCAGTACATTTTCTAATAGTATCTCAGGTATTTCAGTGACTGGAATATTTCATTGATAAAATTGACCGATATTGATGGCTACAATATGCTTCATCGGCCATGTAACTTGATGTAACAATTGCTGTTTTACATTTTTTTCATTTGCTATTCCAATTTTATGGGTGTTTCTGGAGAGAATCACCGAATATATCATTTTAAATAAATAAATGGAAGGTCATGACATATGTGATACATTTTTATTTTATATATGATTATCGTTTTGTCGATTTTGTGTTTATATTAGTGTTGGGAAAATTCGAATTAAATAATACGACTAATTCGATAGTAAATTAAAACTAACTAATTCGATTAACTTTTTCGATATAATCGAGATAAAAATTAGTAGTATTTTATATTATATCTGTGGTAACCGAATTACAAATGAACATAAAACATAACCTCTTATGGACGAATATTAGTAATTAGTCAGAGAATTAATATTATTAGTAGTATTCTTTCGTTCTGAACGAACTGAAAATTTTCACTTAAACTGATTTATAAAGGGAATCGACAAAGGAAGGAACGATCCGATATAGAAAAATCCAGAAATCATTGTTATTGTTCCTATATCACGTAGGAATAAATCAGTTTAAGTGAAAATTTTCATTTCGTTCAGAACGAAAGAATACAACTATTATTTGGTTCATTTCCATCTCACTGATAAAATAAAAAGAAATATGAACCGCACGTAAACAAGGATATACTTATATCGTTTTAGAAGAAATTTTAGAGAGGAGGTTTTCAATAGGAATTGAAATGTTTATAAAAGGCCATAACAATAACAATTATAAACTCGGCACTTTTAAATTTAAAACTTTAAATTATGGTTGAATTTATTAAACGGCTTCGGCACAGTTAATAGAATACATTGAATAAAGAATATTTTTTTTATTCTTTATTCAGTGATAGAATATAGGTATGGCAATGGTTCAGAATTTGTTTAAAATAGCCCCTAGACGAGCACTAGCTGGGACGAATTTATTTTTAGGTTAAATTTATAATTCTACTAAATAATTCGAATTATTAATTCGATTGTGAAATATGAGTTATTACTAATTATTCGATGGTGAAAATAATTCGATTATTCCCATCGCTAGTTTATATAGCTTCTTTACCTTTCTTAATTCTCTTTAGAGAAAATGTTTTTATTAAGAATACTATTCACACTTACCAACTATACTTATACAATGTATGTATATGCATATAAAGACTTTTTAGCCATTGTTCCCCGTTACGTCATCAGTATTTGTTAAATATGAGTTTTAGGGTGTGGCTGAGATCAGTCCATATTGTTTAGAAAATTTGAAGTACGTAATGAGTGGTATATAAAGACGACAATTCTGCTAATTGGAGTTCGACAAGCGGTTGTATTTGCCACTTTAACTAACCAACCAACCAACATTTGATGATTGATTTTTTATCTGACAAAATCCTCACGTTTTTAGTAAATATACTAGTAAATTTTAGGTTGTCGAAATTAGTGATATCCCTCCTATGGAAACAGAGAACATTCCCAATGTTATGCCTACCTTCTGTACAGCCATCGAAAACCAAGGCCATGACATTCTGAAAAATTTACAACCAAGTGGTGACTCTTGTAGTGTGTATTTAATATTTGCAATTTTTTGTTCTGTTTGTTTTATAACTCATTTTAATTGTATCACAAAATGTGTTTGTATTTAGTCTAAGATAATATCATAACATGATATATTGTACTGTGAAAAAAACATACATATTTCATGTTGTATTCTGTTCATTGACAAAACAAAATTGTAATTCCTACCAAATTAGAAATAACACACTTATTCTTATTAATTCTTTACCAGTTATTTACATTTGTTACTTATAATTATTATATACCTAGTTATAGATTTTTATTCTATTTTTGAGAGATATACGAGCACTTATAGTCTTATAAGTCAATTTGCCATGAGATTGTAATCAAATAACTTGTATTGTCCAGTATTGGCGGCTCTCTAAACCAATAAATTTCTTTTTGAGTTGACCTTTGGATGAACATCATTTCGAAAAATCGTGAAAAAGCAAAAAATGTTTGAGAAGATGAGAAGAGATAGGAACTAGAAGTATTTTAATTCTAATATGGTATGAATTAGTATATTACGTCAAAAAATGCGCAATACGTTCTAAACTTTTTTTCGAAATCAATGTTGTTACACAAATTATGTCATCAGCACTTCTCAATGCTTGAAAACTCAATTACATAGGTGCTTTACACAATATATGTATCTTCATTTCATTTGAAACCTTTTCTTGATTTGATGTTATACATAAATCATACCATCAGCATTTCTCAATGCTTGAAATACCGAACGCTTGAATAATACGTGTTTTGGAAGCCATCTTCATTTCGTTCAAATCGTTTTTCTTTAAGCGATTCGTTATTACAAAGACTTAAACAAGAAATAGTTCCAAGGTAGCAATGGATTGCTAATTGCAGACTGCTATTTTTCAGCTGCATTTAGTAAATGCTGCTTTCCAGTGATTTCTGTTTTGAGGAGCTACTTAAAATGTGCAAAATCACTATCGACCCTGTTTTCCCTACTACTTGAATAATCGTAAACTTTTAACTACAACAGAACTGCTGCTTAAAAGCTGCCCTCTGGAAGTAGCAATAACTGCTTTATTGGACCAGTCGGGACTAACAAATGTATTTGAAGTATACTCATTGAATTCATCAATGTATTTGTGTCTGTTTCTCCCATTTACATGAAGAGCATTTGAAAGGCGCACTTTGCTCAGGTGATGAATTATTATGTCCTAGTCTGCCTTTCTATGTGTTATCTAGAATTGTCTTGAAGAAGGATGATGTTTCTATCCAGACCAAGACGACAAAAAGTAACCACGATTTTGAGACAAAAACAAGACAAACTTGCGACAAAAAATGGGGAATTCTGACAAGACAAACTTTTGTGAAATTTCACTTATCTCCTACTGTTGGCAGCACACGCCATCCACACTGCGCCGAAAACTTCGAGACAAAAACAAGACAAACTTGCGACAAAAAATGGGGAATTCTGACAAGACAAACTTGTGTGAAATTTCACTTATCTCCTACTGTTGGCAGCACACGCCATCCACACTGCGCCGAAAACTTCGAGACAAAAACAAGACAAACTTGCGACAAAAAATGGGGAATTCTGACAAGACAAACTTTTGTGAAATTTTACTTATCTCCTACTGTTGGCAGCACACGCCATCCACACTGCGCCGAAAACTTCGAGACAAAAACAAGACAAACTTGCGACAAAAAGGGGAATTCTGACAAGACAAACTTGTGTGAAATTTCACTTATCTCCTACTGTTGGCAGCACACGCCATCCACACTGCGCCGAAAACTTCGAGACAAAAACAAGACAAACTTGCGACAAAAAATGGGGAATTCTGACAAGACAAACTTGTGTGAAATTTCACTTATCTCCTACTGTTGGCAGCACACGCCATCCACACTGCGCCGAAAACTTCGAGACAAAAACAAGACAAACTTGCGACAAAAAATGGGGAATTCTGACAAGACAAACTTGTGTGAAATTTCACTTATCTCCTACTGTTGGCAGCACACGCCATCCACACTGCGCCGAAAACTTCGAGACAAAAACAAGACAAACTTGCGACAAAAAATGGGGAATTCTGACAAGACAAACTTGTGTGAAATTTCACTTATCTCCTACTGTTAGCAGCACACGCCATCCACACTGCGCCGAAAACTTGTCGTAAAATAGACGAACAAACCATAGGCACTTTGATCTTTACCGACTCGAGACGGGACATTGAAAAGTCTCCGAATTTTGAAACAAAACAAAAATGTCGCAGAAATGTATTGGATTTGTCGCAATTTTGTCGTCAAACATGAATGTTTCTGTCTTGTCGTTGTTTTGTCTGCTTGGTCTGGACCCGGCATAATTGGCATAATTCGTCTTAAGATATATTTCCTTTGCCGATTATCACAACTGACATGGGGATGATTGTTCATTCCTAAAACAGATGTTTTACTGCCTAATTACTGTTGTTAGGATATCAATCGTCACAAACATCAACATTGAAAGAAAAAGCACGGAAAAAGGATTGTATGTGCATCTTCCATATGTAAAAATAGATTCAGCTTATGATGTTATCTGGTGAGTGAAATCCAATTCACCAATTCTAGGATCTGAGGAAAGTAAAATTATCAACCATTCTTCCATGATTAGTAGAGTTGGTGCAAGTAGGTTAGTTCGTTTGTATCCCATCTAACTCGGACTACTCGTACAAACAAGTGCTGGAATCTTTTTTTATTGAAAAACGGAAGTTGTGAGTAAACTTTCTTAAACGTTCTTGCAGATGACGGGTTATAATACAGTGTTCTGATTGATCTAAAAATTATCTCTGGTAACCTTTCGAAAAATGCGTACAACTTATCTTAGATAGGAACTATCGGAAACAAGAAATAGCCATCTTATCTGATAGCAGACTGAATAGATTAAGCAGCTTTAAAAGGGATCAATTCAATAACCATCAACTCGATGTTGGTCAAAGAATGCCTAGAGAAGCTGAACAAATTAGGCAGAGAAAATAAAGTCCTATTCCACTAACTGTAGTATATTTCATTAAAAAAGTTTCAATTTTTTTTAGTAAAATGAAAATAATTTATTCGCAGTCGAAAAAAAAATTTCTCGTGTTGTTTAGGGTCAAATATTTCAAGTTAATGTATTAAAGAAGCAGGAATTGCTATTTTAGGAACGAAACATTTTCTTATTCAACAACATGGCGGCTTTCACTTTGTTGTTTTGGAGATTAAGATGGAGTAGTTCGAGTAGTCGCATACTGGACTAATAAAGTCGCAGTTCAGATTGCGCAAGATTGCCTAATTTAGTCATCCTAGAGTCTAGCTTGTGCCGCCCTCTATATTCTAAATAAATGAGGGAGTGGATAAAGTATCGGTAATATGTCGATGTGCCTTTCTTACGTCCCATTTTAATTAAGTTTTTTTTTTATAAAAACAAAAACAGCACTGAACTATCTGACTGAACAGAACAATGAAGTGAAAATTTAGGATTTAAGGTTATGGTTCAATACAGTTGCAAAAAGGTAGTGGCTCGACGTCCTACCAACGTAAGAATAAGGAAATCTAAACACCGTTGGAATTAGTAAAATAGACGACGTTTTGCATAACGTTGGAATAGGTCCTGAAAGTGACGTCGGAGAACTCTTTATTGGCCAACGTTGTAACTACGTTGTCCGAATCACCTAAAGATCACTTAAGCAAAAAAGCTTAGAAGACAACGTTTATTCGACGTCGCAGAAGCTTTTACTTTGTTGTAGTACTAGTTCAACGTCGGCACAACGTTACAAGAACCTTTACATTTATTTTAATACCCAAGGTACAGAGCTAACTATTTTTTGTAACTAATCCAACGTTGTGTTTAGTAAACATGTGGTCGCAAGTCGTGAAAATGCTACTTGGGACTGATATTGGAGATGGAGAACTAACCTCTGTAAAACCGTGTCAGATACTGGCTTTTGCCGAAGCTCTGAGACTGTATGATGAGTTCTAACTCAAGAAAAGAGGACATAATAGGTCTGTAAGGTCGCTGTGATTAACTTCCCCCCTCGCGTACAATCTTCGATCTACAATGCCGGAAAAGATACGAGAGTTATATTGTGTACAGACTTTAATTATGTACTAAACCGAAATCGATCGTACTAATTCTAGTACGACCGTGCCAATCCTGGCCACTCTGTTTATATCGGTGTGTGTGTACCGAAATCTTGGCACAAGATCGGTAAACAAATTACGAATATGCGAAGGGAACGCGAGCCGTGACGATATCGAAATGTTTATATGGCGGTTTTGAAAAAATTCAAACACTCATCAAGACCAAAATATACACCATTCAGATAGATCACACGTTTCAAAATATTTTCGTGCCGATTTAGTTTGTTTATAATAGAGGAAGCAACTAAGTAGTACTTAATATTTTGGATGTTTTGATTTAATTATTCGCTTTCAGCATAATTTTAGGTTTGTTATTAAGATCGTCTGCAATTAAAAATATCGTTTTCGATTAAAAAAAATTGACGTTTAAATGAGCTGAATAATGCTGTAAAAATGAGGTCTATGTCGATGCAGATGCATGCCAGTCTCTGTACTTTACACAGGTTTTGCTTTGCTTTTCGTTGCTCTAGTTTTTGTGTACCAAGCAACTGTTCTATAGGTAATCAAGGGTCTTACTATCATGGTATACATCCAGCGCAAAATTTTAGGTTGGTTCGATCTATTTCCCACCAGTGTTCTGCATATCATGAGAGCCTGGTAATGATCTTAATATGCCTGTTCCAGAGAAGTTTACTCCAGGGTTATTCCTAGATATTTGACTTCCTGTGATGGCAGTATTTCCTTTCCATCAAGATGGATTTTTTTAAGTTTTTCAGACTTCGAGTTGATGCTTAGCTCGACAGTCCTGCACCATCTCTCAGCATTACAAAGTCCTCTTTGGATAATATCACACAGGGTGCCTTCATGTTTTCCCCCCAAGCGATCGTTACTATGTCATCTGCATACCCTATGCAGTGTATTCCCTATAGAGTTAGTTCGCTTAAGGTTATCCTACCTTGTGGTGTTCCTTGGTGTTCCTTGTGTTGTTTTAACAACTACAGTTTTGGTACCCATCTCAACCTCTGCTGTCCGTGTTGAGAGTATTTCTCAAAACCAGCGAATTATCGTTCTGTTCACCCCTGTTGTTTCTAGAGATCGCTTGTGACGCCCCCGCAATGTCCAAGAATGCACAAATTTCAGTTTGTTTGCTATCCAGGCTTACCTGTATTACCGGTAGAGCAGTTTCTGTGGATCTGCCCGCTCTATATGCATGCTGACTTTCGTGCAGTGGTTTAACCTTTAGATTATTTTCTCCAATATTTCTCCATCGTTTTTAGTATGAACGATGTGAGACTAATAGGCCTAAGTGATTTAGGGTTAGCCCAGTCACTTTTGCCTATTTTGGGTATGAAGATTATTTTCGCTATTCTCCAGATGGTTGGTGATATACCCCATCGCTGAGCTACTTCTTGTAATGTTTAATAGATGGTGGGTAGCTATTTCCTGACCCTTCTTTAGAAGGGCAGGAAAAATCCCATTTGCTCCTGCTGCTTTATAAGACTGAAAGACGTCAATAACCCATTTCAGTTTTTGTTCTGTAATTACTAGCTTGGCCATCTCCCAGTTTTCCCTGCAAGGATTGTGGGGTTCGGTCGAAGCTAGTTGCGTATCAATAGATATGCTACATGGAAAGTGTGTAGGTTCGCTCTCTCTTCATCTCCTTAAGTGTCATGTTGGGGATGTTACACGCAAAAAACTATTTGTTACACGTAAAAAACTATTTTTATGCTTAAAAAATATATTTTTTAATTTATTACTTTTTCAACTACACTATTTCAAACATCTCCTTTAAATCCTTCAATTCAATAGCTGTTAGTAAGGAGTTTCACTTCAAATATGCGCACATAGTGCTCATTTTCATCACCAGCTCACTCGGTTAACATCAAGTTTCCCACAAATTCTGATATTAATTGGAAAAAACTACCACTAATTTTGACTTCCTAAATGCTTATGCCGGGTCCAGACCAAGCAGACAAAAAGTAAACACGATTTTGAGACAAAAACAAGACAAACTTGCGACAAAAATTGGGGAATTCTGACAAGACAAACTTGAGACAAATTGTCCACACCGCAAGGACAAAAGTACAACAAAGTCAAAAGTTTAGTTGTTCCGAATGAGTTTTATTAACCATGTGTGATTTCACTGCTCTCCTACTGTTGGCAGCACACGCCATCCACACTGCGCCGAAAACTTGTCGTAAAATATACGGACAAAACATAGACACTTTGATCTTTACCGATCTGTCTTTGATCTGTCTCCGAATTTTGAAACAAAATAAATATGAGACAAAAATGTCGCAGAAATATATTGGATTTGTCGCAATTTTGTCGTAAAACATGAATGTTTCTCTCTTGTCGTTGTATTGCCTGCTTGGTCTGGACCCGGCATTTACCAAGAATTTACAACTTTGAGAAACACCTCACTGTAGTATTGAGTAATAAAAAGGATTGGAAGGAAGAAACGCTTACTCAGCATATAAAAGACCATACCATACACTGATGCTTCCAAAACCAAAGCAGCGACAGGGATAGGAGTATTTGGACCGAAAACCAAATACTCCGAACCAATAGGCACCTACCCCAGTATCCTTCAGGCAGTAATCTACGCTATCGAAAGATGTGTACAATTTATCTTAGATAAGGAACTATCGAACACAGGAAATTGCCAATCTATCCGATAGTCATGCGGCACTAAATGCGATCAACTCAGTAACCATCAATTCGAAGTTGGTCAAAGAATGAAAGGTGCGAACACTCCACTAACTGGACCAGAACCGTTCTGTTTTCCAAGCGGAAACCAACTGAAAGCGGAACTGAAGAATCTGGAAGACTCCAACCGCAACTTGGAATGGGTGTCCTCCAACGGTCAGAAAAATCAAAGGTTTTCCTTGATTTAAGTAAAAACAATCTTCGGATTGTCACGGGGTTTCTAACAGGACACTGTCTCCTCAACGAACACCTCAGTAGACTGAAGCTGAGAAACAACGGCGAATGCAGATTCTGTGGGGAATATGGGGAAACACCAGAACACCTTATCACTGAGTGCGCCGAGACGATGACCATTCGTGCGTCTCGGATCGAATGGTCCGACTGGTCCGGCTGATGTCAAGGATGGAGAGCTGGCCTCTGTGGAGCCGTGCCAGATACTGGCTTTTGTTAAAGCCTTGAGACTGTATGATGAGTTATAACTCGTTATAACTCAAGAAAGGGGAACACAGAATAGATCTGTAAGGTCGCGGTGACTAACTCCCCTCCTAAACATTCTACATTCTGGACCCGGCATTAAATTTCAATTAAGAAACAAACTTCTAAGCTACTTGAAACCACTAATTTATTCCACTAATTTCGAGGTTTTGAATGAAGCTTAATATTGTATTTTTGTTTTCTTTAAATTGTGTTTTAGTCTAGTGCGTTTGGGGTAAATAAGTAAGCAAATAAATAAGATATAAAATACAAATATGTATATAATACGTATGACCTTATGATAAAGATATTTTGAAATCACAGACATATTGGAACTTAATTTTATTTATTTGTATAGGTATGTCAAGTGTCATAAATGTGTAATATACGCAGTAACATAATATTTATTATTTAAAATCTCAAATATTTTGAGTTTGAAATTAACACTTCAATTTGGAACTGTTGTAAAAACTACTTGAACAAAAATTTTTAATTTTTTTATATTAATATTTTGATTATATTATATCCTGCTTGAACATATTTCTTGTTATTTATTTTTTAATTATTTGATTTCAAAATACATAAAAAATGATAACCAAAAAATAATAACAATAATAATTTTGATTATTTAACGCTAAAACAATCTGTTGTTTTGACGCTGAACTTAATTTACTACCATACGATAATTGGTTGTTTATTTAACCACGTGGTTGCTATTAAAAAAGTCGGAATTAGAAAATATGTAGTACTTTATTTGATGAGTAAATATTGTAAAATATGTGATAGAATTCTAGTTTAATTTGTGTTATACTTAGGCAGTGACACACGGCATTGAATGACGGCCGTGACACACGAGCTGGCAAAAGGAAAAGTGGTAACGACGGTGCTGCCACAGCCACCTCATTCGGGGTAGATCTACTCCTTTATAAAACAATTTAGCCCCGTGATAATCGACCTCGATGAAAAATAAGCTTGTTGTTGCAACACTGGGTAACGATCTGTGCCATACGCGGCTAAGAAACTCACTATAATATACCAACCTTGATGTGTACCAATATCCTCTGGTTGTGTAGGTACTGGGAAGTAAATTTTCATGCATGTTTTCATCGATAGGTTTGTATCATCTGAATAACGGTCTAGGTAAAGCATCTAAAATCTGGCACGAGAAAGCCAAGGAACAATCATGTTCACACAAAACTGACTAGTAGACGAACTACAGTCGGATGAGATTCTGGAAATGGTTTCAGATCTCACACCACCATACTGTGGTTCAGATGCCGTCTGTAGCGCGAATAAAGTCTTTAAACAATCAATTGGCTTACGTCATTACTTGTAGGACTTGCTTTAGATAAGTTATATTGAAGATTCGTCATTTATATTCATATTTGTCAAATTGAAAGGGCGGGGGTGGAAATAACCCTTAAAAATTCAAGAAAATTTCCAAAGAATAAAAATTTACGAGAAATATTACTGACTTTATATATAATGCCAATTGAAAGGACTTCTTTTAAAGTTTTGTTATACTACTGAAATCACTTATAAGATCCGTATTAAGTATAAAAATAATATTGCTTGCAATGAAACACAAAATTGAGTAATGTCCTACCAAAACCTTATTTGTCAGTAGTTGAAAATCTATAATTTGGTTTTTATAAAAAAATCTCAATGACGATAGTAATAATATGTTTAAAAGAAATCTGGATCGCGTTCCAGAATTTTCGAATGGTTTTGCTGGTCTTCCATACTGAGAACAGTGTCTTTGAGGCTGCGTGACAATATCTGCAGCTTTGTTAAGCCAACCATGGTTATTTTTGTAAAATTTCCGCCTTCCACCGCTTTTCCAAGTTTTTCATTATTTTTATTACCTTTTCCTAAGTTTTTCGGTTGCTATTTATTTTAAGGCGTTTTTCAATATTATCGCAGCATGATTTTCTTCCCAGATGCTTGGATTTCAAGCAGTGCTCATAAATTTCCATATTAGATATGGACTTATGTTCTAACACACCAAAAAAAATATTGCGGATACGCCAGGATATAATGAAACATATTTTATTTTAGAGCTAACATACTGGGGTATCTAACGAAAAAGGTACCATGAGGTGCCAAAGCGTGCCTTTCTTTTCCGGCCCTTATATATAAAAATATTATAGGAAAATTGGGGTTTAATAAAAACTAATTACTACCTGAGGATTGAACTTCATCATCATCCATAATCACAAATATTTTACTTACAAATGATTTATCACAATATAACTTATTGCACCGCTATCGAACGTTGAAACGGGTTTGAACAAATACAAAACTTTTAACCGATAAAAATCGCAAAATGCAAAGGACGAGTAAGTTTCATTTCGTAGGTGCAAAAACTAGTCTTATCAGTGTTTTCTTTTTTGTTTTCGATGAGGGTATATCCGATAAGTATTTATCTTTTTAATAATAATACATTTTGGACAAAAAACAAATTTCAACATAGCGACTTAATTCGCGCTACGAGGCTAATTTGAACCACAGTGCACCAGTTAACCCTTGACACGCACCTACAACTTCGGTTTATTACATGCGGAAATGTGTTGGTACACGGACGGATCCAAAAACGAAAAAGGATCTGGCGCAGGAATTTACTGCAGCAGTCCAAAGACTGAGATCTGTCATAGTTTTGGAAAACACACCACAATTTTCCAAGCTGAGCTATATGCTATTGAAAAGCACGTCTATGAAAAACTACTCAATATATTAGGAGATAGGAACAAAGTGTCGCTAATATGGATACCGGGACATGTCGGCCTAGAGGGGAATGAACGAGCTGATTCCAACGCCAAAATTGGCACAGGCTAGCCATTCGTGGGCCCAGAACCGACACTTAGCGTTCCAAAAAATCTAGCAAGAGACAGGCTCTGGGAATGGGTTAGGGGTGCGACGTTCTGGGACTGGAATGATAGTCCCGGAATGGAACATGCCAAGAAAATCTTAGCAGGGCTATCCAAACATAGAACAGGAGAACTCCTTAAGGCTGGTAGGAATGGAGCGCGTACACTCACTGCAGTGTACACGAGCCACTGCCGGCATCACACCTACCGAGGATGGGACTGGTGGAAGACGCCGAATGCCGACTCTGTATGGAGGATGACGAAACAATGAAGCACGTTCTGTGTTGAGATGTTTGGCAAACACATGCTAGACCTATCAGACCTGGGAGACATATCACTCTCGGACATAACGGCCTATGTTAAAAGGCTGGGTCTGGAGAGTGAACTTTAACGCTTCTTTTATAAAGAGCTTGTAGAAACTGAGCCACAATAATAGGCCCCCGCGTGGGGGGTTCCATGGGACCAACTCTTCGTCAGATACAAATACAAAGCATCTATAAGCTCATTTGCCAGCTCAGAATTAGAATTTAGAGTTAGTAACTCGTATTTTAATGGAGAATGGACGACACTGCTATATTTATTTCAAACCAATAATCAACGAGAATATTTGTATAATTTAATAAAATTACTGTAAATAACTATAAATAATAAATAATAAACAAAACATTTAAACAAAAACAGACCACACATAACAAATTGTTGGTTCGTAGTAGTCAAAGATATAGATGTAGTAATATTTTGGTTTAATGGCCACAGCTGCCAGGGCTATCCGTCCGCGTAATAGAATTATCGTTCTTTAATGAAAATTAAAAAAAAACAAAATTATAAAGCAAGAATAGAATAACGGTTATAAGAACGGTTTTATATTAACTCTTAACTTTTTTTGAAGTTTATACCCCTTTCTACATACAGGGTGTTTTAGAAAACATGTGTCATCTCTCGTGGGGAGGTCCCTCACTTAAAAATATAATTTATATCAACATTAGTGATGTTAATATTTCAGAAATTATTGATTGTTGCAGGAAATTTCCGAAACTTTCGGAAATTTATGAAATTTTAGGAAATTTTACAATTTTACATATTTTTTGTTGATACAATAAAGGAATAAATTATATATAGACATTTGATACCAACATGTAAGTGGAAAAAATATATTAAACATAATATTAGTTGTTATATTTTTAATAAACAATACATAACTCGTAAAAGTCATGAACATAACACATAACAAAAATCATTTGGTAACATTGTAACGTGTTTAGTTCGTTACATGTCTTTTTTATATATAATATATGATGTCTGGCCTATCATCACCGGATTCCCTCTCGTTCAAGCCGTATAGTTTATTTGGCACGTAATTTTTACGTTCCCTGGTCGCCAACCCTGTTATCGTTCGGCACAACCCTGTTACTATTCTGTGGAGGCGCGCGCTGTCAACATCGCTTCTGTCAACTCTCCGTGCTTAACCTCACTTTGTTTTGACGCTCTGTTGTATCCCAGCTTTTAGAAATGGTGATTATTTAAATCTTGCTGTATAATCTGAATCAGCTGCTATTTCAAAGCAACAGGTAATGATGAAATATTATCCTTTTAGATTCGATATTATTATTGAATATTTTTAGGGTAGAGTTACGGATGTCCCAACTTGTAATAATTGTGTTTCGCTGGCACGTTGGCGTCCCTTTTCTTTTGTCCTCCAGAATGTCACATGGAAGAAAGGACATGTTGTTTATTATTTATTGAGCCCTCGGAAGTATTTCGAGGTAGGTTTATTTTGTTTATTAGACCTTGTTTGGTTTTAAACAAGAGTTTCATATTTTTAGGGTCCAAGGTACGGACTGTGTCCAAGTACGGACTGTGTCCAAGGTACGGACTATTTCCAAGATACGGACTGTGTCCAAGATACGGACTGTGTCCAAGGTACGGACTATTTCCAAGGTACGGACTGTGTCCAAGGTACGGACTGTGTCAAAGGTACGGACTATTTCCAAGGTACGGACTATTTCCAAGATACGGACTGTGTCCAAGATACGGACTGTGTCCAAGGTACGGACTATTTCCAAGGTACGGACTGTGTCCAAGGTACGGACTGTGTCAAAGGTACGGACTATTTCCAAGGTACGGACTGTGTCCAAGGTACGGACTATGTCCAAGGTACGGGTAGTGTCTTATGTACAGACATTATCTTATGTACAGATGTCCTGTGGATGAGTGTCCCCAGTAAGAACGATTTTTTCTTACATCTAAGTGCCACAGCGTGGATGTAGCTTGAGTCCCATGCTGCTTCACTCCCATTTCTAAGCCTAGTCAGTAGCTACGGCTGTAAGGATTCATGGTGTCCTCAATCTGGCCCCTTTTGTTGTTTTGACCAACAGGATCGCCGACAGACAGTACAGAGATGCTAGACCACCTCACGCTGCTACTGTTTGAAGCAAGGTTACATAAAAGAACAGCTAAGTGTATATTTAAGTTCTAGTTTTACATTTAACATCTAAAACATTTTCAGTCTAAAACAATAACGTACATCTTAAGTAATATCGTACAGACTATGTTCAGTGGTTAGATTGTTAAGAACATTCCTGTCGATATAATCTTTAAAATATAATTTAGATCTTAGGTTTCATTGCATTACGTCTTGTAATGGTATTACTTTCATAGATATTATTGCACTATTTTAATAGATGGATAATCAAACATAGATTCTAGAATCTACAGGTTGTAACATCTTCGATTTAGCATCATATGGAATATATTAAATTAATTAAAGTAATGCTACATTTCATATTTTCTCTTAAACTTTACATGTCCTGTATTTTATCGTAGTTGTTTTCATTGATATTTAGTACGACTCTTACCACCACTTTCTTTGACATATAACCACTGTATATTTACTAGAACTCTACAATGTCATGTATCAGCAAAGAACGTCATGAATAAATATAGTTATTAGTTTTAAGTATTATACAACTGTGTTTTCTTTCTCTGTACATGCCTGGCGCCCAATATCTATATATCTTCTGTTAATTATTACTGATTAATTTTCTCTCTAGTGAAATACCTTATCCACGACTGCTCTCCGATGAAAAGCTGCCGTTCGCAGTGGTAGTGGTTTAAAAAACGCTACAACATTTGTACTTTGTACATAAACCATGAACTGTGACTATGAACTTAAAAAAAAACAAAAAAGCACGAAATATAAATTTAAAAAACGTAAAACACAAATAACTGAATTATTCTATTCCGGAATACTTACAGGCGCTGCGCCGCGCCGAGCTGGTCCCATCTTCATAGGGTATTACAGTTTATAGTAGTAGTATTATAGTACTGTCTTCGTCAGTTTCTATTTCCAAATCAGATATATTTGATGTATCATATGGTTCTGATTCTGAAGGATGGACCTCTACCTCTTCAGGTTCTAGTGGTTCTGGAGGAGTTTCATGTTGTTGAATATCATGCTCCATATCCACCTTTTGGTTTTGTAGTAATAATTTATTGTTATGAGCTACGAACATTATTTTGCCGGCTCTTTGTGCAGTTAAGCGATTCCTTTGTTTAGTATGGATAAAACTGTAAGTACTTAAACTTTTCTCAGTGGCTGAAGATGACGTTGGTAAAGACAGCAGAGCAACAGCTAAATATTTTAACTGAGTATTTTTACACATTGCTTGCCACCAACTTAGACAGTCTACATTTTTAACTGACATCCAAACGTAGTCGGGAGCCCATAAACCTGATTTGGCGCAATAATTTGTTACATCTGTAAAAATAGCTTCTTTATTATTGACAAACTGAGGATGTTTGTTGGTGATATTATTGGTAAATTCCCTAGCGGGCTATGTGTTCTTCATTGTTAAGGTGCTCTCCCAGGAAACAGGTGTCCAAGAGATTCGTGGAACAATGCATTGGTTTAAGAGCCATACGTTTTCTATTTTGTAAGGCGGAGAAGCATTATTTTTCTTCTGATTTAAGAATAGGCATACTGGATACATTTTCGTTAAATGTTTGCTCAATGTCTTGAATTTTGAAAATAAATTTCTTGCAAAATTCGGATTTTTGCGAATATTCGCGATTTTGGGACCGAATATTTCGGAAATTTCCTGCAAAATTCGAATGGAAATATTCGCTACCAACATCACTAATTAACATAGGTCTCATTCTGCTTTATTTCGTAGCTACAGGTAGTTAAAGTCTTCATTTTTTTTTTCAATTTATTATAATTTTCTTCTTTTTTGCGATTCGAATGAAATTTTGAGTGTAAAAGTTACTATAAGTGCTACATATTTTAATGATAAAAAAGTGCCAACAGATTCACCAGGGTGTGCATATAGGTTATCTTATCACTAGAATACTTTAAAAAACATGTACGCCACTGACTTTTTTTTCTTGTTAGCAAAAGTGTGTAGGCCGTTTAATGAGAGATTAAATGTTGTGTCTTTTTGTCGATTTCAATCACCTTGATGAGATAAACTATATATATACTGAAAAATGGAACTTTACAAGAATACTAGAACGCAGCTTTAAAGTTCGAAATAAATATTTTTTGATAAATACTTATAAATATAAACGTAAGCGAAATAATTTTAGCTATAAATGATATCACGACTCGGCCAACAAATGTTTTTTTGATTGCGACAACGTCACAGATATTTTTTGGAAGCATCTTCTCACGTTGAAAAGACGTATTCGATGTTGTCACGTGAAATAATTGAAATGGGTACATTTCTATTTTGAAAATATACAAAATAATTAATCTTTCGGCCAGTGAATTTTATACGTGACATGTACTATTTTTACATTTGGTTTTTATTCGTACAAATAATATACAAAATAAACTATGTAACCAATATTTTTGTTAGACCAGCATTACAATATCAAAAATTTATTTAAAATTCTTAAAAACTTTTTGAAATTGGTATATCGGAGGGCCAAAAGGAAAATTCCACTTCTCCAACTCCCAGTGACATCCCACGAATGTACAACTTTGAGAAACACCTCACTGTACTATTGAGCATTAAAAAGAATTGGAAGGGAGAAACGTTTGCTCAGCAGGTAAACGACCATGGAACAAGTATAGGAGTATTTGGGTCGAAAACTAAATACTCCGAATCAATGGGCAGCATCCTTCAGACAGAAATCTACGCTATCGAAAGATGCGTACAACTTATGTTAGATAGGAACTATCGGAAACAAGAAATAGCTATCTCGAGGGGGTCTTAATTGCGTAAAAAATGTACATGTACTGCCAAAATATCATTTTACTGCCAAACGACTGCCAATGACTATGAAAAAGACTGCCTATGGCTGCCATGTAATTATTATAGGCGACTACCGTAAGACTCCCAATGACTGCCAGCGGCTGCCAAGAAATTGTACATGAAATTCCAATAGTGAGACACCCCTCGAGCTATCTTATCGGATAGTCAGCAGCAATACAGTCGGATGAGTCAAGCAGCAATACAAGCTATCGCTATCAAGTCAACTCAGTAACCATCAATTCGAAGTTGACCAAAGAATGCCTAGAGAAATTGAACAAATTAGATAAAGAAAATAAAGTCCTCCTACTAAGGAAGTGATAGAAAGAAGGTAATGAAACCCACTAATTGGATCAGAACCGTTCTGCTTCCCAAGTGGAAACCAAATTAAAGCGGAACTCTAGAACCTGGAAGACTCCATCTGTAACCTATAATGGGAATCCTCCAACGGTCTAGAACCTTTCTCAGAACTTGCGACGGAGAAAAGTTTCGCCTTGATTTAAGTAAGAACAATCTTCGGATTGTCACGATGTTTTTAACAGTCTTCTCAATGAATACTTCAGTATTCAATCAATGTCTATGCATATTCTGTCAATGCATATTCTGTGGGGGATAGGGAATGCAATCCCGCAAATGCTGGATCCCGCAAATGCGGGATCCCTCTGAGATTCCGCGGCATCATAGTTGCGGGATTTACCGTGCGGGATCAGCGGGATCAACACATTACTACTGGATAACCGAATCGATCTCGATTAAGATCAAACCGCTTCGTTCCGGGCCGATGCGTCGACGCTCGGAACACGGGGGATTCCCCTTACGGCTTGGCCATTAAAAATAAGTGAAACAAACAGGCTAGTTGTTAGATTTCTTTCTGGCGTATGTGCGTAATTAAAGAAAAGCGTTTAACTAGTACTTGTGGACAATTTCGTCAAATAAATTGCTGTACATAATTATTGGGACAAGCAAAATTTTAGGGTAAATTTAAAGTTGAATATCTCTTGAACTAAAAAAGATTTTGGGATGCGGTTTGGACCAGATTTTGGATGAATCTATTGTGATTAAGATGCTGATGTGGTTTTCGAAAATGTAGTTAGCGAATTCTCGTATACGGGGTGTTTTATAAGAGTGTGAAAATTTGATCAAGAATCTTTTTTTTTGCAAATTTACAATTTTTAAAAAAATAGAAATTTTTACCAAGTACGACGAATCTGTATTGAAATTAGAAAAAACGATTTGATCGGTTTTTTAATTTTTTTTTGTTTTAAGGAAAATACGACGTTTTTTCGAAAAATATGCATTTTTAGTCATACGTATGGCCCTAAATGGTACAAAAAGCTTTGTACATTCTGCATATGCCAAAAAATTATTGATATAGAGTGTATCTAAAAGCAGATAACTAACACAAGTTAAAAAAAACTTCAATCAGAATAATATTTTTATTTATAAAATAAGTAGATAAATTATATTAAAATTTAAGTTTATTTAATATTAAATATATTTTTTGAGCACCCTGTATACATCGGTGTCCAAACGCGTGTGGTGGGCCTATGCAAAATGTACAATGCCTTTTGTACCATTTAGGACCCAATGTATGACTATTGTTAACAGTCCCGCAATCTTGCGGATCCGCGGGATTGATTGCTTTAATCCCGCGGGTTTGCGGGATTGATATTTTGGTGCGGGATTGCATTCCCTAGTGGGGGAAAATGGGGAAACACTAGAACACTTCATTACCAGAACACCTCATCACAACTCAGGTCTACAGTACCTTGAAGCTGTGAAAAAATCAAACTTCTATAAGTTAACGTAAAAAAAGTTACCGCTGTTTATGCAGAAAAACCGTATATTTCGACATTCTCAAGGGAATAAAAATTTATTGGGTATATTCCGTTGACCTAAAACTATGAAATTTGACAAGTATAATACCGTTTTTTACTAAAAGTATATAGGGAAAAATCTGAAGACTACATTTTTTTTACAAAAATATAGTCTTTATACGGAACTCTCGGTGGGCGAGTCCGACTGGCACTTCTTTTTTTATTTTGGTAAATTATTATATTAAATTTTAAATATTTATTTACTAAATACATAATATACACATATATATAATAGATAAGAATCTGGCAGACTCTCTACATACATATAATACATAAGAATCTGGCAGACTCCATCAGTAACTTGCAATGGGTGTCCTCCAACGGTCTAAGACACTCGAAAAAGTTCCTCAGAACTTACGACCGAGAAAAATCAAAGGTTTTCCTTGGTTTAAGTAAAAACAATCTTCGGATTGTCACGGGGTTCCTAACAGGACACTGTCTCCTCAACGAACACCTCAGTAGGCTGAAGCTGAGAAACAACGGCGAATGCAGATTCTGTGAAGAAAATGGGGAAACACCAGAACACCTTATCACTGAGTGAGCCGAGACGACGACCATTCGTGCCATGAACTTTGGTACGGCTGATGTCGAGGATGGAGAGCTGGCCTCTGTGGAACCGTCTCAGATACTGGCTTTTGTTAAAGCCCTGAGACTGTATGATGAGTTATAACTCGTTATAACTCAAGAAAGGGGAACACAATAGATCTGTAAGGTCGCGGTGATTAACTCCCCTCCTAAACATTCTACATTCTACAAATACATGATTTTTGAAAAAAAAAACAATACATTCTTCTTTATCACAATGAATTGATGGATTCATCTTTCATTTAGACTAGATGGCAAGCATTTAAAATTAAAAAAATAGGTAAAGAATTAAGGTAAGGAGAGAATTTACGCGACGCCACTGTTGGACGACGTCTTAAAATAGTGTCGCAGAACGCCGGATGTTTTGACGTCAGCGGCCGGGCAGGAATCGATTGGTAAAGACATGGAAATTATAAACTCTCAGTAATTCCTAACGTCATATTATCTCAATGCGCTTCGTTCAATGAGATAGATCGTATTTCATTGGCGTGTACAGGAAGCAGAATTACCATTTGGACATTTTATAGCTTCACAAAACACACATATTTCATCTTTTAGTCAATAAAACATCTAGTTTAAATTAATGATCTGATAGATTGTTTAAAAAGGTGGATTTTCGAAAATCTAAAATTTGTCAGCATTCATGGAACACCGGCCACACAGTGAAGTTTAACAATGGAAAAATTATAATTAAATTAACCGGCTTTGATAATCCAATAATATATATTATATAAACGGGATTTGGTTGAAGAATTTAATACTTAACTTAAATTAATTTACCTAACTTTAATACTATGTCATCAGCTTCCAGGTTACGAGCTTCCATTGCTTCCCTAACCGTTCCGTTTCTGGATTTTCTAGGTCTACCTCTCTTTCTTCTGCCCTGTGGAGCCTATATATCCTAGCCTATATATACCTTCGCTTCTTCTAAGCTAGTCCATTTGCGCTTCGCGTCTGCACTCAGAGTCCACAGCTCTGAACCATAGCAAAGAACTGTCGAAAGAAAAAATGTTCGTCCAAGTCTCTTTTTAGTTGTTGCAGACAATTTTCGGTCCCACCAGAGGCTATTAAGACATCCAATAACTTGTTTGCTCTTCTGAATTCGGGTTTGTATTTCTTCTTTGCCCAAACCCCCGTTGTTGATCGTTGCACCCGGGTGTTTAAATTTGTCTACTTGTTGAATCTGGACGTTATCATTAATGAAGACTTCAAAACAAGCGTTGGAATTGACAGCTAAGTATTCCCTCTTTTTTAGACTAACTTAAAGTCCCCATTTTTGTATTCTTGATAAAGCCTCTTAGTCATGAACTCCAGATCGTATGAGTCCTGCGCAATCACGACCTGCTCGTCTGCAAAGTTAATCCAATAAAATATAAATAAATTTTTTGATAAATGTATTGCAAAGGCATTTGTAGATGTTAGTAATGTATGATAATTCTTTGATTTCAACAAAACCACATAACACATAGGTATCTTAGTAAAAATAGAGAAAATAATTCATAGCGCACACTTTCTGCAGTGTGCGCTATTGGTCTTACCACATTAAGTAACTGTCATCGTGTATCATGTAGGTAAGAAATTGTCATCAAATGCTTATTTATATTCTGTATTTTTACATAAATTTAGATAATTAGATTTTTTAACGATTTTGATCAAACGCTGACGTGTTTCTAAAACACATTCATCCAGAGTTGCGGCTGCCAAATTGCACGAACTGCGCTATCAATTGCTGCAGTGCAGCATCCACCGTGTTCGCCTGACCTAACCTAAGCGCGTTTTATTTATATAAATATATTTTCGAATTCTATTTTCCAATTACACATTTTTTATGTGACTATATTTGTACAAGGTTTGTACTTAGGTATTTAGTGCAAACGATATATTTCGATGATTCTGAAACATCGATGTTTCAATAGTAAAACATTACTTGAAATTCTCACAACATAACGCGTCGCCCAGTTTGTTTTTTTTTCAATTAGTTTTTACTACTCGAAACAGCGTTATATCACACAAACTTCGTACCTGAGAATTTTACGGTTTCGATAATTAATAATTGCACTAGTAAAAACAAATATACTTAAACATGTAACAAAACCAGGATAACTAAACAAAACTGCGTGAAATACAGAGCCGAAAAGTTCTGATTTCTGCCGTATCGAGCGCTGCTGTCGAAATTTTTAAAATCAACTAAAATGCACCAAGCCTATACCATGAAAGCATGAAAGACATCTATTATACCACGACACATCGTTGTTTTCTATACACCATTGTCTCTTTTTGCCATGTTTGCATCCCTATTTATACTTAAGTCTCCTTAAGTGCGAGTTGTGGCGATCTTTGAGAAATTTTTTCCAATATTTTAGTTGGAATTACTATTTCTAAAGTGATGACATGATATTCGATACGTTTTATTGAAAAATTGATATTTTTTACATCGAATTTACGATTTTAGCAATTTTCCCGAACGCTGACGTCCGACGTCCAAACATCCGGTCGCCTATTTTTAAATTTTAATTTCACTGATATAACCGACCGACTAAAAATATCATTTTACTACCGCGGGCAAAACAAGAACAAAACTAGTGCAGCTACAAGCTTTATGCGACCGTTAAGATGTTCGTAATTCGAATTTTATACCGTCCTTTGACTGTTGTAATTACTTTTAGAATGAACATTTTTTTAATTCCATCGAATATACATTAATTATACAAATTATTAATATACTTAGAAGTTATTACATATTATAGTTAGAAGACACCTCTTGTAACATACTGCTACCGTCCTCAGTGGCGGTTCGAGGTTCAATACTTTGGTGTTGCGTATTCACACACAAAAAAGAGACTATCAAATCGTCAATTTTCTTGTCGTCCGTTAACTCTCGAAAGAGTACGGTGACATCATTGACATGTCTCAGTTGCGCGTATCGTTGTTCTCCATTCCCCTCTGTCTTAATCACTCGACTCTGAAATTCAGCGCAGGATTAGTAGCGCCCCAAGAGCATTATAGAAATTAAAAGACAGAGTTTTCTACAATCATGACTTGAGCACAAAAACGAAACTTGCAGTGTACCGAGCAATAATAATCACCTCCATGTTATATGGAGGCGAAAACTGGGTGCGATGCCGTACCTCCGCACAGTGGGCAAAAATCCAGAAGTATGTTGCAAAAATTCTTTTATTGTACGATTTCATTCAAATTTGGTAAAAACATTCTATGCCAGTAGCCCGTGAACCCAGTTAGTTTTGGCTGACTTGAGATTGGCTGGGGGTGGTGGGGGGGATTCATAAAATGGAAAAATCATCTTTTGACTAATACAGCTACCAAAATGCGGTAAGAATATTTTACATTTCACTAAATTTTACGATTTTTGGCAGAGCCAAGATGAAACAGACAAATATTGAGCAATTATTATTCCTCCGGCATATACCGGGTTTGTTAGGTTAGGTATATATATATATATATATATATATTGACATCCTCTGTATCTTTTTTATTCGACGTTTTCGAAAAAAGTGTCTTCTTGGTCGTTTGCCATTATTTTTCCCTTCGATGATGACAAAGTACCCTAAGGTATGACTGGTTTATTTTGGTTTAAACTCTTGTGGTCACTTTCAGTGCCTTAGAATTGAGACGTTGGTCCGAAAACGTTGGTACATGAAATTCGCAGCATTCTTCTGTAGGCCTACATTTCAACAGCATCTATTTTGCTTCTGTTTGTAGTTTTTAGGGTCCAGGTCTCAGATGCATAAGTAGCGATAGGAAAGTTCCATGTGTTTAGTAATTTTAATTTGTTGAATGTTGAAAATCGTTTCCGAATGTTTCTCATTTCCCGGAAATATACTCTCACACTTTTACAAATAATCAAGGAACATTTCTAGTCGCAATCTCAGCTCTGTTTCTAATCATCTCAATCGTCGCGTCTACATTGCAACAGTTTTCTCGTCTGGCTATAAAACCTCTGAAAAAACAGCACAGATATTCGGCGAATTTTCTACGCTCTTCCCGATCTTTCTCTGCCTCAGATATCACAATAAACTCACACTTCCTGGAAAAATTGTTAATCTTTATAACATACACAGTACCGTATGTTCGAGGAAAAAAAACGGCATCAAAGACGCCTGGGAAATGACAATTGATGAATTTTGACGAGGTCAAGCTCTAGACGTCATTACTTGGCCCGAAGTCTTTATTTTTTAATGGTACTTACTGCCAGTTGGCCCTAAGAAGGTTGTAATTTATTTTGTTATTTTGTAAACATTATTTTGGTTTAAAATAGAAAGAAAAATATTTTTTTGAAAATATACAGGGTGGTCTTTGTAAAAAAAAATAATATCTCTTTGTAAAAATCGCTACGAGCAACCGTTACATACATGTCATTATTGACGAAAAAATACAATACATGTCATTATTGACGAAAAATAAAAACACGTCAGTAGATAGTTATTTCACTGAAATAATAAATTTGAAAATTTTTATTTTTTTTAAATTAATCATAAATTGTTCTGCAAAAAATGACGATAAAACAGTTTCTGTTGAACTTTTGGCACAAAAATATTTCAAGTTTATGATTTCAGTTAATAACTATTTAGTCAACATGTTTAATTAATGTCAGTGATGACAGGTATTAATAATTTCGATTCTAAATATCTCGAAAACCATTACTCGTAGCGATTTTTACCAAGAGACCTTTTTTTACGTAAAAAACGTCGTAAATGTATATTTTTTTACTCAGTAGTTTTATACAGGTACGGACGAAAAGTTATTACTCTTCAAACCGGTTTAAAAACATGTAGGTGGCGCCCTCTACTAGTAGGAGCCATATTAATATCAAAATTAAATTTCTCATGTGAAAAAACTCCCAGACACCAATTTTCATTCAAATATTGACTTTACTTCAGAAATTATTTGAAAAACATCGAAATAAAAATTAAACTTCTACACCTTGTATCTCCGAAACTAAGCATTTTAGGACATACATTTATAGGAACTTTTTTACTTATTTTTATCTGCAGAATATGCTGGCGAAGTTTCCGGAATACAGTTCGGACCACCCTGTATATTAGATAGATGGGAAACGCTCTATCATTTTTCAGCCTTTCTATAATTAGTGTAAATTCAGCGTTAAGTTTTATGTCAGTTTTTAGTAAATATTGATCTCGCCAAAATTATTATCGATTGTCATTCTCCAGCCGTCTTTGACGCCGTTTTTTTCAATCATACGGTATAAATGAAAAACAGGACATTCAGTTTTATTTAACTAACTTTTCTGGGAGACCCTGTATACAGGGTTGTTCACCACATACGACACGGAGTATTGTAGCTAAACGATTAGATTTTTACAAATTGTGTTTTGGGTTCGTTGAAGGACTATTAGAGCTACAATTTAAAAATATTTTTACAAGATACAGAGTGTCCCAAATAAATAAAAAATATCAAAGTTGTATTTTTTTAAATGGAACACCCTGTACATTATTACATTTTTAGTTTCTATGATTAAAATAAAGGTAAATTTGATTAAGGTTTATCACCCTTAAACCTGACGGTTTTTGAAATATTTTCAATTTTGTGAAATTGTAGTAAAAATTTTAAGGCTTCATTTCTCCAAGGGTATCAAAGTTTTTAATGCTAAATATTTACTGAAGTTTAATTATTGATCAGTTATTGTGTTGCAATAATAAAAATAATACTACCTCATATAGAGTGTCTAAAAATTTATTTTAAATAATTTCTAGCTTTAAACGGCAATAACTTGTTTAATTTAAATGGAACTCCCTGTATATTTTACGAGAATCAGATGCACAATTTAATTGTCTATCAAATAATATTATACCATTTTTTACCTATCTCTTTAAGTTTCCGTAGAAAATGCATTTTCTTGTAATTTAGAACTTATTTATCAATATACCCATGGATTATTGACATTTTAGATTATTTTTAAAGATGTACCAAATTTTTAAAGAGTACAGATACTAATATTGTCGATATAATTCGTTTATTTCATTAAAAAATAAAAAAAACTGTTTAAATATTTGTTAAAGAGGATCAATTAATATAATTCCAGTATTCAAACTACATTAACTGACTGCATTGATTAATAATAATTGCTCCAAATACTAAAAAACTGAAAAAATGCTTATTTATAACAACAGAGACTTTAGTTTGATAACTTATTATTATATTGATTTCTAACTCAAATCCACATTTATTTATAATAATTTATTAACGAACACAATTAAGTATGTAATAAATTAGTATATGGGCGGAAATAATGGTGTTATATTTAATTAATGGTATACTCTTTTATAAAGATTTAAATAGTTTTCTTTTTGCATACAAATGGGCTAGTAATATTATCGTTTTGCTAAAAACGATAATATTACTAGTCTCTACATTTTGTACATTTGTTGCTTTAAAAACAATCTAAAATGTCAATATTCCATGGATATATTGATAAATGAGGTCTAAATTATAAGAAAATGCATTTTCTACGAAAACTTGAAGGGATAGGTAAAAAATGGTATAATACAATTTGATAGACAATTTAATTGTGCATCTGATTCTCCTAAAATATACAGGGCATTCCATTTAAATTAAAGAAGTTATTGCCGTTTGAAGCTAATAATTATTTAAAATAAATTTTTACCCTCTGTATAAGGTAGTATTATTTTTATTATTGCAACACAATAACTGATCAATAAATAAACTTCAGTAAATATTTAGTATTAAAAACTTTGATACCCTTGGAGAAATGAAGCCTTAAAATTTTTATTGCAATTTCCCAAAATTGAAAATATTTCAAAAACGGTAAGGTTTAAGTATAATAAACCTTAATCAAATTTACCTTTATTTTAATCGTAGAAACTAAAAATGTAATAATATACAGGGTGTTCCATTTAAAAAATACAACTTTGATATTTTTTATTTATTTGGGACACTCTGTATCTTGTAAAAATATTTTTAAATTGTAGCTCTAATAGTCCTTCAACGAACCCCAAACTTACAATTTGTAAAAATCTCATCGTTTAGCTACAATACTCCGTGTCGTATGTGGTGAACAACCCTGTATATACAGGGCGAGTCAAATATATTTTTACACTTAAGTTTTAGTTTTTTAAATGAAATGCTTTATATTTTTTGTTTAGTTCAGTGAATTTGCTTCCGGTTCCAAAAATACCTTAATACCATAGAGTATACTGAGGGGTTTTTGAATTATGACTATGTTTCATGAGGACGTCAATCTAGACGTCCAGGAACCTGCGTATGAGAACTTCTAATCCAGACTGTCGACTTATTGTTTAAGTTTATCGCTAAGAAAGCGCCGTTTACCAGCTTTTCAAATTTATAATGAATACCAGCTAAGGAAGGTACATATTAACTAACGGACTATAAGAAGAAGACTAAATGAAGCAAATCTTATGTCAAGAATGTCTGCTTCGGGACCAGAATTTACTAGATCTGTTGACTAGGACCAAAAGCAAAGGCACGGTCTTAGTGTAAAAAATTACCATAAAATGTTAGTGTCTTCTTCAAAAGAATATCTCCAACAAATATAAAGATAATGAGATGAACCAAAAAACAAACTATCGAGAAAGGATGTATCTAGATGATAAAACGAATTCTAAATTTCTTGCTGTTTTAACATATTCCACAGGGTGTTTCAAATTTTCACTAAAATATCAACATTTGTTTTCCCTCATATAATTAACAGATGGGCAGTTTCATTTTTGATTTAGAAAGGGATACTAAAATGTCAAATAATTTAGTCGATAAATCAAAATCGGCCCAATAGAACAAAATATATTAAACTTTAAATTACATCAAAGTTTTAAGGTGCCCATTTTTCGTGCCGGTGAATGTATAGTATATTTAACAAAATTTTGGTTGCACGTCATCAGTGATACCATGCGTCGTCTTATGGAGTTTGCTGGTGGTCGTATTATAGTGATGGGCAAAACTGATATTTTTAGATAACAGTTGAAACTGTTATAGTTATTTATAAAAAACAGCTTAAAATAACAGCTTAAAAATAACAGGTTTCTTTATTTTACTGCTAAATATCTGAAAGATTAAGAGGCAGTCACCGCCAGGCGTATTAACGCAGTTGCAAGTTGCAACAATGACGTGCTCGGTGGTAGTATTTCAAGGGTGTCAAAACATTTCTAAATATCGATTGTTATCTAATACCTACACATTCCGATCTACCTACGCCCTGTCCCTCGATCCGCGTAGATCTTGAATTGCGTAGCAGTGTACAGGGTGCATCTCACTCGACAGGCGAGAAGCTCTTAGTTATGATTTTACCATTTGCGGTCAAAAAATAGCAATATAAGAAAATGTGTAGTATATTCTTCATAAGTAAACCAACTACACACTAGAGTTCGAATTAATTTTACACTTAAACTAGCGTGTACCCGCGACTTCGTTCGCGTCGAATTAATAATTTCTAATGGTGATGATAAAGCAAAACAAGAATTTCCATTAACATACAAACTGGATAAAATTTTCTCACATTTGCCAAAAATAAGCTTTATAAAACTTTACATATTAAAATATGTAAAAAAACAAAATAAATTATGCGTGTCCAGGCGTTTTCCCGAAAGACTAATCGTTTTTAAATAACAAATATTGTAATATTTGAGGGGCGTTTTCACCCTGTTGGAATTCGAGAAACCCCTTCTTATCGAACCTCAAACCCACAGTCAATCCGTTTGCCAAAAATCAGCTTTAAACGTCAAGCAGTTTAAGCAGAATAGTGATTACTCAATGGTCATATTTTATGAAACACCCTCTATATATTTTTAAAAAATCTTAAAATATGTAAAACAACATAATAAAATTTACGTGTTTTAAGAGTTTTTCCGAAAAACTCACCGGTTTTTAAATAACAAAATATTCTAATATTTGAGGGTAGTTTCACCCCCTTAGAATTCTAGTTTCGAAAAATTCCTTCTTATCGAACCTCTACACGCTAAAGTCAATCCGTTTTCCAAAAATCAGCTTTTTACGTCAAGGGCTTTAAGCAGGATCGTGTTTAATCAATGACCAGATTTTTCATAACACCCTGTATACATTTTTAAAAAATCTTAAAATATTATTCTGAAAATTTTTCAGAATAAATAAATACTTAAATATTGAAACTTAATAAGTAAGTACTGAAACATACAGCGCCATAATATCTCGACCTCCGCCCGTTATGCTCGTAACAGGTTGAAAAACAATGTATCTAAAACAACTGATGCGTTATTCTCCAACCTGTTTCGAACCTCCATCGACAATCGACCGATGCACCAGCGTTACTTTCCCACTCCTGTTATCTCGACCGCCAGGCGTTATGCCCGCAACTGTTTCAAAAAACCTGCTTCTTTTATATCCTATTATTTTTAAGCGGTATCGACCGAAACAGCTACGTTCGCCGTAGCGCATTCCCCACTCCGTTGTCCGTTGTCTCGCCGCCTGTATCGATGGTTGACGAAATAACAGGTTTTAAATCCATACTAGTTGTTTTTTGGAATTGCTTCGAGCAGCATAGAATTTCGTGGTGGTGCAGAGCGCTGACTTCGTTTTTCGTTTCACGAGCCGAGCGGCCGATCTCTACGTGTCGTTATTTTATATCTGTTATTTTTTAGAAGTAGTAACGGTTGCGTTATGTTATTTATAAATAATTGTTATAAAATAACAGATAGTTAAATAACAACCCATCACTATCGTATTATGATGTGCAACCAAAGTTTTGTTAAATATACTATATTTCAAAAAGTATACATTTTAGTCATATACTTTTCTAATGAAAATTGCTTTTATTTTTTTTATTAAAATCCGAAAATCAATTAATATATAGGGTGTTCCATTGCAAAAAACACAACTTTGATGTGTAACTTTTTTTGGGGACACCCTGTAGAACTCTATATAATTTTAGAAAATGCTTTAAATTGACTTACCTCCATAAGCTCACAAAATTTCACTTCAATACAAACTTTTGTTCTCCTTGCAAAAACGGCGTCGTACATGACGCGCCACCCTGTATAATTCGATTTCGATCAAAATTTCAGTGATTAGAATATAAGTAAAATAGGTATAGCTTATGCATTAGATTCATTTATTTCAATAAACTTACCTAGAAAAAAAATCAAAAAATTAAGAAGCAAATAACTAAGAATTTACTAAAATAAAAAATTAAAAGCAACGAAAAAAATGGGTAAACATTTTAGTATTTTATCTATAAAACACAATACAGAATGTTTCACATTAATACATTGACAGTAATTGAATTCCGAGGTAAAAGTCTCTGGACACTCCACTATTTAGTGATTCCGGTTTTATTCTTGTTAAGACGGTTCTTATAATGTGGTCCTCAGACTAAAACACAGTTTTAATGTTATACTAATTTTTTATAGTGACAAAAACATCCAGAATCGATAGACAGAAGTTTTTCTGTTCTTCCACCGGCGAGGTGCACTCAATAAGCAGGTTCCTCACTAAGTATACATGTGTACCTCAACCCGCCCTCCGGGGGTTGAGGTTGAGGTACACATGTGCACTTATTGAGGAACCGCCACTGTATTCTATATTCGAAACAACGTTTCCTTGCACTTCTTTACTATACGTTGTTTGTATCATATGGTACAAACCGGCCTCCCGCACAGGAGAAAAACGGAAGCCAGCTATTTAGTAGTGTTTTTGCCGTTTGCAGTACTGCTGTTGGCCCGTACCCCGGCCCCCGACTAGCTGGCTGTACTCCCGAAGTTGAACGAACTCGGCCGTGCTTTCCGGCAGTGGCAGAATTAAATGCGGAGCACCGTGTCAGATCCTCCTGTCCTGTGCTACCGTAGATTATCGGGAAGGGTATAAAGACCACACGGCAAAAACGATGAAATTCCCCCCATTTTGTGCTAATTTGGTTTTAATCTATACTAATATAATTAATCACGATCCTGCTCAAACCACTCAACGTAAGAAGCTCAATTTTGGCATACAGGTTGATTCTAGGGTGTAGAGGTTCGATAAGAAGGGATTTTTTGAAATTGCAGTTCCAAAGGGGTGAAACCACCCCTCTGGAACATTACAATATTTTTTATTTAAAAAACGGTCAAGTTTTCGAAAAGACGCTTAAACACGTATATTTTATTTTGTTTTTTACATATTTTAAGATTTTTTAAAAATGTATGCAGTATGTGTTTCGAAAAATCTGGTCATTGATTAATCACGATCCTGCTTAAAGCGTTTGACGTAAAAAGCCGATTATTGGAAAACGGATTGACTTTAGGGGGTAGAGATTCGATAAGAAGGGATTTTTCGCAACTCGAATTCTAAGTAAGGGGGTGCAACCACCCCTCAAATATTAGAATATTTTTTATTTAAAAACCGGTGAGATTTTCGTAAAAACTCTTAAAAACGTAGGTATATTTTATTTTGTTGTTTTACATATTTTAAGATTTTGTAAAAACTTATACAGGGTGATTCATAAAATATGACCTTTGAGTGTATCACGATTCTGCTTAAACTGCTTGACAGTTAAAGCTGGTTTTTGGTAAACGGATTGACTGTGGGGTGTAGAGGTTCGATAAGGAGCAGTTTCTCGAATTTCAAATTCCAAGAGGGTTAAAACACCCCTCAAATATTACAATATTTGTTATTTAAAAAACTGTTAGTCTTTTAGGAAAACGCTTGGACACGCATAATTTATTTTGTTGTTTTACATATTTTAAGATTTTTTAAAAATTTATACAGGGTGTTTCATAAAATATGACCAATGAGTAATCACGATTCTGCTTAAACTGATTTTTGGCAAACGAATTGACTGTGAGGTGTAGAGGTCCGATAAGGCGGGGTTTCTCGAATCTCAAATTCTAAGATGGTGAAAACGCCCCTCAAATATTACAATATTTTTCATTTAAAAAACCGTTAGTCTTTCGGGAAAACGCTAGGACACGCATAATTTATTTTGTTTTTTTACATATTTTGAAATTTTTTAAAAAATCATACAGGGTGTTCCAAAAAGTTGGGTAATTGATTAACCACGATTGTGCTTAAACTGCTTGACGTAAAAAGCTTATTTTTGGAAAACGGATTTTTCGAAAGTCAAATTCCAACGAGATGAAACTGCCCCTCAAATACTACCAAGTTATATAATAATATCTCTCGCCATATTCTTTTTTCTCATGTTGACATAAATGTGAGAAAATTTTATCCAGTTTGTATGTTAATGGAAATTCTTGCTTTGCTTTATCATCACCACTACAAATGATTAATTCGACGCGAACGAAATCGCGGGTACACACTAGTGCATAATATTTTTCGTCTTTAAAGCTACACCTTTTGGTACCTAAATAAACGGAAATATCAGTATGCAAGAAAAAATATATTAGTAGTAATTAATTTTAAGCGAATTTCATAAATGATCGGTTTACTACACGTTTGTATATTATATGTATAGTCACTTATATTAGCGAAAAGTGACCGAGATCTACCGCACGCTACACAACCTTTAGTCTTTTTCGATAAATCGCAATAGTGTCACTGTTAATTTAAGTTCTGCCACAATTTCCTTCTAGATTAACTACCTTTATACAACTATCAGTAGTACAATAAATATTAAATAAGATAAAATAAGCCCAGTAAAGACTAACAACTCCACAAAATTTCAAATCAAATTCAAATGTGTGAAATGAATCGTCAAACAGAACTGTCAAAGATCCCCACCCTAGGGCCCTTTGTCCGTCTGCCATGCATGAATACATGGATAGTGCTTTTACTCCTTCCTAAATATTTTTATTCAAAGATGTAGAATTTTCAGTGTTAACATCAGTGGTGTCAGGATCGCATCTTCACTTCTTTCTTCAGTTTCATTCTTATGCTTCAATTCTTTGGGTTCTTCTTTAGTGAGTTCAACAATATGTAATTCACGTAGATTATCTGCATATTCCTGATGCAAATCATTATACAGGCAACTACTTTTCTAAATCAGCAATTTCTTTTATTTTTCCTTTGAAGCACCTCATTGACAGATTATTGATCTGTTCTTGTATTGAGTTACATACATATAAACACGTTTCACTAGTAAGTAGCAAAATAAGCGTTCGGCATTTAACGTTTTATGTAAAACTGGCTAGGTATTTTGACACAAATGAAGTAGGAAATTAAAGATAAAGGATTATACTATATCCGTATTGTAGCACATTTTTAGACAACTTCCTTATTTTTAAGATTTTGACGGTCAAACGTCAAAAAAATATTCCTTATTTTTGGATTAAATTTTCTCTAAAATAAAGACATAATTTAAAATTCCGTTACAATATGGAAATAGATTGAAGTTTTGTGATTACAGTGATATATAATTTATATGATTTTGTAACAAATTGCTCGCTATTTTATGGCAAATGCTGAAGCTCTGGAAATCGTAATCAAGCCTTAATCAAAGCACGTGTGTTTGGAATTTTGGATGTGAGTTAACACGACAGGATCGGGCTAAGCCTTAGATAGATTTCTGAAATATATAATATACTAGTGGAAGCCTGGCGCATCCGCCACGACTTCAGAAAAAAATATTTTTTATTTTTTTTAATTAAATGAAAAACAAAAAATCCGGCGACGACAGTTTTTCGAAGAGCCAATTAGCTATCTTTTAATAAAAAAAGCAACTTTCTAGAGTAAGTCGTTACTTCAGTGGAGACGACGCAGATAAACATTAGCATTTTATATATATGTAGATATTTTCTTCGGCCACACACCCGCTCTACAAAGAGCTCCTGAGGGCGACCCGAAAGTACAGCGTAACTTTTAAGTAAACAGCGCCAGCGTAAAATGAATCAATGCAGTGGCGGACTAAGCCTGTCGGGCCACTGCACATTGTCATTGGTAGATATGCCAATGCGACAATGATTAGAATGGTCACTAACGGAATTAGTACTGGGAGAATTGTCAGATCAGGGGCTTGGAACACCCTCAAAAAGGAAATACCACTCCTGCAACTCCCAGTGGACGGTATGCCAAGAACGTACAACTTTGACAAACATGTCAATGTAGTATTGAGCAATAAGAAGGATTGGAAGAGCGAAACGCTTGCCCAGCAGTTAAAAGACCATACCATAACTTTTTTAACGTTTGGGCCGAGAGCTAATTACTCCGAACCAATGGGCACTTACCCTAGTATCCTACAGGCAGAAATCTACGCTATCGAGAGATGCGTACAACTTATCTTAGATAGGAACTATCGGAAACAAGAAATAGCCATCTTATCTGATAGTCAAGCAGCGTTAAAGGCGATCAACTCAGTCTCAATCAATTCGAAATTGGTCAAAGAATACATAGAGAAGCTGAATAAATTAGGCAAAGAAAACAAAGTCCTCCTACACTGGGTGCCTGCTCACCAAGGGATAAAAGGCAATGAAAAAGCAAATAATCTAGGTAGAAAAGGAGCGAACACTCCACTAACTGGACCAGAACCGTTCTGCTTTCCAAGTGGTAACCAACTCAAGGAGGAACTCAAGAACTTGGAAGATTCCATCCGCAACCTGGAATGGAAATCTTGCAATGGTCTAGGACACTCGAAGAAGTTTCTGAGGGCTTATGATCAATAAAAATCACAGATCTTCCTAGGTCTGAGTAAGAACAATCTTCGGATTGTCACGGGGTTTTTAACAGGACACTGTCTCCTCAATGAACACCTCAGTAGATTGAAACTAAGAAGAAACGGCGAATGCAGATTCTGTGGGGAAGATGGTGAAACACTAGTACACCTCATCACTGAGTGCGCCGAGGCGACAACCATTCGTGCCATGAACTTTGGTACGACTGATATTGGAGATGGAGAACTACCCTCTATAAAACCGTCCCAGATACTGGCTTTTGTCAAAGCCCTGGGACTGTATGATGAGTTATGATTCAAGAAAGGGGGACACAATGGATCTGTAAGGTCGAAGTGATTGAATGACGTATGAATAATGGTTGACAAAGTATTTATATACTGTAATAATTGTAATAAAAATCGATATATATATATATACAGGGTGTCACAGAAATAAGTGCAAGTATTTTAAGGAGTGGTAGATAAAAGAACCATATTTTTTCTTTATCGTTTTTCAAATAAGTCCAAAATAACGGAGTTTGCGTTGTTCGTAGTGTTACTTTGAAAATATACAAAAAAAAATTTGCTCTTGTAAATTTATTCTTGTAAATTTAATCTAATACCTATGTTGTCATATTAACAAGAAATTATGTTTTTTAACTAAAATCTAAAAAATTCCCGAAGTTTTCAATTGTTTTTTTCGCGAAAAAAACCTCATAGGCGTGTTTCTGGGGTTGAACTATACTACCATAAAATCTTCCCCTAGGAGATGCAAGACCTTGTCGTTGGTGGGGAAGCTCCTGGTCAGGTGCTGGGGGGAATCCCCTCTAGCACTTGGCTTGGTCTAAGAAGCATCTCACTCATCGTCTTGTCCCTGACTGTTGTGTCGTGGCCAGGGAATTGCACCAAGACATATAACGATACCGGGCGGGGCTACGGACAGCCTCAACCTTGGGGCACCGGGGGGCACCCCATTGTATTTTACCCCTTACTTCTACATGCGGGGCTCTGTAGAAGTGGACCGACTGTCCCTAGCGACTCATAGGAACACTATGAGATCTGGTAATAATAGTAATAAAAACATCACCGGTGAAGCTGTGGGGAAACCCCCTAGCGACACTGGGAACAGTAACAATGAAAGTTCCAAGGGGCCAAACCCAAAGAGAACTACAGGAGAGGTGGCTGACACTTGCGTGAGACCATCCTCCGCAAGTGGCATACAAGCTACCACCTCCTCCAAGGGTCGGGAGCCTACCTCCTACCTCTAAACCCAACAGGCGACACAAGCTACCGTTTCGTCTACCCGGCCTGGGTCGTAGCTCCTCGACTGTGAGGGACACGGGTCTCCGTAGGAAGTCCTGGGACTGTATGATGAGTTATAACTCAAGAAAGGGGGACACAATAGATCTCTAAGGTCGCAGAGATTAACCCCCCCTCCCACTTATTCTAATTCTAATTCTACCATAAAATACTTGTACTTATTTCTGGGACACCCTGTATATTACAGTCAGTATGTCCCCGGATTGTCTTTACAAGAGGAAAAACTTTTTAATTATTGACTTTTTGAAAAAAATGCGTTCATAAGAATTTTTCCTTGTTGTAAAATGGCGTTTATAATTTTCTAAATATCCATACCGTTTTAGAAAAAATAAAAAAAAACATAAAAATGTAGTTTTTTAATGTAATTTTTCCCCAAAAAAAATCTAAAAAACTAAAAGTCCTAAAAATTGAAACGCTTTGGTAATATAATTTCGATTTCATTTTTTGATAGATCGTTATAATTCATTTTGATTAACGTCATATTTTTTGATGTTAAAGTATCACATTTTCCGATAACTATTATCACCCTTTCCGTAGCATTGAACTAAACAAATTTTGTGCTTCTTTAACATTTTAAAACAGCAAAAAATATAACCTTAATTAAAATTCTGTCAATAATAATCTATCAAAAAATTATCGCGAAATTATATTACCATAGAAAGGCGTTTTATTTTTACTAGTTCAAAAATTTAACTACATTTTCATGTTTTTTTATTTTTTTCTAAAACGGTATGGAAATTTGGAAAAGTATAAACAGGAATTACCATTTTAGAAGTTTATCTATTATCTGTGTGATTTACATCCTCTGACAAAGTTATTCAAGACACTAAAATAGCAGTTCACCCACCAGAAGGATGAAAAGATGTAACTACATCTTATTTCATTTTCAATTCATCTCTTTAGCAAGCCTTGTAACACATTATAAATTACATCACTAAATACGTCTATAAATACGCTGGTTGCGATTGAGAGAAAAAAGCTGCCATATCCTTTTCAGGCACATCCTTTCTGCGCCAGTAAAGGAAGGCGAGCAAAAAAGAACACGACACCCTATACATAAACTCTTCTTTTTTTCCGTCCATTCAATCTTAGACGTGCTACGTGCCAAAATGCTACCGGGGGGATTAGCGCTCTTTCTTTTTTGTCTCCACGCTTTTTATTCGCGAATATATGTTTGGGCACGTCCCCGTCATCCTCTGCTCATCATCTTTCCAATTAGGGACGGAGCTATCAAGTTACTTAATACAGTGTGTCTTCCAGTAGCGTCGTTTTTTTGTTATTTTTTAAATAGTTAGTTAATAGCATATTGTTAATAGAAAATGATACCTTAAGCGTGGTCCACATGCAACGACTTATCATGAAACATTTTCAAGTTTCAATATACAAAGTGGTCCGAACTGTATTCTGCAAACTTCGGCAGCATGTTCTGCAGATAAAAATAAGTAAAAAATTTCATTTTATTTTGATTTTTTTCAAATAATTTCTGAAGTAACGTCAATATTTAGATGAAAATTGGTATCTAGGAGTTTTTTGACATGAGAAATTTGATTTCGATGTCAACATGTCTCCTATTTGTAGGGGGCGCCACCAACATGTGTTTTTACTGTTTTGAAGAGTAATAACTTTTCTTCCGTACCTGTATAAAACTACTGAGTAAAAAATATACGCTTCCGTGATTTTTTACGTAAAAAATGTCTCTTGCTAAAAATCGCTACGAGCAACCGTTCTTAAGATATTTAGAATATAAATAGTCAATACATGTAATTATTGACTAAAAATAAACATGTTGAGTAGATAGTTATTTGACTGAAATGATAAATTTGGGAACTTTAACAATTATTTCTTTAAATTAATCATAAGTTCTCTTCCCTCTTAGTTTTTTTTATCTCAGAATTATTTTAGTATAAAATACTTTTCTTTGTGTTTATTTCTTTCAATTTCATACTAAATTCTCTTAGTCATAGGATTACTATATAATTTACTTATATTTGTAGATAAGTTACAGTAAAATAATTCAGCTACATAACACACATTTATACTAGCTGATATCGTGATCTGACAGGAACTGAATTTAAACCAATTTTAATTTTCTTCAGTTCCTTTTTTGCATGTTTTTTTTTATTATTATTTATTTGTAAATTACATTTGTTGTAAATGATATTCGTGCAAAATAAATTATATTATTATTATTATTATTAATAGTGACATGTATTAACTATTTCCATTCTAAATATCTTGAGAACGTTTGCTCGTAGCGATTTTTACCAAGAGGCATTTTTGCGTAGAAAGTCACGGAAATGTATATTTTTTACTCAGTAATTTTATACAGGTGCGGACGAAAAGTTATTACTCTTCAAAACAGTTAAAGCAAATGTAGGTGGCGCGTCCTACAATTAAGAGTCAAATTGACATCAAAATCAAATTTCCCACGTCAGAAAACTCCTAATTTCCCATATATTTTTTATTTCTATTCTCAAATCTTGATACTTTGTTATTTTTTCTATAAACTTGCTTTGTTAGGAATAGAAATATGAATTAGTAAAACTGTTTTTTTAATTTTATTTATAAGCGTGATGTCCGGTCTGTTACTTCTAACGGTTTTATTTGTTAAGATTGTTTTATCCCAGTATATTTTGAAACTATTATTTTCGACGTGGTGGATGATATTTGTAGTAGGACTCTTGGATTTCTCGGTCAATGTTGAATTGTTTGAGGATCTCCAAGTAGATGATTGATGCGACTCTGTTGTGTCTTTCCAGATACTTTGTACTCGCCAGATTACTGCACCCTGATAAAATGTGTTCTATGTTTCCACTTCCAGAATCACATCTACGGCACTTGTCTGATATATTTTCCTTTAGGATGAGTTTTTGGTAGTTGCGTGTTGGAATAACTTGGTCTTGCATAGCCACTATGAATCCCTCGGTTTCTGGGTAGAGATAACCCGATGTTAACCAGTGCAGTGACGCCGCCTTTTCTATGTAATGTTGATCTAGCTCATTTGGGTACCGTCCGTTTAACTCCTTGGCTCCTCAAGTAGCTATTTTATTAGTGATTGATGTAGGAGTTGGAAAAGCATCATATTGTTTACTAGCGAGGTTCAAGGGGGTGTATTTGACATCAGCTGAAGACACCGTGACGTAAAGGTTGCTGTTCTTGGTATAAAAGTATTCTCTGAGGCTCTTTACAAAATAAAGTATTATTATTATTTCTTGGAAAAAAATCATGATAAAACAATTTTCATTGAACTTTTGGCACAAAAACATTTCAAATTTATGATTTCAGTCTAATAACTATTTAGTCAACATGTTTAATTTATATCAATGATGGAGGTATTGATAATATGGATTTCAAATATCTTGAGAACCATCACTCGTATCGATTTTTACCATGAGACCTGTTTTACGTAAAAAAACATCGTAAACGTATATTTTTTTACTCACCAGTTTTATACAGGTACAGACGAAAAGTTATTACTCTTCAAACTAGTTAAAAAAAATATGTAGGTGGTGCCCTCTACAAGTAAGATATAATATATAATATATTATAAACTGTTAGTTTATAATCATCTGCTGATGATACTAACATGGTTAGCGAAGCGCGCGTCCAGTGTAAAAGTAAAAGTGTTTTGGTGTATTGTGGTGATTTAGTGTTTTTATTTTGCTGTGTAACACCAAAGGTTCCAACCCCCAACTGTAACCTACATTTTCTAATTATTTTATCAACTAACGAAGGAGAGTATCCATTACACTCAGCTACACTCTAATGTTCTTGAATTTGAAATATAAGGGTAAGGTATAGGGCCAGGAATATATAAACTAACAGTTTATAATCATCTGCTGATGATACTAACATGGTTAGCGAAGCGCGCGTCCAGTGTAAAAGTAAAAGTGTTTTGGTGTATTGTGGTGATTTAATGTTTTTATTTTGCTAGAAAATGTAGGTATTAGTTATTTTTTACACAAGACGATAAAATGGTATTTTATCGTCGACCGAAAAGATTTCGGGAGACGATAATGCAATTTTATCGTCGTGTATAAAACAATATTTTTTTTTCATAGCGAGTTACGTCAAAGTTACGTTTTAAAAAATATTCAGACATTATTATTTCAAAGAATTTATTACGAGTAGAAAAAATATTGTGCTGGGTTGGCGTTGGTTTCTATGTAATTTGACAAATAAATAAAGCTGTCCCTTTAGTTGTCAGTTTTGAGTCAATATTTTTTAATTCTCTTTCATGTCGATTGCCGATTGAATTGGAGCCAGAAATGGGTAAAGAAATAAGTAAATCACCAACAGATATTCAGGCTGAGGCGACAAACGCCATATCCAAACTACTTCCATGTAAATCTCGAATAACTTATGAAAAGGAATACAAAAATTTTCAAAAATGGAAGCAATTAAAAAACGTGCGAGAAGAAATAAAGTTTTTGACCTATCCTCGCTGTTAAAGTATCATTCAGTTAAAGTACTATTTTATCTATTTTTGATAGATATTATATAAGGCAATTTTAACAGTTGCTATGGAAAAAAAAGTTATAAACTTTTCAAATCGTGTCAGAATCTTTGTGCTGTTGTAGGTATCCTGCAGCATTTCTTCTTTTTACTACTCTGATTAGGCACTCGATCCTGCTATTTCCCCTCTCTCTTTTTCATCGCTCTGATGCTGCTGCAGCGACCGAAGCCTCGCCGTCGTATCCTTCGAGCGTGCCCGGCCAGCCGCTTCCTGCCGGTCGCCGGGGGAGCAAAGGGGGGACACCAGAACCACGTCCCCACGTATGCGCTTCCGCCAACGGAACAAGAAGAAAAAATCGAAGAAAGAGATAAAAAAGGAAGTCCGAAGCATCCGATCGGGATTTCGTGATGTTTTCGTATGCGCTAGACGGTACGACTGGGAAGGTAATATCCGTTTTGGTACTGCGCTACTAATATTTATTACGCTGCTTGGTCCGTTTCGATTTGCACAGTGTGCGTTCTGTTCTAAGTAAGGGCAGTGTTGGTTTGGAGGTCTTTTTGATTTAGAAAAGTTTTGATTTAGGGCAGTGTTGGTTGGAGCGGAGGTCTTTTTGATTTAGAAATATACATTTTTTATACAGGGTGGTCGGAACTGTATTCCGGAAACTTCGGCAGCACATTCTGCAGATAAAAATATGTAAAAAAGTTCGTAAAACTGTATGTCCTAAAATGCTTAGTTTCGGAGATACAGGATGTGGAAATTTCATTTTTATTTCGATTTTTTCCAAATAATTTCTGAAATAACGTCAATATTTGGATGGAAATTGATATGACTCCTGCTTGTAGAGAGCGCCACCTACATTTTTTTAACTGGTTCGAAGAGTAATAACTTTTCGTCCGTACCTGTATAAAACTAAGTAAAAAAAATGTAGATTACATTTACAACGGTTTTTACGTAAAAGAGGTATCTTGGTAAAAATCGTTACTAGTAATGTTTCTCGAGATATTTGGAATCGAAATGATCAATACCTGTTGTCATTGGCATAAATTAATGTTAATATGTTAACTAAATACCGTAAGATAAAAAAAGACGGCGTCAGGGATGGCTACGAAATGAAGATCGCTGTCATTTTATTAGTAAATATTTATGGGAAATATCATCGATTGTCTTTTCCCAGCCAACTGGTCCGTGTTTTTTTTCGATCATACGGTAGTTATTAGACTGAAATCATAAATGTTAATGATTTTGTGTCAAAAGTTTAACAGAAACTGTTTTATCATCATTTTTTCGAAGAAAAGTTTATGATTAATTTAAAAAAAATAAAAAGTTCCCAAATTTATCATTTCAGTCAAATAACTATCTACTCAACAAGTTTATTTTTAGTCAATAGTGACATCCCAAGTAGCAAATTTTATTTTATAAAGGCTGTATAAACGGCTATGTGATAATTTTTATAGGATACCTCAATTCATATAACCTATAAGACCGTAATATGATAGCTTTACAATCAAAAAAGGCCCATTTTTATACAACCGTTTAGTAGTATAGAAGTTCTATAAAAAGGGTATACAACTCTTATGCAACTATTTTACACAGCGTCATATAACTATTATAAAACTAGTTTTACTGTGTATTACGTGGTCACATCTAAGAAACAGAACAATAAAAATATTTGATCCTTTAGCGAGGTAAAAGAGTATTTTATTTTTTACCGAAGAATATTAGGAGCAAATTATATTTTAAGCGTGTCGTAAAATGAATCTAGAGGATGTGGATTGTTAAAAAGGAGACTACTCGACAATTAAAATGGCGGGTAGAGCCAGAAGGTACAACAAATATGTAATATATAAAAGAAGTACCAGCAGTATAGTAATCTCTACCCTAATGGAAAGCACTCTTTCAGGGCTGTTACGGAATTTTACACTATCGCCATTCGCTTTGGCATTAAAATGTGTGTCTTTTATCACTATGTGTGATTTTAAATTACTATCTAAACAATCTAAATAATAGTCTTTATTTGTTTTTTTCCATAGCAACTGTTAAAATTGCCTTATATCTATCAAAAATAGTAGATAAAATAGTACTTTAACCGCACGTTTTTTAATTGCTTCCATTTTTGAAAATTTTTGTATTTCTTTTCATAAGTTATTCGGGATTTAAATGGAAGTAGTTTGGATATGGCGTTTGTCGCCTCAGCCTGAATATCTGTTGGTAATTTACTTATTTCGTTTTGAGCCATTTCTGGCTCCAATTCGAGAGAATTGAAAAAGAAAGAGAATTAAAAAATATTGACTCAAAACTGACAACTAAAGAGACAGCTTTATTTATTTGTCAAATTACATAGAAACCAATGCCAACCCAGCACAATATTTTTTCTACTTGTAATAAAAATTCCTTGAAATAATAATTTCTGAATATTTTTTAAAACGTAACTAATAATAAAAAGTATTGTTTTATACACGACGATAAAATTGTATTATCGTCTTCTGAAATTAATTCGCTCGTAAATATCGACGATAAAATACCATTTTATCGTCTTGTATAAAAAATAACTATTAATAAACGAACTAAAGCAAATTGTGTTTTTTAAATAAATCAAAAAAACAACGAATTTAAAAAAATCAAACCTTAAATTTTATCCAGTTTTGTTATAGTACCGTAAAGTAGTATTCGAAACATAAGCATCGTCGAAAAATGTGTTATATTTTTAAAATTACGCTTTATCTATGTCGGAACACTTGTTTACTCGCATTGATAACAAAACTCCAATTTCCGTTTTCTAATTGTTGACATTTATTGTGAAATAAAATTTCACAATACGTATTTCTCGTAAGGGAACACATTTATTTAAAAATACTTATGAAAGAAAAACGTGCCAATAAAAACGTTGTTGTTTTCCATTTTCCCGTATTATTTCTAAAGAAAATTGAATTATTCAATGATTTATCTCACCGGACATGTTTTGTTCTAGTGGGCCGATTTTGATGATTTTTTAACCCGTAACCAGGGTTCGGAAGTAGTTAATTAAGACGTAATTTACCTGATTAATTACGTGTAGTTTTTCTTCAAAAACTACGTCTTTTCCCGTTCATTAACTACATGAAAACTACGTTAATAAACTATGTATTGATATTATAAATAATTTTCGTTTGTATGAGGTGTAATAGAGATAATATGATGTAAATATTATATTTAAAGCCATATTTCTCCTGTTTTCTTAAATACATTATGTGTTTTTAAAGCTTCAACTTATTATAACCTCACCTCAAACCTTTGACATTTGAAAGTTACATACATAGGTTACATAAACTACACCCTCTACATAAACTACATTAACTACATGTAATGTAGTTTATGTAGTTTTTAAAAGTAACTTGTAGTTTTCCGAACCCTGCCCGTAACTGGTGAGGTCAAATTATTAGCACTTAACTAGTGAGGTTGGGTTAGCCCACGGCCACACAGAAACCGTTTTTGGCGTTTTGCGTTTTTTGCGTCTCAAGCGCTTTTTGCGATTTTACCGTTTTAAGCGCTTTTTTCGATTTGTGTCCATTAAAAACACGCAAAAGACGCGGCAGGTCTGCAGTTTCTATCAAGAAGTCAATTAGTAACGTCGCAAGCTCGTGGATTCCCGGCCCGTCCAACAATCAATCCTGTAAGAAAGAGATAGGCGAGATCGGCGCCGTTAGCGTTGAAGAGACGAAGATAAAAGATGCTGGGATTGAATTGTGGACGGGCCGGGGCATATATTCAGTGGTGTGTGTAAAAGTAATAATTATTATTTGCCATATATTTTACGAATTTTAGTTTATATGTATGTGTATAGTTTTTTTTATGATGTAGTGTTTTGGTTAGTACTTGTTATAATAATTATAATATAATATAATAAATAATTATAATTATATAATAGAATTAAATAGAATAGTAATTATTTATAGTTGCTAATACAATTTTAGGACATGATTTATGAAACATTTTGGAGTGAAACTTCTTTACGCGCGCTGGGAGTAAAAGTTCAAAGCCGTGACATACGAGCTAGTGAGACGGCCCTGACACACGAGCTCGTTGTAACGAAACGTGTTAACGGCTTAGAAATACGTAGTGACGCAACGTGTATTTGTGAGCAGTCCAGGTGTTTATCAAAAATATTGATATTTTAATACAAATTTTGTAAAAATGAATTAAATTATTACGTGTAAAAAACATTTGTTACAACCAAAACCAAACCAAAAAACTATTTTTATTATTTTACGCGAATAAAACTATTACACGTAAAAAACTATTTTTAGGCGTATAAAAATATTTCTTACTGGTAGAAAACTATTTTTTACGCGTATAAAACTATTTGTTACTGGTAGAAAACTATTTTTTACGCGTATAAAACTATTTGTTAGGTCTAAAAATCTATTTGTTACACGTAAAAAACTATTTTTTTACGCGTCAAAAACTTATTGTTTCTAGTAGAAAAACTTTCTTACGCAAAAAAAATATTTTTTACGTATAAAAAAACTATTTGTTACACGTAAAAAACTAATTTTTACGCGTCAAAAACTTATTGTTTCTGGTAAAAAAACGTTTGTTACGCAAAAAAAAATATTTTTTACGTGTAAAAAACTCTTTGTTACACGTAAAAAACTAATTTTTACGCGTCAAAAACTTATTGTTTCTGGTAAAAAAACTTTTTTACCCAAAAAAAAATTTACGTGTAAAATATTATTTGTTACGCGTAAAAAAATATTTTTTACGCGTCAAAAAATTATTGTTTCTGGTAAAAAAACTTTTGTTACCCAAAAAAAATTTGCTCGTATTTTAAAATTAAAACCGAACAGGTAACAAACACCAGTCAAAATCTGACATACTTAGGTTTACAAACTATGATTTTGTCATTGTCAAAAGTAATTTAATTCGGGAGAAATAAACCGAAACACGTCAGATACACTGTTAAGCTATTTTCCGCGTATATAGTACATGCTCATCACCGCGTATCAGTCATGCTCACTTTTTCTTTATGTGTATTATAACAATAAATTATTACTAGTACTGAATATTAAAATTTTATTTAAATTTAGTTACGTTTGAAAGTGATGTTGATAACTTAAGGTATGTCGGTTTTTGACTGATGTTACGTACCTATTCAGTTTTAATTTAAAAATCTATTCAATTTTTCTCAAATTATACTCAAAATCGGCTTGTGCAAAATTGTTCAAATTTGGCATGTGTGTTTACTAAACTTAAAAAAAAAATCGGTAGAAAATCTTTTAAGTTAAACGGTTTTATCTTATGTGCACTGAAAACTAGAAAATAATAATAACAATTAGGTATTTTGAACTTCTAGTTCAGAAATATTTTAGTACTAGGCAGAATAGCTTTTAGGCATATTAGACTAAAATAAAAACGTAGGGCCCATTACCTATTGCTGTAATACTTTCTTCTATACTAAGTGTGGATTGCATCGACTTACTATAATTGTAACTGGAGATTTTGACAATCAATAACCAGCCGTGGCGGCTTCACCAGCGAACGCCGAGCTCATGATCTACCAAAGTATAGTATAAAGATATGCTTTGCCATAGGTAGGATTTCAGAGGGGCCTCACGTTTTTATTTTAGTCTAATATGCCTAAAAGCTATTCTGCTTAGTACTAAAATATTTCTGAACTAGAAGTTCAAAATACCTAATTGTTATTATTATTTTCTAGTTTTCAGTGCACATAAGATAAAACCGTTTAACTTAAAAGTTTTTTTACCGATTTTTTATTTTTGTTTGTTTTTTTATTTATTGTTTCCATGTTGTTCCCACGAGTAATGGACATTTTAACGGTCGACCCCCCCCAGAGGTTCAGTAGAGGGGCAAGGCTATAATATACAACAAGAGGCGCCCAATCTTGAGGGGAAAACGCTTGCGACATTACATTTTTAGCCACCCTAATGCCATACAGTCCTCAGCACGTTTTAACCTATTACCTTAACTTGGGTGGTAAAGCTACCGCTAACTACGTAGGTACATCTAATCACCTATTTTTTTTACCGTTTTTCGTGCCGATGAGTATATGCTATTTGTAGGTAAATTAATTTGAATTTTTAGCGTCTTTCCAAATTAAACATTGAAGTCTCCATCTGTCGTGCCGGTCAGTCTGTATTTCCATTTTCAACACTACCATTTTACTGGCATCTACAGGTTATGCCAGAGCAATACATTTATTTATGTTTGATTGTATTATAGAATTAAAAAATTCAAAATTCAATATATACTATGATAAACAGCATTCTTCTATATGGAGCAGAAACATGGAGAAAAACTGAGAAATACAAGGAGAGGATAGAGGCCGTAGAAATGGATGGCATTTGAAGATCAATGGGAATTTCCAGACAACAACGAATAAGAAATAATACCATAAAACAACAAATGGGTATATATAGATGGCACGATAACACAGGATGTAGAGAGAAAGCAGCTGATCTGGTACGGACATGTAGAGTGAATGAATAATACAAGATGGCCCAAGAAAATAATCAATTGGCAACCAAACGGCAGAAGAAAACAGGGAAGACCGAAACTGGAATGGCAAAAAAGCGCACACAAAGCGATGAGTGAAAGAAACCTGTCAACAGAGGATTGTACGAATAGACAGGCTGGAAATTGAGTATCGGACAACGTAGAAAAAACGTTTTAAACCGACCAATATATGTATATGATTGTAAAAGAAAAGTCTCTTCAAATTTTCGTTTAGATTTTTTGTTTCGCTTATTTTTTGGATTTTGGTTTTCGATCTTTTTTAGATAGAAATTTAGAAGAAAAAATCTATAGTTCCGAACATGTTCGTATTCCTTCTTTGTCGGCCGCGTAGCGGCAGTGTTTAATTCCCGGGAAACGGTCTATTACTAGTAAGCAGGATGTCCGCCGGCGCACAGCGGCGGGGCAGGAGGGGCAGGAACGGAGACCGCGCGATTGCCAGTGGCGGCGCAGTCTGGTTTCTCTAACAATGTTTTTTATGTAGGTTTTACCATCTGAAAACTCGTGGAATTGGAATTCTCCAATGGTCTAAGACACTCCATTAAATTTCTCAGGACTCTCAGACTTTCCTTGCTTAAAGTAAGAACACTCTTCGAATTATCACAGGGTGTTTAACAGGTCACTGCCTCGTCAATGAACACCTCAGTAGATTGAGTGTACCTCATCACTGTGTGCACCGAGACGACAACCATTCGTGTCATAAACTTTGGTACGACTGATATCGGAGATGGAGAACTAAAAAACAAAAACAACCTCTGTAAAACCTTCTCAGATGCTGGGTTTTGTCAAAACTCTGAGACTGTATAATAAGTTATAACTCAAGAAAGGGGGACACACTAGATTTATAAGTTAACAATACTCCACCAATACAATCTACAATGGCTACAAATTTAAATAAAAATAATTATTCTATATTTGACGAGATGTACAATGTACAGGGTGCCCCATTTTGGTTGAAATCATACGGTATCTCCGTTATTAGTAAAGATAGAAGGATGCGGTTTGTACAAACTTGTCGCACTTTTTCTCAAACGGAAGATGCTGTAAACAAAATTATCATAGCCCTCTTCGTTTCTGAGCTACAGGGTCTTTTTGAAAATCTTGCAATTTCGGACATCCCCGTATCTCTGTTGTTGTTAAAGGTGTACAGTGGCGTAGTTTGTTATTCTATGAAAATAATATTTATGATATAAATTAAAGTTATGTTTGCTTAAATGAAACACCCTCTATATTTTTAAATTATATGATATGGCTTGCTATAAGCTTCTCATAAATATATATCACTCTATATTTATTTTCACTATTTACTGCAATATTTAGAAGTTTTTATTAATAAATGATATATTCATTAGTAGACCATAATTGATAATAAAAAAAACTAAAGAATTAGTAAAAGTATACTGATATTGGTGTCTTGTTTTATTTTGGGAGTCACTAATGAATTCAATATATTATCAGGGAAACTTAACTCTCTACCGCTATTTGTAAATCTTGGAAGCTATCGTACCGGAAATTTTAGATATTCCTTTTAACTAACTTACGTGAAATATACTTTCAGCAAGATAAGGCTTCCCCTCACGACTTTGAAAATAGAAGAATTTTGTTAAATAACTATTTCTCAAATCCCTGAATAGGGACCAATTGACCCATACGATAACCTCCCTGATTCCCGGGTTTATCCGTTCTCGATTTCTGTATTTAGGGATTTTTGAAATATGAAATACATCGTGGCAGCTACAACAATGTTGAAAATCTGGAAAATGCTATCAGGCAAGCTTTTAGATGTTTGCGAACCCATCTCGTTATATTATATCCCGTTTAAAAAAAAGAAAAACATATTCAAAGATTCAGTGGTAACAGTTCAAAAGTAAAATATTTCAATCCCAAATAAAATTTTAATATGTAACTATTTTAGTAAATATACCATTTTGATTTTTTTTGTTATCTATCACGGCCTACTAAAAAGAAAATTAATTCTTTTAAATATTGGAGTAAATAGTGGAAATAAATATAGTGATATATATTTTTGAGAAGCTCATAACAAGACGGATCATATGAATTATAAATATACAGGGTGTTCCATTTGAATAAACACAACTTAAGTTCATGTCTTTAAAAATATATTTTTTTTGTAGAAAACAGACTACGCCACTGTATTCTACATAAAAAGTTCTACAAGAATCAATTTTCACCTTCGCGATATCGTCCACAATAAATGAGATATGGGGGCTGACCCAAATTGCAAAATTTTCTAAAAGACCCTGTAGCTTAGAAACGAAGAGGATTATGAAAATCTTGTTTGCACCATCTTCCGTTTGACAAAAAAGTGGGAAAGATTTGTGCAAATCGCATCCTCCTAACTTTACTAATAACGGAGATATCGTATGATTTCAACTAAAATAGGACACCCTGTACATACATATTCAAGTTTTAAGACTGAATGTCAAAGATCAAATAACATACACATGGCATAGAGCATTTAATTGAATTAGATTCATACTTTTCCATTGTTTTATTTAATTTTTACGTTTTAGAACCATAACATAATAACAAAAATGTAATATTGAGAAGCGTACGTGATGCTTTCATCCTGACCTTTTATTTGTTACAGAAATGATTCCATTATTTATTTTTCGTCGTTCCTTACAGATTCTTCGAAAAATAGTTTCGCCAACAGGTTTTACTTAATATTTGAATTGAATGTCACAGAACATCTGCATAAAGCGAGATGACTTTCAAGCTTGAATAACAAAGGAAAGAAAGTTGGAATTTTGTAATAAAAATATGGAAACTCTATATGAATTTCTATATAGAGCAATAGCAATAGACGCAATAGCTGTCTGGAAAAATGAAAAAGAATCCTTTAAATTGAATATTAAATCGAACTGCTATAGAGTTACTTAACAGTGAAAATTCTTATACAGTATGTCCTCGGATTGTCTTTATGTATTTTTTATAGTATTAGTATTTTAACTTTCATATTAAAAATACTGCAATTTATCCATATTTTTTTTTGTAAAATTACTTAGGATTTTTCAATTCTGAGTTTAATAAAAATTTATGAATGTCTATTCCTCGTTATTAATTCATTTATAAATCGGAATATTAATGAAATAATATTTATAAATTCGTTACGTAATGCATAGAAGGCATCGCGAAGTTTATACTAAAAAGGTTAGAAAGGTCAACATAAATAAAAACTAATAATCACTAATTTCTAATCATAACAACGATAAAACTGTGACCAAACGGGACTGAGTTATCTAATAAAAATGTTATTAAAAAATTTGGTATTTACATTTGTTTTTATTTTTTGAATATTGTTTAAACGATGTCTGGTTCGACATTGACGTAGATCCTGTATTTTCTCCTAATATGTTCAAAACAAAACTAATCGATTTTGGAACCATGAAAAAGTCCATTTTGGAAACAGGGTTGGCATGATTTAAATCGTGATTTAAATCAAGTGATTTATTTTTTTTCCATAGCAACTGTTAAAATTGGTGGCAAAAAGCTAGTCAGATTCAGGAGTATGCCACGCATCACGACTATCGGAAATTCTTCGAGGCTGTAAAAGAAGTATACGGTCCAACTAAGAAGGCAAGATGCCCAATCATGGCACAAAATGGCGAACTTCTAAAAGAGGAAGAGCAAATCAGAAACCGCTGGAAAGAGCATTACAGCCATATCCTTAACCAAGAAAACAACCCCAATATGGAAGCACTCAACATAATACCTCAGTATAACAGCCTCGATGTATTAGACATTCCAATAACAGAACAGGAAATAAAGGACTCCATAAAACAGCTTAAAAACAACAAATCAGCTGGCTGTGACGCGATTCCGGCGGAAATCTATAAGTGTGCAAGTAAAGAACTTATTGGTCATCTTAAGGCTCTCTTTGATGTCATATGGGAAAGTGGAGAGGTACCTCAGGACTTTTGCAACGCGAATATAGTGAATATATTTAAGAACAAAGGAAGTGCATCAGACTGCGGAAACTACCGAGGAATTTCACTACTGGCGGAGGAAAAATTCTTGCAAAAATTATGTCAAACCGCCTGCACCCACATATAGAAAAAATCCTCCCAGAATCGCAAACGGGGTTTCGCACCAACCGCGGTACCGTCGATTCCATATTCTCCATCCGGCAACTCCAGGAAAAAGTAAAAGAGCAGCAGTCTAAACTTTACGTTGCATTCATCGATCTAACAAAAGCCTTCGACTCTGTGAACAGAGATGCACTTTGGGCAATTATGAAAAAGTTCGGAGTACCCATCAAATTTCTTACAGTGTGTAAAAGCCTCCATAACAGCAACAAATCAAGAGTGTCATATCACTGAGCGATCCCTTCCTAACAAACACAGGCGTTAGGCAGGGATGTGTCTTAGCGCTTCTCCTATTCAATATATTCATGGCAGCGCTCTCCATTATAGTGGACAGCAAACTGCAGGAGAGAGGTTTGGGCATTAGAGACAGATACGATGGCGGTCTGTTCAACATAAAAAGACTCAGGGCAAAAACACGTACAAAATTCATCACAGAACTTCAATACGCTGATGACTGTGCTCTAGTTGCTAATACGTTACAGCAATTGCAAGAAATGTTGAACACATATACATGGGCATACGAGGCCTTGGGACTTAAGCTAAATATCGATAAAACTAAAATCATGTGCACTCCCCCGGAAGATCACAACAATGCTATAAAAATCGGAGATGAACTGTTGGAATATGTAGCGGAATTCAATTACCTCGGCAGTTTGATTTCGGAAAGGGCCAATATCGACTCTGAAATTCAGCACAGGATTAGCAGCGCCTCAAGAGCATTCTGGAAATTAAAAGACAGAGTTTTCTACAATCATGACTTGAGCACAAAAACGAAACTTGCGGTGTACCGAGCGATAATAATTCCCACCATGTTATATGGAAGCGAAACTTGGGTACCGTACCGCCGACACATGAACGCATTAAACAAGTTGCAACAGAGACATCTTAGACAACTCTTAAGAATAAAATGGTTCCATCATGTCTCAAACGTATCGATCCTTGAAAAAGCTAACTGCGAGAGTATTGAAGTCATGATTACAAAGTCCCGCTTAAGATGGGCTGGTCACGTATGCACAATGCAAGAAAACCGCATACCAAAATCTCTGCTTTACGGTGAGCTTGTAGACGGTAAGAGGAGGCCGAGTGGACAACTCAAAAGGTTCAAGGATATTTTCCACGAAAACTTAAAGGAAATTAACAAGCAGAATGAGTGGGAAGAGGCAGCTCACAATAGAACGGAATGGAGAAAAATTGTAAAGTCAGTTAAGAGCGACAACCAAAAAGTAAAGAGGCGACAAAGCGATGAGATTTTTGAATGTCTGGAGTGCGGTAGACAGATAACATCACGTATCGGGCTTTTCAGTCACAGAAAAGCTCATGAAAGAAAACGCCTTGCGTGACCATTTTCTGATGCGTGACAAATACTCGTCAGCGAGTAATGGCGGTATGTATGTATGATATCTATATTACCTGGGTCTTTTGTCGTATCCACTCTATTCTTTTACGGTCTCTCTTGGTTATTTTCAGCATATTTCGTTCCATTGAGCGTTGTGCAACGTGCAGTTTCCTTATAATGTCCCTTTGTCCAGGTTTCGCATGCATATGTCATGACATGATGGTAGTACACATTGGTCGAATGTTTTCTTCTTTAGATAAATTTGCTTTCTAGATTTGAATATGATTGAGCTTTTTCCGTGCTAACTTAATTCTTCTGTTTATTTCTGGTAGTAGAGATCCCGAGCTGTGTATTAGTTGTCCCAAATATATATATTCCTCTACTATTTTCAGTGTTGTATTATTTATTAGAGTGTCTTCCACTAGTTCGTTGTACATTACTTTAGTTTTTGCTCAATTCATTTTGAGACCCACTTTATTGCTGGCTGTATTTAGTTCGTTAATTTATGTGTGTAGTTCTTCGGGATTATTGGCAATTAGGACTATGTTATCAGTGAAGATACTCTCCATCTATTTTTAATCCTTTGTTGGTCTAGTCTTATAAGTAAGGTATGTTGTACGGTTATATGGCAGCATCCAATGTACTTGGTCCAATACACTTGGATCGTGTCAACCGTACTTAAACAACATTATTACTTGAGAAATCTATACTAATATTATATAAAATCTTTAAGTGACTGACTCACTGATTGTAGAATGTAGAATGTTTAGGAGGGGAGTTAGTCACCGCGACCTTAAAGATCTATTGTGTGTTCCCCTTTCCTGAGTTATAACGAGTTATAACTCATCATACAGTCTCAAGGCTTTACAAAAGTCAGTATCTGAAACAGCTCCACAGAGGCCAGCTCAACATCTGATTAATCACGATCTTGTTCAAACCACTCAACGTAAAGAAGCTCAATTTTGGTATACAGGCTGATTCTAGGGTGTCTAGAGGTTCGATTAAAATGATTTTCGAAAATTCCTATTCAGGTTTAAATACAATATTTTTTTTTTAAAATAACGTCAAGGTTTCCGAAAACGCTTTAAAAACGTATTATTTTATTTAGTTTGTATACCATATTTTAAGGTATTTTTTAATAAATTTTTTTTTAAACAATAAGTTTTTGATCCGTAAAAATTAGCTGATTTGTGGAAAAAAAAACGGATAATTTACGGTGTAGAGGTTCAATAAGAAAGATATTTTTTTTGAAACTCAATATTCTGAGAGTTATAACCACCCCTTCCCAATATAGAATTTTTATGTTTAACCTTGTTAGTTTTCGGATAAAAAAAAACTTCCTTAATACAAGTATATTTGTATTTGTTGTTACAATATTTTTAAGATTTTATTTTAAAAATTATGACAAAGTCGTTTCATAAAATTCATGCACCATCTCCCAGTAACTTCACTTATTCTGCCCCTTGTTAAAACAGCTTGACGTATTAAAGCTATGATTGTTTGGCAAACGGATATGTCCTGGCTGTAAGAAGTTACACTAAGGATGGATTTTCTCGAAGTTCTCAAATATTCAAGTATGGGTGCTTTTAAAACCGCCCCTCAATATATTACTTATATTGTATTTTAACTGGCTCTTATTCTTCTATAAACCAAACCAAAAAAATATTGTTTTATTACATATTTTAATTTTATATAAGATCAATTAACAGGCGCGTGGTTCCAAAAAATTTGGATTTAATTGATTTTTTTTTTTTTTTTTTTTTTTTTTTTTATTTTTTTTAAAAGGATTATTTTTGGCAATCGGATTTTTGGAAAGTCATTTCTTTTTTTCTCATGCTGATCTACAAATATAGAAACTTTATTCCAGTTTGTATTACTAATGCGAAATTCTTGCTTGCTTATTCATCCCATTACAAATGATTAGTTCGACGCGAACAAAGTCGCGTTTAGCCGCTAGTCCTTTATAAAAAAAATCAGAATAGCCACTAGTATAGGGAAAACGCTATGGGAAACGGGACGGAGTGTTTACACGAATTGTCTTAATCCATTTTATGAAAGCCGAAACTTTACGTACATTTTCAACCGCGCCGCTTCCATTCCACAAAATTTCGGGCCTAATGGCTGATCGTGTCTCGTCGGCAAGAATGTTAATATTAGGTTGTTTAAAAACTAATTTTCTTTGTGAAAAATATGTTAACTAATGCCACAGGTTAAGGTATTGAAATTTTTGTCCAATTCAGATTAATAAGTTTAATACTAATGTAATTACTATACACAAATAAGGTTAGACCGTACTAAAATATTTCTCTTTTACTCTTCCAGTCATTACTGTTAAGTGAGTTTGTCTTGATAATACCACAAACTGCACGCTACTTGAAAATGGACGTGTCAGTTTTCAACTGACTACATGTCCTCTTCAAGCTTTGTGACATATTTTTACTTTGTATATAGTAGATAATTATTAAACTTTTCATCTTAAATTTAGTGTTATTTTTATCAGATCAATATTCTACACGAAAGAAAAGGTTACGACCAGCCAGTGATGTAATCGAAACCGCCGTATGAGATTTTTGATTAAAAAATATTTTTTTTGAGTTATTTGTACGGTGTGTTTAACTTATTTTTGATAGGTTTCAACCAGTTATTAAACGTATTTTCACCTTTGACACAGGAAAATATTATTGTTGATTATCTGAAAACATAATCAAAGATGTGTTACGGTCTCACAACTGTGCAAGTCAAGGAACTTGCCTACCAGTATGCAAAGGCTCAGGGAATTTTACCGAAACCTTGAAAACAAAAATGCAAATGCAACAGTTTCATGCAAAAACATTTTGAAATTTTTTTTATGAAAAGGAATTTTAACATTAATTTAAGAAAACCCAGAAAAAAAATTCTCTCTCTAGAGCGACTTCATTCAATCCAACGAATATCAGTAATTTTTATAGCATTTGGAGGCGAGTCTGGAAATAACATAAAATTTTAAGCCATATATTTGGAATTAGACGAAACCGGTTGTTCGTCACGGTTAAATCCTCCAAAGTTGCATAGAGGTTCAAAAAAGGTCGGGCAAGTGACTTCAGTTGAAAGAGGTAATTTAGTTATGATGCTTGGATTTATTAATGCCTCTGGAGGAACAATTCCTCCCGTTTTTATATTTCACAGAGTGCACTTTAAGGAAATTATGCTGAAAGGAGGGTCTACTGGCGCAAAAGGAATTTCCAATCCAAATGGTTGAATGACGGAAGAAGAATTTTTGGATGTTTCTATACGATTAATTGACACCGAAGGAACTTTTTAATTAAAATTAAAAAAAAAAAAAAAAAAAAAAAAAAAAAAAAAAAAAAAAAAAAAAAAAAAAAAAAAAAAAAAAAAAAAAATTAATTAAATCAAATAATTGTGTCTGTGCTAAGGAAGCGTTCCCCACTGTACAAAGACAGGACTGGTAAAGGTTTCTGTTGTTCTCTGCACATAAAACAGTGTGGTATTCAGGTATGAATTTGTACTGTAAATACTGTCTTAAGATATAGTTTGTTTAAAATTAAAGTTATTTTTGAAGCATTAATCACACATAAATGTCCTTTTGATACCACTATCTGTCCAAATCCAATTACATCGATTGTTTTGAAATGACAAAAGCAACTTTCTTCAAACTTAGATATTACTCCCAATTGCAATATTTCCAAATAAATTTAGTAAATATTTTAATTTTTTTTTTTTTTTTTTTTTATGTTTTTTTTAATGCCATCATTATCGATAAAAAATATAACTATATAATAATATTTTTTTTTTTTTTTTTTTTTTTTTTTTTTTTTTTTTTTTTTTTTTTTTAAATTAAATTTTCTGTACTTTTTTTACCTTTAGAGCTTTGTTGTCTCTCTGTTTACATTATTATTACCCATTATCGCACTCTTTAATTAGAATTGTAGGTACCACATTCGTTATGGGAAGACTGAATTTCCGACTAGAGTACTACGTTTTAATTAAATAATCAGACATGGGCGGTATGATGACGTACACGGTGCGTCTTACAGAGTTTCTACACGCTGTTAAATAACAAATTACATGTAATTTTACCAATTTGCTTACGGACGAAACGCTAAATAAATCAAAGTGAATGTAACTGACGAAATTACATTATAAAACTGCCTGTGGAAATATCAATTAAGCCGTAAATTACTAAAAGCTTGAATCATATTTTTACGTTTAAATGTTTGTATAAGTAAAGTATAGTGGATGAAGAGCAAAATAACTGTGGCTTCATTCAAACCCTGCAATTAGTGGAATAAATTAGTGGTTTCAATTAGCTTAGAAGTTTGTTCCTTTTATTTCAATGTAAGCATTCAGAACGTCATAATTAGTGGTAGTCATTTTCAATGACTATTTAGTGGTAGCCATTTCAATTAGTAGAAAAAGTTATCAAACTTTTAACTTTTCCACTAATTATACTTCAGATTTGCGAGAAATGTCATTTTGGCCCTTGATTATCTTCCGTCAAAAGAAATTCTGGTTAGAAATCAAAAGTTGATTGTTTTGTAGCGTTTTTTAAACAACTACCACTGCGAACGGCAGCTTTTCATCGGAGAGCAGTCGTGGATAAGGTATTTCACTGGAAAGAAACTAATTAACAATAATAACTCGAAATTATAAATATTGGGCGCCAGGCATGTACAGAGAAAGAAAACACAGTTGTATGTTACCTAAAACTAATGACTATATTTACTCATGATGTTCTTTGCTGGTACATGACATTGTAGAGTTCTAGTAAATATATATATAGTGGTTATATGTCAAAGAAAGTGGTGGTAAGAGTTGTACTAAATATCCATGAAAACGACTATGATAAAATACAAGACATGTAAAGTTTAAGAGAATGTATGAAATGGGTATTACTTAATTAATTTGATATATTTATATGATGTTAGAGTAATCATAATATCTATAAAAGTAATACTACAAGACATAATGCAATGAAACCTAAGATCTAAATTATATTTTAACTACTAAATCGACATGAATGTTCTTAACAATCTAACCACTCAACATAGTCTATACGATATTATTTAAGATGTACGTTATTGTTTAAGACTGTAAATGTTTTGAATGTTAAATGCAAAACTATAACTTAAATCTACACTTAGCTGTTTTAGTCTGTTGCAATCCTGCTTTAAGCAGTAACAGCGTGAGGTGGTCTCGCATCTCTGTACTCAGCCATCCAACACAACCAAAGGGGCCAGAATGAGACACCATAAATTGATACAGCCGTAACTAACTAGCTTACAGCTGGGAACGAAGCAGCATGGGACTCAAGCTACATCCACGCTGTGGCACTTATATGTAAGAAAAAATCGTTCTTACTGGGGACACTCGTCCACAGGACATCCATACATAAGATAATGTCCGTACATAAGACACTACCCGTACCTTGGACACAGTCCGTACCTTGGACACAGTCCGTGCCTTGGACACAGTCCGTACCTTGGACACAGTCCGTACCTTGGACACAGTCCGTACTTTGGACCCTAAAAATATGAAACTCTTGTTTAAAACCAAACAAGGTCTAATAAACAAAATAAACCTACCTCGAAATACTTCCGAGGAGCTCAATAAATATTAAACAACATGTCCTTTCTTCCATGTGACATTCTGGAGGAAAGGACATGTTGTTTATTATCTATTGAGCCCTCGGAAGTATTTCGAGCTAGGCTTGTTTTGTTTATTGGACCTTGTTTGGTTTTAAACAAGTTTCATATTTAGAGTCCCAAACTGAACTCGTCCAAACAGACTGTAGGCAGACTGTGTCAAACACAGACTGTCCAGACTATTGAGTAGTGTCTTACGAACGTCATCTGAACAACATGGTGTCCTGTGGACAATCCCAATAGAGCGGGGCGCTGCTGCGCGGTCCCAGTTACGACTCGCGTTATGGTGTCTCTGTTTATTGAATGGCTGGCTCGACCCTGCGCGGTACTGCCAAAACGTTAATTCGGCAGCAGATTTAAGTGGTTGCATTTGTATTCAAAGCGTTACAGTCTTCGTAACATACATCTTATCGTATAGACATGTTGATGACCAAACCGATAGAAAATTTCGATATCATTTAGCTGGATAAAATATAATTTAGACCTTAGGAACTCATTCTTTGTAACTGTGCACATAGATATTATGATTACTCGCATCGCCTGTCAAAGTGAGCAAAGTAATGCCCATTTCATACGTGCCTGGCATGTCTTGCTGTTTATCGCCAGTCGTTTTCATGAATTATTTAGTACAACTACGACATATTACCACTATATATATTTACTAGACTCTACAGTGTGCCAGCAGAAACATCGTAACAAATATAGTCGTGGTTTTGTGCAACTGTCGATTTTCTTTTCTGCAGCGCAACCACCAATTTCGGTTGATATTATTGGCTCGGTATTGCTTAATCATTTCTTCGATGGCTAGTTCTGCAGTATTGTTAAACGCCTGCTAATCAGCATTAACCAGAAATTTCTTTGACGGAGACCTCGAGGCCAAATGACCATTTCACAAATCTGAAGTATGAGTAGTGGAAAAGTTAAAAGTTGATAACCCTGCTAATTAATGACTACCACTGTGCGGCGTTCTTTACGATGAAAGCAAAAGACTCTAAACAGTGAAACCGCGGCAGGGGTTTGAAACCCTCCCACTCTGCTATACAAACTTACCCAAACTTGGCACAAAAATTCAACTTTGTGGTACGGCCAGTGACATTTCCGCAGGCAGTTACCGCAATGATTTCGTCGGTTACCGTGCTGATTGCTTCGTCATAATGTAATTTGTTGACTGGCAGCGATGTGGCTCTGTAGGCACCGTGCATCATCATACCATATTGAAAACGACATACAGTCGGAGAATGTCCCAGACAGAGAAATGCTAAAGATGATGTTAAGTAAAAATGGCTAAAAGCTGAGAGTTGACAAGCAAATAGACCTGAAAAATTGTTATACAAAAGCTGGCTAAACAATATCGCAGGGGAAAAACATGGACATATTGACAAAGGAGTTACTGTGGTGATAATCGATAATGAAAATGCATTAAGCCATAGGTGGCTCATCAATATGCTTTTAAATATATTGCTAGAGACCCCATTTTGAAGCAATGCAACCGGAGTAATATCTGCTGAAAAGTTGCTGTCCAATC
>NW_022147490.1:1398622-1496966 GCF_002938485.1 Sitophilus oryzae
CCAGGAAGAGGATGTACATATTTATGTATTTTTATTTTCTTTTATTTAATTACTTACAAATGGTCTTTGATAGTTTTCTCTTTTGTGAATACATATAGTTTCTGTTACTCTCGTTTCATCTTTGTCTAAACTGATGCATGCAATTTTTTTTATAAGTAAACTTAAATAAATCAAATTCTTCTTATATCAAAATACTAAACAGTAGAGGTACTTAACGTCGACTGTGTAATTAAAATACTATTTTTTTTAAATATGTTAATTTTAATATACCATTCACTCAATGAGATGTGGAGACAACATAGTACTAGGTTAGCTGTTAAATAATTTTCAATCTTTGTATGTAATAAAGTTTCAGTCATATTTAAAAAATAAAAAAAAAAAAAAAAAAAAAAATAAATAAATAATTTTTTCTTTAAGTGTAGTAGTTCTATCTAACACACTTCTAATAAGGTATACTCTGACTCTTTGAAAATTTGTTACGAGGCTTCTAATATTAGGTAAATGATACTCGTAAGTAATTTTTTACATATTAAAAAAAAAAAAAAATATATGTTAATATATTCTTAATAATATACTGGATCGGATACATCACTCCTACGATAAAAATAATAATATATTTATGAATTATGGAAACCTACAGTATACTTTTTGTCGTAATACTTTGCAATTTCAGAGCAAGATATTTGTCTGAAGCAGAATGTTCTGGTTTTGTTTATAAAATGATCTTCGTATATACATAAATTTTACATCCTGAATAATCTAATTCTAGGCATCAAATTTTCTTCATAGTACAGAAAACATCGAAACTATTGACTGGTAATCGAGCTATCAATAAGCTGCACAAAATTTATGCTTAATTAAAGGGATAAATTATTTGTTCATTATAAAACATAAAATAAAAAAAAAAAAAAAAAAAAAAAAAAAAAAAAAAAAAAAAAATGTGGATTTTTGAGTTATGTATGCTTGGAATTTTGTGTAATATATGTATTGTAGTGTGATTACAATGTCTTCTCCATTGATGCATCCTAATTTAAGATTACTTGATTCTATCATGTAATTAAAGTAAATTATGTTTTCTACCAACCATAATAATTTCTTCTACTGATTTGTGAGATCTAACGTGATAGGTTAATAAATTAAAAACGAATTTATTAAGACATTAAAACTCTGCAGAATCGGGCCTATGTATGTTGATATGAAAAAAAAAACTTAATAAATAAATCAGAAAATTCGTATACCAAACTGATTATAATTATGTTAAATTTGTGAAGATATAATAGTATTTTTTACAGGTTTATTCTGCATTGTGTCATGTTTTGTTGTTTTCTGTTTTGTTTTATGCGAGTTTAATAACCCACAACGATTAAACTAAACTAACCTTAAACTACTAATCACATACTAGGTGATACTGTATTGAATCGATTATTATAAATCGGAGTGATTTTTACAATCGATTTTTTGGTATATATGATCTGTTTTTTTTAAATTTGATAGACCGATTTTTATACAGTTTACAGGTTTATTTTTTGTTAAATTTAAGAATAGAAAATAACACTTTAGTTGCTGGAATATTTGTTTGCAGTGCATTCCTAGTAAAAGGCCATCTAACAATGAACGAAAAATTAAGTGTAAGTGCTCGCTGCCGAATGCGCCGATGTTTGTTTATCAATTTGATATCAGGTGTCAGATTTTGTCGGGCTTACATATTTTTATATTTAGATAAGTAGAAATCTTTTTTACCTTTAATTTTTTTTTTTTTTTTTTTTTTTTTTTTTTTTTTTTTTTTTTTTTTTTATTTTTTTAAAACATTAAGAAAATTATTTTAGTTATCTATTTTACGACCACCAAACGTTGACTCCATGAATGTATATACTTGCGCAGATAAGACGCTACGCGTAAAAAAGATTTCTATATAAGAATTTGTAATTTGTTAATTCCTTTCAGTGTTTTTGAAATCGTTGTCGGGGTTACGTCGGTTTTGAAGAATGTCGAAGAAAACTCCGGACTGTCTACATTCAGCTCTCCGGATTATAAGTATTATTAGAGCATAGTTTTTTTTAACATTTTTATTTGGTATTTACTCGAGTTTATGTGGTTGATTATTATCAGATTGTGAAACATTTTAAATAATGATTTTAAAGGTGATGCGGCCAATGTGATAGGTTGTGAATGTTCAGTTTAAAATATAGATATTGGTGTGTATTGTTTACGGTTATATGTGTATGGGCTTGGATAAGAAAACGCTTTTCATTAAAAGGGTAAGCACTAACTAAACATTAGAGTTATGCTGTGTTTTGAAACGATTGAAAATATTTTCGTAATTTTTTTTTTTTTTTTGTTAGTTTGTTAAGATTTATTTTTTCAGTTTTTTTTTTTTTTAAAAGTATTTAAATATTGCGCGTTTCTCTAGAATTGTAAGAGGCAATATCTATCACTAATATATATAAAGTGAATTTTCGGTATTTTTTTTTCTGTATGGTAACTGTAAATTGAATGAATTTCTAGGGATAAACTGCAGAATGTGGTTAGTAGGAAAGGTTGCAGCGTTGCATTCTTCGACAGTCTTAAACGAATTTCCCGAGAATCGAGTGTGGCACTCAAAAGTTTTCAATATTTTATAAGTTAACTATTACTAAAATATAAAACAATTTTTTTTCGCAAAAAAAACCTCATATGCGTGTTTCTGCGGTTGAACTATACTACCAGTTAAAAAATTAATCTGCACATCATTTCTGGGACACCCTGTATAGTACGATATATATAAATATATATATTGATTAAAGTATTCTGCAAAAAAAGTTAAACATCAAACTTATAGGGTTTTTAAATAAAAGCTTAAAAAAAAAAGAAATGTTAAAATTTTTAAAAATTAGGTATTTTGTAATGATCTTCATCTTCATCATCATTTTCAGCTTATTCAACCATTTCCAAAAAAAATTAAAAAAAAAAAATATTTGATTTATTTATTTATTTTATTTATTTATTTATTTATGTTATTTATTTATTTATTTTTTATTTAATTTATTAATTTAATTTATTTATTTATTTATTATTTATGTATTTAATTGATTATTATTTATTTTACTTTATTTTTTATTTATGTAATTTTGTTAATTAGTTTATTATTTGATTTATTATTTTATTTATTTATTATGTATTATTTAGTTTAATTTTTTTTATTTATTTATTTATTTTATTTGTTTATTATTTATTATTTATTTATTATTTATTATTCAAAAAAAAAAAAAAAAAAAAAAAAAAAAAAAAATAATAAAATACAAATATAAGTAAAAAATTAAATAAATGAGTAGACATCAACACTGCTAAAACGATTCAAATTATACAACAAGATAAATAGATATACTTGTTTTAAGACAAAAAAATGATATTTTAACACATTGATCAGAGGATCTTTTCGCAATGCTCTAAATGTATTAAGGACAGCTCCCAAAAGTAAGGTCTTCATGGCATTTGACATATTGAAATAGAGCCGATAGAGCATATTGGAATGCCTCGTGTTAAAATTACCACTTATGCAACACATCATTTAGGCAAACATGTCTTGGTAGCTGCTAAAGTTTGATTTGCTTGTTACGTGAGGAGAAATTATAATATTTAACAATTTGAACACAAAACACATATCTAAAAACACTCTCCTGTCCTCCAACGAACTCAACCCAAAGTGCTCCCTCAATGCACCCACCCCCATGTCTGAATGTCCTGGCCCACATCTATATCGAAGATGTCTCAGAAACCTGTTCTGCACGGCCTCAATGCGGCTTTTATGTGTAAGATAATAGGGGCACTAAATGGTTGAACCATACTCCAACACTGAGCGCACCAGGGAAGTGAAAAGCACAACCAAAGAGCGCAAATCCCTAAAATCCCTAGATGTTCTAATAATTAACCCCATCATTCGACATGCCTTGGCAATAATATGCTGGTAGTGGTCCGAAAACTTAAGCTTACTGTCTAAGAAAATACCCAGATCCTTAATAAGATTTACTCTGGGTAGCGCAAAGTCACCCATTCTATTACAGTTGATGGTTGGAACCTTTGGTGTTACACAGCAAATTAAAAACACTAAATCACCACAATACACCAAAACACTTTTACTTTTAGACTGGACGCGCGTTTCGCTAACCATGTTAGCATCATCAGCAAATGATTATAAACTAAGTGTCCAAGTTTCGCATACATAGGTCATTGAACACATGTAATGTTGGTAGTACAAATGTAGTTTTTTAAGAATCTATTACGCTGTACTTTCGGGTTGCTCTCAGGGGTAGGGTAAAGCGGATGTGTGGCTGAAGGAGATATATATTATATTTCAGAAATCTGCCTAAGGTTTAGCCCGATCCTGTCGTGTTAAGCCACGCCTAATATTTCAAACACGCCTGCTTTGATTATGGGTTTATTAAGGTTTGCAAAGCTTCAGTATTTGTCATAAAATAGCGAGCAATTTGTTACAAAACCATATAAATTAGTATGTATCACTGTAATCACAAAAATTCAATCTACGTATTGTAACGGAATTTTAAATTAGGTCTTTATATTCGAAAACATTTAGTCCAAACATAAGGAATATTTTGTTGATGTTTGAAATCAAAATCTTAAAAATAAAGAAGTTGTCTAAAAATGTGCTACAATACGGATATAGTATAATCACGGCATATAAATCACACGGCAGGCTAACTCTGCCCAGATCCCATTGTTTAAAATTTCTATAAAATTTGACCTTGAAAACACCATTATGGGTGCCTAGTCAGGACCGGATTAAAACGTATCAAAAAATTTCCCAGAAAATAAACTATTGCTAGACAGGGTCGTATTAAAAAAATACTGTAATTGACTGAAACTGAATTTTATTTACACAATACTTTTATCTAAACAAATGAATCGTTAACCGCGCATACTCCTCAAAAAGAAAAATGAAAAAATCAATTAAACATTTAACTTTAGAGAATAGACAATTAAAATTAAAAAACATGCCAGGAGCAGGGTTCGGAAAACTACATGTTACTTTTAAAAACTACATAAACTACATTACATGTAGTTAATGTAGTTTATGTAACCTATGTATGTAACTTTCAAATATCAAAGGTTTGAGGTGCGGTTATAATAAGTTGAAGCTTTAAAAACACATAATGTATTTCAGAAAACAGAAGAAATATGACTTTAATATAATATTTACATCATATTATCTCTATTACACCTCATACAAAGGGAAATTATTCATAATTTCAATACATAGTTTATTAACGTAGTTTTCATGTACTTAATGAACAGGAAAATACGTAGTTTTTGAAGAAAAACTACACGTAGTTAATCAAGTAAATGGATGGCCATGGGCTAAAATGAAAGAAAAAAAAATTGAGCTCTCAAATTTAACAGCTGTCAAAAAAATTTCAATGTTGTCCGATTTTGATAAAAATCTATATATAGGATGGCCATGGGTTAAAAGGAAAGAAAAAAAATTGAGCTGTCAAAAAAATCTCAAAGTTGTCCGATTTTGATAAAAATCGATATATTGGATGCTCCCTACCCCATAGTCGGTTTTCATTTTATTTGTCTCACATTTGAACTGTCAAATTTGACAGCTGTCGTTTTTTTAAGTTCTCCTTTTTTATGAAAATCGATACACATATTATTAGAATGCCCATAGGTAGTTATTTAAGAAAAAGAATTGAGTTTAAGTGTATGGCACTGAGAAACCAGCATAACTTAAAAAGTAAAAAATAAATTAAAAAAAAAACTTTTTAAAACCAAGCTTTTATTTAAATACATTAAAAAGAAAAAATTAACTTTTTCTTTAAAACTTTTATTATGTCATTACACAATTTTATATTATATAAAAGCTTAGCGACAAGCGATTTGAGTGTACAGTTGCACTCATAAAAATCTGATACAACTTTATCTTGTAATTCCTGTAATTCTTCTAATTCCAATATCTTGTAAACCTGTCATTATTCCCATCCAGGATAAATTCATCCAGTTTAGAAGAACATTTAAAAACTTTGTGTCCGAATATTACATACTGAAAATTGCCAAAATGATCTGGCAAACATCTTATTAAAAACGGCAGACATTATAAAAAAACGAGACCTCTTTTCTTTTCTCTCTGAATTGTCATGAGCTATCCATAAAAATTAAAAATAGATACGGATAATCAGAAAAACAGTAATTTAGATATTAATCTTGTTTGTCATTTTGCAGGATACCTAATAATAAAAAAATTCTTTGAATGCCGTAGACAATGACTGAGTATTAAAACTAAAAGAATTTCGGACTTCCATTGTACTACTAAACTACAAAAACCAAATATATCACACAATAAACAAAAATAAAACTAAAAAAAAACAAAATATATATCACTCAAGAAAAGAATAAAATAAATTAAGCCGCACGCTACTGACTCAAAGCTGCCGTAACTGTACGTTGTCGATGACAAAGGCTACGACTGACTACGACACTGGTTAATTTCTGTCGCTGGCACCCATAATGGCGGCGTGCGCAAGGGTATGCGCGTAGCGTTCCCGCCAAAGCGAGTTGGCCTGCCGTGTGATTTATATGCCGTGGTATAATCCTTTATCTTTAATTTCCTTCTTCATTTGTGTATAACTACCTAGCCAGTTTTACATAAAACATTAAATGCCGAACGCTTATTTTGCTACTTTTTCGGACTAGTGAAATGGACTCTTATATACCATTATTTTTTTCTTGAATTTGCTGTAGGTAGCACTGAACATCAGTATTATAAAATTTAATAAAATGTAACAATAAAATCGATTAAATAAATAATTTATTAATTTTATTTTTATTTCATTAATTATTGTGATTAATAAAATTGAACACCCTGTATATTGTTAAAACTTCCTAATAAACGGGTTGTGTAAAAACCCCTGTATACATTCTGTCATTTCTCATCCTGTTCTTTAAAGACCTTTTATGTTTTGCTGGTTCAATGTCAATCAATACATTATACCGTGGCTACCAAAAAGGATCATAAATCATTGGGTGTTTCGAAACAACTTGACGTAAATCAAAAAACGGACATACACATCGACATGGCGAGGAGCTTCCTTTTTTTGTTGTTCGTCCGCGTTCTTACAAATATACGTACCCTTAACGCGGATAAAAAAAGAAATTTAAATATTCATTGTAGTTTTGACAACACGAATATATTACGGCCGACCTTCATTAATCACCCTATAGAAATACGATACTTCCAAAATGAATAAGTTGAAGCACTGATGGCAGTTGGTTAATAAAATAAAGAAGAAATCTTATCTTTGTATCCGTACAAATATATTACTTGCTATTTGCTCTTTTGTTTACAAAAAATAACAAGCTTTTTTAACCGATTCGCTTGTTTTTCATTCATTAAGAATATTTCCAGAAAAAAAATGCATACATTCATATCCTTAATTCACATTTGTAGATTAATATGTATATTTGATATCAATATATTAATTCACATTTGTAGATTATATATATATATATCAATATATATATCAAGATATATATATATATATATATATATATATATATATATATATATATATATATATATATATATATATATATATATATATATATATATATATATATATATATATATATATATATATATATATATATATAAATTCATTTTTGCTAACCATAGATATGTGCGCCTCCAACGGTATCAGGCCCGGAGGTTCGACGGCGCAAACAGCTACTCCAACCTCGAGAAGTTTTCTCTTGCCGGTCATGAAGGCCAAGTCCACAGAGAAAAGAAGAACCGAGTGACAGTCCGCGCTGTCATCCGTCAACGAAGCCACTGAAGTTAGTCTCAGTCAGCAATCCAAAGTGAATCGTCACAATCGTGCCGAACTCGGAAACTTCACCACACCAGACGCTCGCTTTGATCACATACACGTGGACCTGATCAAGCTCACACTATCCGAAGGTTTCGAACACTGCCTCACAATCATCGACCGCTACACCCGTTGGCCCGTAGCAGTCCCAGTTCCAGACACCAAAGCTCCCACAATAGCTCGAGCTCTCATTGACAGATGGATAGCTACCTTCGGCACTCCACTGACAATCACCTCAGACCAAGGACGTCAGTTGAAGCTGATCTTTTGCCCAGCTCAGCCAACTGTTGGAGCCAAACACATACACACAACTCCGTATCACCCACAGGCAAACGGCATGGTGGAACGCATGCACCGCACCCTAAAAGCAGCTCTCAAGTGCTCTCCAGAGACACCCTGGACTCGCGCGCTCCCTGCAGCTCTTTTAGGCCTCCGCACAACCTTCAAGGAAGACCTTAAAGCTTCGCCAGCAGAAATGGTTTTCGGATCGTCTCAAAACGTTTCTCACAGCAGCCCAAGCGATTTTGTAAGCGATCTACGTAGCTTATTCAGAGCTATCCGTCCTGTGCCAGCCGCCAGACACGCCAAACACCACCCGTTCGTTTTCAAGGACCTGAAAACATGTGACCACGTTTTCCGTCGCTTAGATGCTGTCAGGAAACCTTTAGAACCGCCTTACACCGAACCTCACCGAGCCATCGAAAGAATCGACGACCGTTCCTACATCATTGACATCAATGGTTCTCCGAAGACTATCTCCACGGATCATCTCAAGCCAGCCTACCTCGCATCTGCAGACGATCACAATGCCCAGACGCAGTCTCAAGCACGCAAACCAGCGCCGACTCAGTCTTCGCAATCCCAGCTTCCACCATCTACCTCAGACGAGCCACCTCAACAAATCCCGACTAGCACGCCGCCTCCGCTGCAGCATCCGTCCTGAAAGCTTTCTAATCAGCCCAGCATCCTCCTTCCGAAGAAGCGAGTTACATTTTCATGTCCTTCGCAACCCGCGAAGTCCATTGGGGAGGGAGTGACTGTGGCGTCCAAGCCATTGCCGCCTCCAACGGTATCAGGCCCGGAGGTTCGACGGCGCAAACAGCTACTCCAACCTCGAGAAGTTTTCTCTTGCCGGTCATAAAGGCCAAGTCCACAGAGAAAAGAAGAACCGAGTGACAGTCCGCGCTGTCATCCGTCAACGAAGCCACTGAAGTTAGTCTCAGTCAGTCAGTCAAGATGGCCACCGGCTAGTCCGATTGTGCTCCTTCGTTTCTGTTAAATTTCAGTCCAATTTATATTAATGTTAAATAAAAGTTGTTAGAACACGCGCCTCATTTAAATACGACCACGTCACATTCTCCAAAGATATATTCGGCGCCGCGCCGCGCCGGGCTGACTAACTGGAATTTAAATTTCGCGCTGGGAATTCAGGTGGTAGCTCTGCTGTAAAAAATGGCAAGTTGCCACATTTATTTATTTCTTTCCTGACATTGTCATTCGTTTTGACAGTTTAGTTTTGTATTACGAGTTTTTGGTTTAAATAAACAGTATTGTAATACTCTAAGCTTGAAAATGTTTACTAGCAAAATTTGCAGTCAAATTTTGTTTTTTTTAGAACCTCTTTTAGTGCGAAGTGTACAAGATAGCTTAATAGCCGTAAAAAACTCGTCGCAACTTTATTAGAATATTTTGAACGGGAAAGCAGTAGTAATGACCTTTTATGTCTCTTAAGTGCTGTTAAGAAGGTGAGTTTTGTTGATGTAAACAGGGCTTGCCGCCCCTTAACATTTTTTTTAATTAAAAAAATTACGGATATTAAAAACATTTATTTGAATACAGGACGAACAACAGAATAGACCGACAGAACAGATCAACACAGAACATAAAATAAATATCAAAATATTCATATAAAATGACAACAAACGAACAACAAAACTATATGGTTTGCTTATATGCCTATAAAGACATACTACGTACTTTTTCAAAATTATCAATTACTTCATCGTAATTGATAGTTTTTAAAAGATCGGACTCAATATGTAAAACTGCCAAATGATTTAGACGTTCTGTTTCCATAGTGGACCGTAAATAAGTTTTAATACGTTTTAATGCAGAAAACGAGCGTTCAGCAGAACAGTTAGTAATAAAAGTACATGTGAAGATTCTTAATGCTATGAAAGTATTTGGAACAGGTCTTGAGCGTTTTTTTCATAAATAACTTTAAGAAGCTCTCTAGCAGATGGTTTTGCTGACTTAATGCATTTTATAAATTCACGAAAATGTATTAATTCATTAGGCATTGACTCATCTAAATCATTTGGATAACAGGTTATCAAATGTCTGGACTTATCGATAATGTCGTCAATACTTAAGTAGATAAATCACTAAAGGAACCAAATTTGGTTGAAAAGTCATTGTAGAAACTTTTCCTGTAGGAAATTTCAAGGATTAATTTATCAATAATAACATTAAATACATTTATCCTAAAATCGTCCCTAGCGTTAAATAGCGTTTCATTATCACTGGTTTCATCAAATTGTCGTTTCCGTTTCACTTTTCTCTTTTTATCTGCCGCATATTCTTTCTCACCGAACAATTCTCTAGCCCTTCTTTCATATTCCCCAAATAATTTAGTACTATCTAGATTTCTAATCTCAGAAACATATTTTTCCAATGAGCTATATAAATCTGCAGCAAGTTGTAGATCAATATCCACCATTTGAAGCTTTTTATTGACCGCATCTAATCTATTTAAAAAATCTGTCCAAAATACCGCCATAAAACCCATTTCTATGTTTTTAAATTGTTTAAGGAGACTAGAAGCATCTAATCGGGTTTTAGGGTTTTCGGTATCGTCTTCAGAAGTTGAGTCCAACGTGGATTTTATTTCATTGGAAGACAAAGATAGTGATTGGCAAGCTTCATTTCGTGCAGACCAACGTGTTTTTGATAAATGTTTTAATGTTTTTGAATTTATTTTTTTATATTCGAGTATGTATTTATTAACTGGATGCATGGCACAATGCAGTAAAAAATAACCCAAGCGAATTATACAGGGTGGCCCATCGAAAACGTTCCGCAAGGCATAACGGCCAGGGTATTTATTTTTTAAAAAAATCCAAAAACACGTCAATTTTGTTTGTGAGGGGGACAACTTTTGCCCCAAAAATGATTGCAAAATATTCAACCCCCTAAGCGGGGGCGTCATCCCCCCACTTTTTTTAAATGGAAAGGGGGGTCAAGTTGCGCCGCAATGAAAAGAGCTTTCTATTCTCTATATTTCCCCGCTTCGTTTTTGAAAATCGGTCGAGTCATTGAGAAAATATGAAGGATTGAAATTTGAAACGTTTATTTAAGCATTTATCAGAGTAAATGATAATTAAGGATAAATTCGACCAATTTGCTGTTTTTTTCTTATTATTTCTAGATGTTTACGCATTTTTTCACTTGCCACAACGTTGAACGGTCAGGTGCGGTAGTTGCTAGATAGCTGTTCTGTGACTTGTACGTTGAAGTTCTTCTCAATATCGTTAAACTGACCTACAATAGAATTTCCAAAAATACCAGCCCACACATACAATTTCTGAGGGTTTTGTGTGTGCACCTCGTGAAAAACCCTGGGGTTGTCCTCAGCCCAGTACCGACAGTTGTGCCGATTAACTACACCGTTCAAAAAGAAAGTACACACATCCGAAAAACACACATTAAATAGGAAATTATTACGCCACTCGGTCAATCATAGCTTCACAAAATTGCAAGCAACGATCAAAATCGTCTTCGTTGAGTTCTTGTACCAAGTGAATTTTGTACGGGTGGAACTTGTGTTTTTTTAATATCCTTTGGAAACTTGTACGATTCCCGCCGGTCTCATTGGCTAATTTTCTTGTACTCAGAATACTGTCCATGGCAACTTGGCCAAATACGAATACCTCCATAGCTTCATTTACTACCGGATTTTCCCTCTGCCTCTTTTTATTCATAACGGAACCAGTTTCGAGAAATTTTGCTACTAACTGGCGAACAATTTTGCCATAAAGGTGTTTGTCAGGATGGCGTTCATTGAATATCTGCGCAACCCGATTGCAAACATCTAGAAATAATAAGAAAAAACAACAAATTGGTCGAAGGAATTTATCCTTATCATTTACTTTGATAAATGTTTAAATAAACTTTTCAAATTTCAATCCTTCATATTTTCCTAACGACTCGACCGATCTTCAAAAACGAAGCAGGAAAGTATAGAGAATAGAAAGCCCTTTTCACTGCGGTACCACTTGACCCCCATTCCCATTTGAAAAAAATCGGGGGATGACACCCCCGCTTAAAGGGTTGAAGATTTTGCAATAATTTTTGGGGCAAAAGTTGTCCCCTTCACAAACAAAATTGACGTGTTTTTGAATTTTCAAAAAAAAAATTACCCTGGCCGTTATGCCTTGCGGAACGTTTTTGATGGGTCAGCCTGTATATTTAAACAATAATAATAGTTAAATAAATAAATATGTAATCGGCTAAGGCTATATTCGAAATATTTTATGAACAAATAAAAGTTAAAAAAAAAGATAAATATTTTGGTATGCTCAAAATTTGCCGCCCCTAAAAATCTGCCGCCCCAGGCCCGGGCCTAGTTGACCTAGACCTAAGTCCGGCACTGGATGTAAATAATAACGGTTTATAATAACTAATTTATTTTTGTTTCCTAAAATATTTTGATTAAAAGAAAATATGTAAAAGTTGACAACGCTGTGCCGGTCAAGCTTAATCACGTGACTAAAAGTTTATTTGATATGAACTATACAGGGTGTCCCAGAAATAAGTGCAAGTATTTTAAGGGGTTGTAGATCTCGATAAAAGAAACATATTTTCTCTTTATCGTTTTTCAAATAAGTCCAAAATAACGGAGTTATTTTACTTTGAAAATTTCAGTAATTTTTTTTGCTAAAATTTTGAGAACCACTAGATCTTTTCTGGATTTTCTTTCTTGTAAATTTAATCTAATACCTATGTTGCCATATTATCAAGAAATTATGTTTTTTAAATAAACACTAAAAAAATTTCCAAAAAATTTCGAATTTTCAAATTTTTTTTTTCGCGAAAAAAAACTTATAGTCGTGTTTCTGTGGTTGATACTACCAGTTAAAATACTTGCATTTGTTTCTGGGACACGCTGTATAGAGAACACAATGTTTCGGTCAGAAGTATCACTGACCGTTATCAAGTGTGAACTAATTTAAATCCTAAAACTACTGAGCTTGTACAGGGTTGTTCACCACATACGACACGGAGTATTGTAGCTAAATGATTAGATTTTTACAAATTGTAAGTTTTAGGTTCGTTGAAGGACTATTAGAGCTACAATTTAAAAATACTTTTACAAGATACAGAGTGTCCCAAATAAATAAAAAATATGAAAGTTGTGTTTTTTTAAATGGAACTCCCTGTATATTATTACATTTTTAGTTTCTACGATTAAAATAAAGGTAAATTTGATTATGGTTTATCACACTTTTGTGAAATTGAAGTAAAAATTTTAAAGCTTCACTTCTCCAAGGATTTCAGCGTTTTTAATACTAAATATTTACTGAAGTTTATTTATTGATCAGTTATTGCGTTGCAATAATAAAAATAATACTACCTCATACAGAGTGTCTAAAAATGTATTTTAAATAATTTCTAGCTTTAAACAGCAATAACTTGTTTAATTTAAATGGAACACCCTGTATATTTTAGGAGAATCAAATGTACAATTTAATTGTCTATCAAATTGCAATATACCATTTTTTACCTATCTCTTCAAAATTTGGTAGAAAATGCATTTTCTTATAATTTAGACCTCCATTTATCAATATACCCATGGAATATTGACATTTTAGATTATTTTTAAAGCAACAAATGTACAAAATGTACAGGTGCTAAAAATGATAATATTACTAGCCCATTTATATTAAAAAAGAAAGAAATTAGAAGAACTATTTAAATCTTTATAAAAGAGTATACAATTAATTAAATATACCACCATTATCCGCCCAAATATTTATTAATTACATACTTAATTGTGTTAGTTAATAAATTATTCTAAATAATTGTGGATTTGAATCAGAAATCAATATAATAATAAGTTATGAAAATAAATGTCTCTGTTGTTGTAAATAAGCATTCGTCAAAAAATGAAATAAAATTCTTAAGGTGTTACTTTTTAATACACTGTCTAATACACATACAAAATTCAGTTTTTTAGTATTTGGAGCAATTATTATTACTCAACGCAAACAGTCAACTAATGTAGTTTGAAAACTGGAATCATATTAATTGGTCCTCTAACAAATATTTAAACATCGACAATATTAGCATCTGTACTCTTTAAAAATTTGTTACATCTTTAAAAATAATAATTTAAAATGTCAATATTCCATGGGTATATTATAAATGAGGTCTAAATTATAAGAAAGTGCATTTTCTACGAAAACTTCAAGAGATAGTTAAAAAACGGTATAATACAGTTTGATAGACAATTAAATTGTGCATCTGATTCTCATAAAATATACAGGGTGTTCCATTTAAGTTAAACAAGTTATTGCCGTTTAAAGCTAGTAATTATTTAAAATAAATTTTGAGACGCTATGTATAAGGTAGTCTAATTTTTATTATTGCAACACAAAATTTAGAAAATAGAAATACTTCAGTACAATATTTGGGTTAAAAATTTAAATACGCCTACAGAAATGAAGCATTAAAATTATTACTGTATTTTGACAAAAACCAAAATATTTAAAAAACAGTAAGGTTTAAGTATGGTAAACCTTAATCAAATTTACCTTTATGGTAATCGTAGAAACTAAAAATGTTATAATATACAGGGTGTTCCATTTAACAAAATACAACTTTGATATTTTTTATTTATTTGGGACACTCCGTATCTTGTAAAAATATTTTTAAATTGTAGTTCTGATAATCCTCTAACGAACCCAAAACTTACAATTTGCAAAAATCTAATCGTTTAGCTACAATACTCCGTGTCGTATGTGGTGAACAATCCTGTATATTAGAACCGATCATTCACATGTGAATTTGTTGGATGCAGCCAAGCATGAGGTTCTCCACTAAGAACACCTTGGAGCGTTTTATAAGTAGTTGCTATATTGTTCAAATTTCCATAGGTACTTGGATTGTTGAAGATTTTACTATTGTTAGAAATGAATACGACCTCTTTAAAATTGCGCTTTTTCCAATGGGATTCTTTGTGGACAACCCGGGCTTCCGACCATTTTATGTTGTGGTGTTTGGACCACACATCATTTGCAATGCCCGACTTCATTATTTCATGTAGAAGACTTTTTATCCCTCCAATTTTTACGACTCACCGCACTCGCAAAGTACCTGGTAGATGCACTCTTTTTCTTGTTTTAATGATTCCGGTTTTGTTTTTGTTATGATACTTCTTAGAGTAGTCCCAGACTTTAGTCCCAGTTTTAATTTTATACTGCTTGCTATTCGCCTGATCTCCGGTTTTCCTTTCATATATGGAATCTACGAGAGAGAGAGAGAGCGTACCAATGAGCCAGATTTGTAATTGGATATAATATTTTCTAGGGATTTTGCAGAGTAACCATTCTGAAACAAATCAGTTTGAATATTACTCAGTTCATTCAGAGATTCTTGGTCACTGCATATAGTGATTGCTCCTTGATCCCATTGGACATTGATTTATTATTTGATAAAATCTAGGTGGCTATGATATTAATGGCAAAAATTAAAGGATGTAGAGTAAAATATTAAGTTTAATATAAAGGTATATGTATACTTCATTGAGATATTTCAGTAAATAATGTAACGCTGTAAAGTAATTTATTAATAATCTACATTAATTGTTATGTTGTCTTGTCTCGTACAGCTCTTGGATAAGTAAAATGTAAATATAGATTTTTTTATATTTCCATTTTGAATAATATTACATTGTTCGTTATTTAAGGGTCAGATATATAAATAGTTACTCTGTAGATAATGATAAGAGAGACAGTGCAACAGAAATTATGCACACAGAAAGAAGTATATTACGAGTAAACATATTTTCATGCTTGAAATATACATATATGATAACAGGGAATGATTTGTTACGCGTAATGTTGAAACTGTTTGGGATACCATAAAAGATATTTTTTGTTAAATAGTGATACAATATGGTTGGTCCCACTGATAGACCTTATAGGCTTGGTGCCATTCTCCGCACTGAAAAAAAGGATCTCTCAGTCGAAATGAATATGACTTTGACCCAAAAGATTGGGGCTTTTCAATAGGGCCAAGAACGACGTTTCTTTACCCAAAGCATTAACTATCTTTTCATAAGCTTTAAAAAATTACTTTAGAGAATAGAAGAATCTATCTGTCCAAAGTATTTCACACTTGACCCAAAATTAATATGCAAAGAAGTTCTTGCTACAAGAACAATAGTTTCTTTAATTCATGCAAAAATTCTTGATTGAGAAGGGACACTTTTCTTAAACCAATAGCGAATACCATTGACTCAACTAAAATTTATTTTGATCTAAGAGAAGTCTATACATCATGTACAGGCATATACAGGCATATTACGAGGTATATTATTTTCTGATAAATTTAGGTTTTCCTAGTCTGTAGTAAGTAAAGTGATATTATTTTCCTATAGTAGGTAGTTATTTCTGCTTCTTCACTCCTTGGTATTTTTTGGTGTGGTTCATCTCTCTACAAATTACAAACAAATGTTACATCACGATTAATCAAAGTAAAGCAAACAAATTATTAAAATTATAAGCTTTGGTCACATTTTGAATTTTTTAATACGACGACTTGAAATTCTAAAATTTTTGTAATTATTTGCATAAAAAAATCGATACCTTATTCTTATTCTATCTATAGTCACGCATGCATTATCTAAACAGGTGCATTAGGTAAATGTCTCTTACCTTCAAATATAGCAAATAAATGCTCTAATTTCGATTTTTTCAGAAACAATTGCTTTAAAAAATCCATATATCCTAAAATTTGTCCATAAAAATGACAAATGCATGTTAATAACGATCACTAATTTGTTATACGATATGCATTTAAAAAGCAAATTATGCAAAATTCCAAATGGAAAATTCCAAGCAATAAAACCCGTGCGTACTATGATGTGCGACCTATGAAATTCGACGTGAGACTGATCGGACTGCCGACTGATTGTATATACCGCCCTTTGTCATCGTCTTGGCGTGTCGATATTATTTTTCATCAAAAGAGTATTTAGCTATTGGAAAAATGGCCATGTTTCTTGAATGAAGTACTTCCTAGCGTATTTTTGTTATTATCTTAAAACAAAGTAACTTGCACTTGGTTGAAAGAAAATAGATTCAAGAGAACAAGTTTTCTTGAGTTAAGAGAGTTGTTCTTCAGGCAAAATATTTTCTTTTACGCTAAAATAAATTCTCTTGCCACTCATTTTTTTCAAGAACGATGACGACTTTAGTTCAAGTCTATCTTTTTTATCAGTGCGCCAGTGCTGCCACCATCGGAGACTCCCGTAAACAACCGAGTTATACAAATAAACGAGCTTAAATAGCGTGTACTCAAAGAAATTGTTATAATATTATTTGAAAAGTATTTTCAAAAAACATTGACAATAATGAAATTAAAAAAAGAAATATGCCAAGAATGCAGTAACATAAAAATATTACTATTGCAGGATATCCTGTGCGTAAACGTGTAGGAAAAAATCGTGTAACACCAGCCATAGAATATCAAATATATACCGGGTGCGTCTGAAAATTGGCTCACCCCTATAACTTTTTTATTTTTTTGGTTAAAAAACGAGATTTGGTATGCTAGTATATGACATAAATTAGGATTGATTGACGTATTTAATTGTTTTCGGTCACTTCCGGTTTCACCGGAAAGGACTACAACTTTTGATTTTTAAATAGCACCCCCGGTATTTTTTTACTTTATTCTATAGAAAATGTCACTCTGAATAGAATGACATATCATATGTGTATATCTTTTGACATTTTCGCATATGGTTTATTTGAAATTATAACTTGCGGTTCGTAACGAAAATTTGACTTGAAATACCACACACTTGGTAAAGTGCGTGGTATCAAATAATTCATAAAAAAATGCTTTTTCCAAATATGCTAATGAGCCACCCTGGTTCCATTTGAAAGAATTGAGATATGATTAAAAATACGATTTGAGCATTTTCTAACTGGCCAGGAGAAGACACTAAAAACATTAGACGATCAAATCTATTTTTCCAAGGCTCCTTGATGAAGAATTAGTGTTAGTCTAGATTAAATTTTAAAATACAATTTTTATTAAGCGAGATTGTCAAAAGTTGACATATGATATGTCATTCTATTCAGAATGTCATTTTCTACCGAATAAAGTAAAAAATACCGAGGGTGCCATTTAAAAATTAAAAGTTGTAGTCATTGCCGGTGACAGGAAGTGATCAAAAATAATTGAATGCATCAATCAATCCTAATTTATGTCATATACTAACGTACCAAATCTCGTTTTTTATCTGTAAAAATATAAAAAATTATAGGGGTGAGCCACTTTTCAGACGCACTCGGTATAGTTACATTTTGTTAGTATAGCGGGTGTGTTAAATTTCAATTTTATGCATTTGGAATCTTGGAAACGGTCAGGATACAGGGTATAAATTACTCAAACAAATAATACAGGGTGTTTCCGAATAAACGTCCGATATTTCATTGGGTGATTCTTCAAGTACTGTTAAGCTAAAAAGGTCAGAGAATCATGTGTCCTAAAATTCTTCGTTTTTCGTAATACAGTGATATTTTACTTTGATCCCAATAAGTGAATGTCGACTATTTGAAACACCCGGTATACTTCATGGTAATACAAACTAAAAGACAAAATGACAACATCAAATGAAAAAAAAAACATCGTTCATAGACGCTTCAATTATTAATTGCCCGAGATTCCTAACAATAAAATATTCTGCACAATCTTACTACTATAGAGACTAATTGACTTACAACGACCCCATTCATTAAGCTCAGTCGTCTATAAATCAATCACAAAAATATTTCAAGAATATACGATGTACACACGTAGACGCATACTCATTTTGACGTACACGAAGAAAAAGGCGTTATAATCATATATAGATATGATTAAAACTCATACGCATACATCAATTAAAGTATTCAGATGTTTTGAAATATATGATTTATTTGTTTATAATGACGCTGGAAATAGTAGAAGAATCTATATATTTGGGACAAACAAAAGAATTAAGTTAGCATGAAGTACTTATGGAAGAAACACAATCACATTCAAAGCCAATTCTAGCCAATGCCACTCTATCTAAAAAAGGAATGTGTACTACCAGCCTATGCATCCTATGCATGTGAAATCTGGACACCTAAAACGGACATCATAAGGAAACTGCAGGTTGCACAACGCTCAATGGAACGAAATATGCTGGGAATAACCAAGAGAGACAGTAAAAGAATAGAGTGGATACGAAAAGAGACCAAAGTAACAGATGTCATCCACAGAGTCATATCCCTCAAGTGGCAATGGGCAGGACACCTGGCAAGAAGGACGGACAACAGATGGACCACAAAAATTACAAAATGATACTCACGAGGAATTAAGAGACCTAGAGGAAGACCAAACTGAGATGGGACCATGATATTAGGAAATTAGCAGGGATAACTTGGGCCCGCATAGCCAACAATAGACAACAAAGGGTTCAACTATAAAGAGAGTATGTGAGGGAGGCTACACCATGATTGGAAATGGTTGAATAAGCTGAAAATGATGATGATGATGATTTGTTTATGATAACGACATACAAAAAAAGTTAAAATTGTCGAAATTAACAGTACAAGTCATCAAAGTAAACATTTTATAATGTTGACATAAAAAAATAACACTCATTTTTGCAGCAGTACCAAGATGGCATGGCATCGTTTTGACCTAAACCAAAATTTAGGTCATTACATTACTAATCCAAGAAATATTCGCAAGAAGCGAGAAATTCTTTTTTTTTTCGATAGAATATTTCTTGAAGTCAAGCATTGCAAATTATATGTGGTTGAAGCACCACAATGTAAAATAGATGGAAGCCCGGGTTATCCACAAGGTACCTCGTTGGAAAAAGCGCAGATTTAAAGAGGTCGTATTCAGTATATAGACGTATTCAGTATTCGTATGTGGCAATAATAGAATCTTTAGCCCTCCAAGTACGGAAATGTCAACAATATGGCAACCATCGTTTAGCATATCGTTTAAAGCTTGATTTTCATGCGTCCGTTATTATCCGTTGATACGATCGATGATCCGACGCGCGACGGCGCTCTGATTGGTCATAGCGTTTTCGCGCCACTTTTCATCCGTAATTTTTTTACTCCATCCCGTCAACGGAGATCTTTCTCCAATAAAATTTACTTACTTACTGTGTCGGCGGTACGGCATCGGCACCCAGGTTTCGCTTCCATATAACATGGTGGGGATTATTATTGCTCGGTACACTGCAAGTTTCGTTTTTGTGCTCAAGTCATGATTGGAGAGAATCCTGTCTTTTAATTTCCAGAATGCTCTTGAGGCGCTACTAATCCTGTGCTGAAATTCAGAGTCAATATTGGCCTTTTCCGCAATGAAACTGCCGAGGTTACTGAATTCTGCTACCTATTCCAATAGCTCTTCTCCGATTTTTATAACATTGTTATGATTTTCCAGGGGAGTGCATATGATTTTAGTTTTATCGATGTTCAGCTTAAGGCCCAAAGTCTCGTATGCCCAGGTATAGGTATTCACCATTTCCTATAATTGCTGTAATGTTTTTGCAACTAGAGCGCAGTCATCAGCGTATTGAAGTTCTGTGATAAATTTTATATGTGTTTTTGCCCTGAGGCTTTTTATGTTGAACAGACCGCCGCGCCGCCATACCTGTATCTGACACCCATTCCTCTTTCCTGCAGTTTGCTGTCCACTATAATAAAGAGCGCTGCCATGCATATGTTGAATAGGAGAGGAGCTAGGACACATCCCTGCCTAACTCCTGTATTTGTCAGGAAGGGATCCATGATGATGATGTATTTGTCAGGAAGGGTCCATGAAGTCAGGAAGGGTCCACCTCAGTGATCCATGATGTGACACTCTCGACTTGTTATGGAGGCTTTTACACACTGTAAGAAATTTGTTGGGTACCCCGAACTTTTGCATAATTGCCCAAAGTGCATCTCGGTTTACAGAGTCGAAGGCTTTCGTTAGGTCGATGAATGCAACATATACCAATCACAACCAATAAAGTTAATATCGTATGGTCATACAACGAATGCATGAAAATAAAGTCACATTCTGACCTAAGTTAGAAAAGAAGACAGCAATGAGTGATGAGGTATCCTGTAAATTGGTCAAAGTGGTAGTACTTCAGCCAATACACTCTGTCTGATTGACGACAGGGCCGGCCAAAAAAAAATCATTATCGCCTGATGTTTCAAGATTTCTCTTACTAGTGTAAATCCGAGAAGAAAGCAGGACCTTCCTACTTGTAACACTGCAAGTTGGCTCTTTCGTAACGCGTTTTGTGTTCTGGTTGTTGGCCCACGTAGTTGCCGACAAATCCGAGAATAATTTTATTCCGAACAGCGCGGCACCGCGGCAATAAAATAAGAGGAAAAGGGCATTAAGTGGGCAAAGCGGAATTCGGTTAGGAGGCGGTGGTACAGTGAATCGACCTCTGGTTCGACCGTAGTAGAGGTACTGCCGTAGTACGACTGATAAAGTATGCGTTTCTTTACTACATACATTTCGTTTACTATAGTATACTTACTATATCGTAATTTAGTCATGTTATGTTTATTTTATTGCCTACTTGATTCGAATATGTGTACAGGGTATCCCAGACTGAGTGTGCATTAGAAATTTTTAGAGATCCAGAATATCTAGATCGGAGATTTTTTGCACATCATTATTTTACAACTAGATCTATCGATTAAAAATATTTTCAATATGGCGGCACTTCCGGAAATACCGGAAGTTGACAGCAACTTTTTTATTTTAAATAGGTGCCCCCGTTTTTTATTATATACTTAATTTTTCTATAAAATTCTATGAATATTGATGTTAAACACTCTATATACAATACTACAATACACATTAACCATTTTTGAGAGAAAAAAATATTTAAAATTTTTGGACGAAAAAAACTACCTGTCAAAAAAATTTGTATAGCCTAAAAGTCAAATTTAGTGATTACCACAGCCACTGTGACATAAAGAGAAAACATGTGGCTATCTATTTCAAACATTAAATTGTTCAAATGTCATATAATAACGTCGGTAGCTGTCATGGAATTGAGCGATTAAAAAATTATCATAAATCATTTTTTTCAAATGGAAACCCACTTTTTTATTTCTCGGTTAAAAAGGTTTTCCAATTCTAATTGTTCCTATACCTAAAATAAATCGTTTTTAAGTTATTTAAGATTTAGTTTGAAAACGTATATTTTTCTTGATTTTATCTAGCTCCCTTTGACATAGTGTCAAACAGTAAGACAATTTATTTCCATCTGTCAGAAAACGAATTATTTGAATTTCCTATATTATAAGTACTGCCTGCTTAAGACTTTGAAAAGTGTATTTATAAAAATATATCTAGTATTTTCGCTCTTTAGTGATATCTGATAGTTGATATTATTAATAATATACCGTATGATCGAAAAAAACATCGCAAAGTTTTTGGCTTTGAAATGATAATCGATAACATACTACTTTTTGAACAAAGTGTCACAATATGACATGGCCAGATCTATTGTTCTACATCACTTGATGTTTCAAATCATAGGCTACTGGTTAAAATCAAGAAAAATGTACGCCTTTAAAACTAAATCTTAAATAACTCAAAACAATTTATTTTAGTATAGTGAAAAAGAAACGAACTGAAAAGCCTTTTCACTAGTGAAATAAAAAAAGTGGGTTTCCATTTGAAAAAATTGATTTACGACAATTTTTTAATTGCTCAATTCCATGACAGCTACGGTCATTGTTATATGACATTCGGGCAATTTAATTTTTGTAATAGATAGCCATCTCTGCTCTTTATGACACAGTTGCTGTGGTATAATCCATAGATAAAAGAAAATAATCTTCTATTAAGATAGATATGAAACTTAATAGTAAAATTTTGGGTCAAAGCGCCCCTCCGTGTTCTTAGTAGAGACTACGTTTAACCCAGCGCCTTCGCCTTTTCTGCTGTAAATATTTTGTTAATGTTTATATTTGATTTCAAAGGATTTAGTTTTAAAGTTACACTGATATAGTAGTATATCAGAGTAACTTTAATAAAACATAAGAATATATATATTTTACAGTTTATTAAATATAAATTTTGACTACAAGGTAGAAAGTAAATCACAATATTTGATAAAACTTATAAGTATGCCATTTTTACAGTTAATAAATAATAAAACTATTTCTGACTATGATATTTAAAATTTAGATAGATAGAATATTAAAAACATACTGGGGGTATTTGCAGACGCCCAAATTCAATAAAACCAAAATTTTTCCTGCGAAAATCGGGCTTTTTCACAGAAAAGGTATTTTTGATTTATCAACAATCATTGTCAAGTTGACAATATACAGGGTGTTTTCTAATTAGTCTAAAAAATTGTGGTGTGATTCCTCATGTGTTCTTAAAACAATTTACCCAATTTTTATATAACCATTGGGTCTAATGTACTTTCTTTCTGATCTACAAGGTGTTAAAAATTAAAAAAAAATCGATATTTTGCCTAACATAAATGGTACACTACTGCTTTTTTAAGGAAAATATATTTTTTTCTTGACTGGCCATCCTTTTTTAACAAAATTGATCTTTTGAGTTTTTCTTGTTCATTAAACGGTTGCCGAGAAAAAAATAAATATACTTATTAAGAGCCCGCCGTTTCTAACGATTTTTTATTTTTTAGATTAATTAGGAAACACCCTGTATATGCATATCACAGGCAACCAAATAAACTAGTAACCTCTAAAAATTATTTTTCCTACCACTAGCGACATACCGTGTTTTTAGTGAGTACTAAATTATTTTATCAAAATTTCACCATATAAGTTTCCAGGCAATGGTATAATCACCAAATTTGACGTTTAGCTATACAAATTTTAGGTAGTTTTTTTCGTTCAGAAATTTTAAATATATTTTTTCTCAAAAACGATTAATGTTAGGTATAGATTGTTTAATATCAAAATTCATAAAATTTTACAGAACATTTAAGTATGTACTAAAAAATGGGGGCACCCATTTAAAATAAGAAAGTTGCTGTCAACAAGTGCCGCCATATTGAAAATATTTTTAATCTCGTTCTGAAACAATGATGTGCAAACAATCCCCGATCCGTATATTGAGGTTCTCTAGAAACTTCTAATGTTCAGCCTGGGACATCCTGTATATCAGGATATGTGAGCATGAAATACAATGTAACATTAAAAATCTATTAAGACTGGAACTACTTCAAAAATTGTATTATTCTGGTTGTATTACCTCTTAATTCCTTTATGCTTTGACCAACAGAAAACGTTAATAAACAGCTTAATGTAATAGCGATGCCAAGGCTATCCGATCCGTTGTTTTTTCTCGATCGTACGGTAGACATTTCTATGTAAATCCGAGATTCCGATAATCCGTGGGTTCTCTCCTGAGACAGCTGGTCGTTGGACGACGTCGTGGGTGCGAGACAGACACCACGCACACGCGCTCGAAAACGCCAAGTGAAACGCTCCATTCCTGCTGTTACCGATTTCCTCTGCTCTGCGGTTCGAGTGGAAAATAGGCCGCTGTTCGACCGGTAATGTAGTCGCAAATACACCTTTTCATAGCCGCATTAATAACAGAAAGATGTATACTGTGTTGTATAACGTACCTGGTCGTTCAAAAATGTTCTTCTTCTTCTTCTTAAAGTGCCAAGCAGATTCCTGCGTAGGCGACCGTCCATTTGCATCCTGTCAGATTTCTCTATTTAAAGCAGCATTTTGGAGAGACATAAAGTCATGTATTCCCGTCCATTGTCGAATGTTCCTGAGCCATGAAAGTTTTTTTCTTCCTATTCCCCTTTTTCCTTCGATTTTTCCTTGTAGGATAAGACGTTGGAATTCATAACGAGGACCACGCAGGATGTGTCCCAAATAAGACGTCTTTCTTTTCTTAATGGCGTCGAATAGTTCACGGCTAGTCAGACCGGCTTTTCCAAGGACTTCTTCATTTCTTACCAGGTCTGTCCAAGGGATTCTAAACATTCTTCTAAGAGTCCACATTTCAAATGCCTCCAGTCTGTTTATCGAGGTTACTTTAAGAGTCCAGGCTTCGACACCATACAACAAGACGGACCAGACATAACATTTAACCATTCTATATCTGAGTTGAAAGCTGAGATCATTATTCGTTAGGAATTTTTTAAGTTTAAGAAAAGTTGATCGAGCTTGTTCAATTCTGCTTCTGATCTCGACTTCTGGATCCCATCTGTTTGTAACGAGGCAGCCTAGGTATTTAAATTTAGTGACTTCCTCTATTAGAATGCCGTTTAGATATAAAGGGGTGGCAGGGATGTTATTTTTGCTAACCACCATAAACTTGGTCTTCTTTGAGTTAATTTTTAGGCCCAGGTGCTCACTTTTCTCCTGAACCATATGCAGAAGTGCTTGAAGGTCGTCAGCGTTGTCTGCCAAGATTACTGTGTCATCGGCATATCTAATATTATTGATTGGGATGCCATTTACTCTTATACCAATTGTACACATTGACATTACCTCGGCAAACGCTCTTTCTACATACAGGTTAAATAGCATAGGTGAGAGAATACAGCCCTGCCTTACCCCTTTCTTTATTTCAATGTCTTCGGTGGTTTTAAAATTTTGAAGCCTTACTTCGGCAGTTTGGTTCCAGTACAGGTTAGCTATTATTCTGATATCTTTATTGTCTAGTCCTAGGTCTTGCATGTATCTTATCAACAGGTCATGTTTCACATTGTCGAACGCTTTTTCGTAGTCAATGAACACCATGAATACATCCCTTCCCCGGTCGAGGCAGTTCTGGACCAGTGTTTGTAGACTAAATATAGCTTCTCTCGTGCCAAACCCATTTTTAAATCCAAACTGACTGTACCCACTGGCTGCTTCACATTTTTTGTATAGCCTAGTATGTAGGATGCGTAAAAAGAGTTTTAAAAAATGGCTCATGAGGCTTATCAGTCGGTAATCCCTACATAATTTTGCATTGGCCGTCTTTGGAAGAGTGATGAACGTGGATCTCAGCCAGTCTTTAGGGAGTTGTCCGGTGTCATATATGATGTTGAAAAGCTTGACTAATTTTTTCATGTTATTTTCGTTTAGCATGTGTATAGTCTCTGCATACATATCATCTGGCCCGGGAGCTTTGTTGTTCTTCATTAGTTTCATGGCATATCTTACTTCACTCTCCAATATGCTCGGTCCCTCCGGTATATTGTTAATAACTTCGGGCGTACTCTGCGTTCTGTCGTCACTGAAAAGGCTGGACACGTATGATTTCCAGGTTTCCTGTAACTCGTCTGGGTCTATGATCGGTTCGTTTTGATCATTTCTAAGAGTGGTTGTAGGTCTTTTGTTGTAGATACCAGCAATTTCTTTTACTTTTTTGTGTAGATGAAAACTGTCCCCCAGACGAACAAAGTTTTCAGCCTCCTCGCAACGCTCCGTTAGCCATTTCTCTTTTGCCAATCTTATCTCGTTTCGAACTCCTCTTTGATAAGAAGTATAGCCATCACGGTCTCCACTGACTTTGCATTTCCTGCGATTCTCCATTAGTTGTAAGATATTCTCTGTCATCCATTCATTCTTTGCTGTGACTCTTGGTTGCAGAAGAAATGCATTATTTGCTGTTTTGAATGATTCTTTGATGCTCGACCACATTTCTTCAACGTCTTCTGAGTTTGAGGAATTAGTCAGTTGGTCATTTAGATGCTGCTCAAAGCTGGATTTCGTATCGGCATCCTTAAGTAGTTTTGGGTCAATTCTTTTGGTGGCTTTCTTTTTCTTGCTTTTTGATAATCGCAGTTTGACATTAGCGCATAACGGATTGTGATCTGATTCTATGTCGGCTCCGGGTAGTGTGGTGGTTTTGGTTATCGTATTTCTGAATCTCCGGTTTATTAAGATGTAATCTATTTGATTGCGAACTATATGTTAAAGAGCTCAAATTTTGGTTACTTACTGTCGTTATTCGCTGACGAGTATTTAACACGCATGAGAAAATGGTTACACAAGGCGTTTTCTTTCATGAGCTTTTCTGTGATTGAAAAGCCCGATACATGATGATATCTCTCTTCCGCACTCCGACATTCAAAAATCTCATTACTTTGTTGCCTCTTTACTTTTTGGTTGTCGTTGTTAACTGAGTTTATTCTCCTCCATTGCGTTCTATTGTGCGCTGCTTCCTCCCACTGATGCTGCATACTTATCCCCTTTAAGTTTTCGTGGAAAATATCCTTGTATCTTTTGAGTTGTCCACCCTGTTTCCTCTTAATCTCTACAAGTTACCCTCAGTTTTGGTTAGTTTTTGTATAACAAACAGTTTAAAACATTCAAAATTGAAAGGGTGTTGTTAGTAGTCCTTATTATTCGGGAGGCTACTCAGCTAATAGTTGATGAGATCTGTCATGCACAAGTTAATTCACCGTCAGCAGCCCATTAGCCTAGGGTTGCCAACCGTCCTCTATTCCAGAGGACAGTGTTCTTTTTGATCGCGCTGTTCTTTTTCCTCTTACGTATTGAAAATGCCAAAGGCCAGTATTACACTATCAAATTTATTTATCAAATATTTTATTTTATCAAAAAATTTGACAGTGTAATGCGTTTGATTTTTAAAAACTTTGTATATTAACACTGTCGTATTTTTATCAAATATCTTTTATAAAAGATCTTTGATAAAGAAATTTGATAGTGTAATACCGTAACCACCGTAATAACGGTGATCTCGTTATTATTATCTCGTTATACAGGGTTGTTCACCACATACGACACGGAATATTGTAGCTAAACGATTAGATTTTTACAAATAGTAAGTTTTGGGTTCGTTGAAGGACTATTAGAGCTACAATTTAAAAATATTTTTACAATATACAGAGTGTCGCGAATAAATAAAAAATATCATAGTTGTATTTTTTTAAATGGAACACCCTGTATATTATTACATTTTTAGTTTCTACGATTAAAATGAAGATAAATTTGATTAAGGTTTCTAAATATTTACTGAAGTTTATTTATTGATGAGATATTGTATTGCAATAATAAATAAAATACTACTTTAATAATTATTAGCTTTAAACGGCAATAACTTGTTTAATTTAAATGGAACATCTTGTATATTTTATGAGAATCAGATGCACAATTTAATTGTCTATCAAATTGTTTTATACCATTTTTACCTATCTCTTCAAGTTTCCGTACAAAATGCATTTTCTTGTAATTTAGAACGCATTTGTCAATATACCCATGGAATACTGACATTTTAGATAATTTTTAGAGTACAGATACTAATATTGTTGATATAGTTCGTTTATTTCATTAAAAAATAAAAAAACTGTTTAAATATTTGTTAAAGAGGACCAGTTAATATGATTCCAGTATTCAAACTACATTGACTGTTTGCGCTGATTAATAATAATTATTGCTCCAAATACTAAAAAACTGAATTATGTATGTGTATTAGACAGTGTAGTAAAAAAACTAACACCTTAAAAATTATATTTCAGTTTTTGACAAATGCTTATTTCAGAGACGTTCATTTTCATAACTTATTATTATATTGATTTCTGATTCAAATCCACATTTATTTAGAATAATTTATTAATGAACACAATTAAGTATGTAATTAATTAGTATTTGGGCGGAAATACTGGTGGTATATTTAATTAATGGTATACTCTTTTATAAAGATTTAAATAGTTTTCTTTTTGCATACAAAATGTTTTGCTAAAAACGATAATATTACTAGCCTGTACATTTTGTACATTTGTTGTTTTAAAAACAATATAAAATGTCAATATTCCATGGGTATATTGATAAATGAGGTCTAAATTATGACAAAATGCATTTTCTACGAAAACTTGAAGGGATAGGTAAAAAGTGGTATAATACAATTTGATAGACAATTAAATTGTGCATCTGATTCTCATAAAATATACAGGGTGATCCATTTAAATTAAACAAGTTCTTGCCATTTAAAGCTAGTAATTATTTAAAATACATTTTTAAACACTCTGTATAAGGTAGTATAATTTTTATTATTGCAACACAATAACTGATCAATAAATAAACTTCAGTAAATATTTAGTATTAAAAACTTTGATACCCTCGGAGAAATGAAGCCTTAAAATTTATACTGCAATTTCACAAAATTGAAAATATTTCAAAAACGGTAAGGTTTAAGTGTAATAAACCTTAATCAAATTTGCCTTTATTTTAATCGTAGAAACTAAAAATGCAATAATATACAGGGTGTTCCATTTAAAAAAATACAACTTTGATATTTTTTATTTATTTGGGACACTTTGTATCTTGTACTGCAATACTCCGTGTCGTATGTGGTGAACAACCCTGTATATTATATCTCGTTATCGATCACCGTTATTACTGTGGTTACAGTAATACTGGTCAAACTCAAGATCTAAAAAATATAATCCATAATCCTTATAAAATTGTTAATCTGACAACAATGTGTCTTTCGTTACTCCCACTCGTTCCCACTCTCCAATGTTTGTGGATTCGAAAAATATGTTTAGCTTTTTTATGTTTACTTACCCTTAGCTAATGTTTCAAAATAAAAAGTTTTGTAGAAAATTTGTTTTATTTTACCAAGTTATGAGTATAAATATTTTTAAGAATGTAAGAAAGATCATCCTCCGCATAACATTTAGATAACTTTTGGTGGGATAACTCGAGCGAAAATTCAATAGCAATATTTTATCAGTATTTTTGGTAAAATATCTTCAAACAACAGATTGTTCTTTTGATTGGGACCGCATTGTTAATTATAGGACTATATACGACGTTATATGTTACGTAACTGTGTGACAAAATTTTACCACCTACATCGACTACAAGGTATAGCATTAACAACAAATTACAAACTAAGTTTCTAGACTTTTTAAGACTTTTAGACTAAGATAGAAGTGGAGAATGTAACCTTAAGATTAGAAGAGGACCACAATAGATTTCAAAAGGTGCAATGATTTAAATCAACTTGGATTTAAATCAAGAATTAAATCGTGATTTAAATCAATGTTTTTTTTTTATTTTAATCATGGATTTAAATAAAAAAATATCAACTTGTTTAAAAACTTATGATAAATTTAAAAATAACTGTAAAAGTTATGACAAGATAGAATAACTTTTGGGTACCCGGCGGCGTGGCGTAGAGGTACAGCTCTCGTCTACCAATTTGTGTAAATTACCAAGGTTGTGGGTTCAAATCCTACAGCCGGCATTTCATCAGCCGACTATTTTTATTAAAAATAGAAATAGTTTGGGTACCTAGTAGGTCGACTCAGCCTTAAATGAGTACTTGGGATTCACAATCCTGAGGTAAAAATAGGCGGTTTAAGCGCAATACTAGCCACATTACCTTCCTTGTATACCGAACGGCTCTACTATGGCAAGCTGTACCTTGCTACTCCCAAGCTATAAAAAGTATTCCTATAACAAATATATGTATCTGTCACTGTAAATGTCCGAAATGTGGTAAAACCTAGGTTCCTCGAAATGCGGTAAAACCTAGGTTTTACCGCATTTCGAGTTGGTTAGCGTGGATATTTGGGGGGTGTTAATTCATTGGTAAATCCTAGGTTTAGCGCGCTTATCCTAAGTTTTACCGCATTTCGAGTTGGTTAGCGTGGTTATTTGGGGGGTGTTAATTCATTGGTAAATCCTAGGTTTAGCGCGGTTATCCTAGGTTTTACCGCATTTCGGACACATTTATAGTAACATATCTATTCATCAAATACAAAGTTACACTTGCTGTTGTAACGTTTAACAACATAAACACATATACCTACTTAATGCTTAATTATCTATTCATCTATTAAAATGTTGGACCGATTTTTGAAGTTATTTCGTGTGAATCCATTATACCGTATGAAAAAACCGGCGTCCAGTTGGCTGGGAAATGACAAATGACGAACCCATATAATGTATGGGAGGAAGTTAAAAATTTTAAAAAATCGTTACTCCTAAATTACAGTAGCTAGCGAAATGCGGTTTTCAATTTAAGATTTGGAATAATATTTGCAACAAAATTTGTAATGACATCAAAATCAGTCAAAGTCGCAGTTTTTGATATAAAAAAAATTGGTTCCTTTACTTTGAAACTACCAGAACTGCCTACCAACTTTTTATTAACATATTTTAGTATGGGCGACTATACGTGCCTCCCGGCGCCAATTTTTTACTAAAAGATAGCTAATTGGCTCTTCTAAAAACTGTCGTCGCCGGATTTTTTGTTTTTCCTTTAATTAAATAAATAAAAAGTATTTTTTTCCTGATGTCGTGGCGGATGCGCCAGGCTTCAACTAGTAGATAATAAATACTTTAAAATAGATGTAGTAAACAAATTTCCTGGGCAAATAAAAAATCTAATTGCTTTATTTTCACGTCGAAAGGAAATCGCCAATTATCATTTTTATTTTTACACTTGGCCGATAACGGGAATTTTTAAAAATAATAAAAAACTTAAAAATAAACCTGTCCAACGCGCGAGTGGGTCGCGAAAAAAACTATTATTAGAAAAAACTAAATTACAAAACAATATCGCAAACAAACGTAAACCCATTGATCCGGTCACATGCGGACTGCCTACTATCCGGTTGAGTGGCAGGCTGTACTGGACAATTATGGACAAATAAGCCTGTAAATATAATAAGGCCCTCCCCACACGATTCGATTAGTTTGTAAAGCGGTTTTGTTAACGATTTCAAACGGGTTACATGTACGGCTATGATGCAATCGGTGTACAATTAGTGATTGTATTGACAGTTGGAGTCTGCTTTAGAACGAGAAGATGCATGAAATGTTCTGTGTTTTATGGAAAAAAATATTTTTTTTATTTCTGTTAATAAACTCGCCAGCAAAATTAACGCATAATCGTATATTGTCTGTATTTTAGATCAGTTATATTGGCCAAAAATCACTTCTGTTTATTATTTCTTGCTGAGGCGATCCTTCTTTTAAGAATTTATCAATATTTTTTATAAGTTCCCAAAACATGTATATTCGCTGAAATGCTCGAAGTCGTTTATTTTATCATAGATCATTTTATTTGAGTGCGCGGCTGTTGTCTGTTAAACACTTAAATCAGTAAAATGTCATATTCATGTCTCATATTCTCATTAAAACAAGAGAAATCATATTTCATTTATCGAAATCTAGCAGTATTGAAAATATTGCATTTTTTAAGACTCACTCTATACCAGGTGCGTCTCAAAAGTGGCTCACCCCTATAACTTTTTTATTTTTTTCAGATAAAAAAACGAGATTTGTATTTAAAAAATAATTGTATTTATTTGTTTCACCCCTTCACGGGGGTGAATTAAAAAAATATTTCACAATTCGTTTTCAGATCTTTCAAAAATTCAAGTTTTTAACAAAACTTCGTATATAAGGCTTATTTTCTTACTGTTAAACCCAGTTGATAAGTAATTCTTCTCTCGGCCATTCAAATCTGTCTGCCATATGTTGTGTAGCCGAGAGAGACTAGCGGGTGGCTGTGGCGCATTCCACGCCACTGCACTTCCGGTTTGGCGCGTTTTTATTTTTGGATCCCATTGAAAACGGCGCGAACGCAAAAGAGTCGAACGCATCCGCCCAAAAACCGGCAAGAGAAAGGAGGAAACAGTGGAGAAACGTTACGATTTGCGAATTCAGTTTCGCGCGTAGGCGTTCTTTCCGGCGATATTTCCAAGTTCATCGAAGAAGCTATGCACCAGAAATAAAAAGAAAACCTGCAAAACGGTAAATATTTCACAGGCGAGAAATAAAATTTATTGCGAATCTTCAATATAACATAGTTGTAGAAAAGTGATTGAATTCTCAATGCTTCCGGAAGTAAAACAATTCACAAATTTCTCAATCATCGGAGATATTGTAAATGATAACACTTAAGCTTCATCCAGAACCTCGCAATTAGTGGTTTCAATTACACTTTATACTTTTTAGTTTTCGACCATTCACAATATTTAAAAAACATAATTAATAGTTATTTTTATACAAGGCGATAATGCAATTTTATCGTCGTGTATAAAACAATATTTTTTTCCATAGCGAGTTACGTTTTAAAAAATATTCAGAAATTATTATTTCAAGGAATTTATTACGAGTGGAAAAAATATTGTGCCGGGTTGGCGTTGGTTTCTATGTAATTTGACAAATAAATAAAGTCTGTCTCTTTAGTTGTCAGTTTTGAGTAAATATGTTTTAATTCTCTTTGGTGTCGATTGCTGATTGAATTGGAGCCAGAAATGGCTAAAACGAAATAAGTAAATTATCAACAGATATTCAGGCTGAGGCGACAAACGCCATATCCAAACTACTTCCGTTTAAATCCCGAATAACTTATGAAAAGGAATACAAAAATTTTCAAAAATTGAAGCAATTAAAAAACGTGCCAGAAGAAATAAAGTTTTTAACCTATTCTCGCTGTTAAAGTATCATTTAATTTACCCTCGCTGTTAAAGTACTGTTTTATCTACTATTTTTGATAGATATAAAGCAATTTTAACAGTTGCTATGGAAAAAAAATTAATAGAATATGCTAGCAATAGCTTGCGTTAGTCAGTTGGATCCACAGAGAAAGACTAAAACAATCAACTTTTGATTTTTGACAATTACTCTTGACGGATAATCAAATGCCAAAATGACATTTCTCGTAAATTTGAGAGTATAATTAGTGGAAAAGTTAAAAGTTTGATAACTTTTTTCGTTCTTCTTCGTTATGAATTTCCAATTCGGAAACATTGAACTTCCAATTCGTTTGAATTGGAAGGTAAGGATAATAAAAGAAATGAGAGCCAGAAATCTGAGTGAGAGACAATGGAATGACTGAATGACGTGGAAGTTATATGGAAGTTAGGCATCGAACAACGCCTCCAAACGTTCTAACACTGAAATATTATTATTATCTTCGGTAAGTCTAGAATGTAGAATGAGTAAGAGAGAGGTTAATCACCGCGACGTTAAAGATCCATTGTGATACAGTCTATTATAACTCGAGAAACAAGGGGATCTTCCTGTTGTAAGGAGGACAGAGTATTTCCCATCCTCCGCTGGACAACAGATTTCCATCTTCCGAGGAGTGCTTCTCCGGTTGGGGTTTAGCCCTCGGTGCCCTTCACAGTCGATAAGCTTGTCTTCTGCTGAGGTACTCGTGAGGTGGAGCTTGGAGGATCTGTCTCCATTTTCTCCACCACTTTAACTTGGTATCTCCTACCTGATACCGGTGTTGTCCCGAATCTATAATATAGGATATATCCCTTTTTTTCTATTCTACTTCTAAGGAAGACGAGAATACAACGGGTTGCCCCCTGGTGTTCAAAGCTTGGGACCTGTAGAAGCTAGTCATCTGTCTAGCTACGCATCCCTTTGACCAGGTCCCGCCATCATAGGATTTAGGTTTTTGGTGAGGTTGTCTCCTCTTGGTCCAGGCGGTTAAGCTAAGACCCCGTGGTTCATGACCACAGAGAGTAGAGTGTGCCTGGTACCACGGACACGGTAGTCCCAAGCCAGGAACAAGACAGTGAGATGCTCTTAGACCCAGCTAAAGTGCTAGAGGGAATTCCCCCTATTACCTGACTAGGAGCTTCCCCACCATCGACAAGGTCTCGCATCTCCTATAGAGGAAGATTATCTTCGGTTAGTCTATCTTTTATACATGTCGAAGGATTTTGCTGAAGTTCTTATTCCAATCTTTAACCCGGACAGCAGCAGTGACCGGATATTGCAATTTAGGTGAATGTTTTTATAGGATTTTTTCTTGCATTTTTTTCACTCGCCTTGTTGTATAGTACGTTTCGGTCGGATGTGCATACGTAACCTACTCTCTGCGGTCCGGGTCGGCGATTTTGTTTTCCGAGTCCGGCCGCTGCCCAAACCTGTTTCTTTTCGTTTTTTCCATGGCGTGGCGCGCGATCTTTAATATTCGTTTCGCGTCTCGATTTCGATGCGTCCGATCGGGCCATTGTTGTTTCTCGGCCGAGATTTCCGGCAACCCGAACAGGAAACGGAATGTTTTTAAGGGTCACGACGACGGACGCTGCACTATAAAAATAACAACACGGTTTGCAACACTGTGGAAGTCGGAGATATCGATAGCTTTAATAAATAGAACTTTATTGTTCAAAAAGCCAAAATAGCTTCATCGACAAAGCATTTATAAAACAAACAAAAGCACAAAACATATACAAATAAAAAAATATATCATACAATTCAAAAAAATTTACGTCATTAAAATCACAAATAGAACATACATACGAGGATGGTCTGAAAAGTTTCCGGCCTCAACGTGAAGATGGCAGCACTCGTAGATAAAAGCTAGTGAATTTTCATTGTTCATCTGTTGACAGTTATTCACCAAAGTTTCAGCCATTTTGGATGCGCAGTTGTTATGTAACAGTCGTTTGAGTGAGTTGATGTCAGTGTTTTTGTGAAAATGGACAAAATCGAGTATCGAGCTGTCATTAAATATCTGGTTTTGAAAGGCAATACGCCTACACAAATTAAATATGAGTTGGATTCTGTGTATGGGGACTCTGCACCATCATTTACCACAGAATTTTAGGCAGCTGAATTTAAACGTGGCCGTAAGAGCTTGGGAGACGATGAACGTTCGGGACGTCCAAAAACTGCAACTACCGACGATAACATCGCTAAAGTTCACCAAATGGTACTAGACGACCGCCGAATTAAAGTGAGAGAGGTAACAGAGATTATGAACATATCAAAAGAACGTGTTTGTCACATATTAAATCAAGAATTAGGCATGAGAAAGCTGTCCGCGCGTTGGGTGCCGTGTTTGCTCACGTTAGACCAAAAGCGTGTTCGTATGAACATTTCCAACGCTATGTTAGCGCAGTTTAGGCGCAATAAATCCGAGTTTTGGAGTCGATTAATTACTGTAGATGAAACTTAGATACACCACTATACACCAGAAACAAAAATACAGTCCAAACAGTGGACGGCAAAGGGAGAACCGGATCCAAAAAAAGCAAAAACTGTTATTTCGGCTGGGAAAGTGATGGCGACTGTTTTTTGGGATAGTCATGGAGTTATTTTAATTGATGATCTTCAAAAAGGAAAAACCATCACAGGAGCATACTACGCATCATTACTTGACAAGCTAAAAGCAGAACTTACGGAAAAATGGCCTCATTTACAGAATTTACAGAAAAAGAAAATCCTGTTTCACCAAGATAACGCACCGTCTCACACCTCAGCGGTTGCCATGGCGAAAATCCACGAATTACGGTTTGAACTGCTTGACCATCCGCCTTACTCACCAGATCTAGCCCCTAGCGACTTCTTTTTGTTCCCTCATTTAAAAATTGCGCTCGGATGACAGAGATTTCCATCCAAACCAAACCACTATTTTGCAGAGAAAAACGCCGGGTACTATTTGGACGGGTTACAGAGATGGGAGCATCGCTGGTAAAACTGTGTAGAGTTACAAGGGGACTATGTTGAAAAATAAAATAAAATATTCAGAAAAAATGTCTTGTATCTTTGTTAGGTCGGAAACTTTTCAGACCACTCTCGTACATACAGTATCAATAAAAATTTTACAATTTTAAAATTGTAAATAGTTATAATCACTTAATAGTTATTATAAAATATTAAAACTAGACTTTTAACCAGTGTGTGAGATGATCAGAATTTTAAAATTCACAATTGTTTAAGATTAAACATCAACAAAAAAGTCGTTTACTCTGCATACAGGGCTCTCTCCAGTAAGTATGATTTCAGAGCTTTGCGAAATGCGGGAAAAAATGAAAGAGACTTGATATCCAAAGGCAGATAATTGTTCATTTTTTGGCATTATATAGTATTGAGCCTTTAACTAGTTCTGAGCTCGGGATTGGCAGATAAAGATCGTGCTCCGCATTCCTAAGCGGATAGTTGTGAGGTGGCCTTTCGGGAACTTGTGTATTAAGCAAACGAATTCAAATATGAATAAAAAAGGAAGAGTCAGTATTTTGAAATTTTTAAAGAAATTCTGGCAGTGAGTAAATATTGAAACTCTCTTTTGAAGTTTGAAAATACGATCAAATTTTGTCGCGCAGCAAGTAATCCCCGGAATGGAAGAGCATAACGGAGATGCGATTCAAAAAGAGCATAATAGACTATTCTAGAGGTTGATAAGTTAAGTTCCTTAGAAACTGATCTTAGCGCAAAACATGCAGCGCTAAGAAGCGCTAACTAGTATCGTCCGCAGAGATGCAGATTTTACCGCTAAAGTCTAGATTTGCAATGTCGTTGATAAACACCAGAAACAAAACAGGGCCTAGTACTGAACCCTGAGGGACACCCCATTCTATATAGGCTTGCAAGAAGACAGACGTATCAATCCTCACAAGCTGCATTCGGTTGCCAAGAATGACTTAAGCCATTCGAGTCATACTCGAGAAAGTATTTTGTATGTTCTTTAACTCACACATTTAAAGGTCCTAACTTCCTAACTAAGTTAGGATGGGCCTAACGGGAAAACCTGAAGAGATATATGGGAAGTTATAACAATATACCTTATTGTTTTTTTTCCTAGATCCAAGAAAGGAAAAAAGCTCGGAAATAAGTTAGTTTTTGTAGTTGAAGATTAGTTTACTAAGTATCCGCAAATTATGCCGTTAAGAATTAATGCCCTAAAAATTTTACGCTTGAATGAGGACGATGTATATATTTTTTTGTGGTAATTGTCCAGAGTTCTTAAGTCCCTTGTTTAAACATTTATGTAGATTGTAGATGTAAAATTGTATGAGTGGTGGGGGAAAGTTAATCACCTGACTTTATAGATATGATGTGTCCCCCTTTCTTGACTTATAACTCATCATACAGTCTCAAGGCTTGAACAAAAGCCAATATCTGAAACGGTTTTACAGAAGATAGTTCTCTGTGTCCGATAACAGTCGTAGCCGTAGCAAACTTTATGGCACGAATGGTTGTCGTCTCGGCGCACTCATGTGTTCTGGTGGTTTTTCCATGTTTCCCACAGAATATATATTTGACATTGTTACTTAGGATCAGTTCATTTTTCATCCGAAGATTCTTACATAAAACAATGAACGTCTTTGATTCTTCTCTGTCGTAAGTCCTAAAATCTTTATGTAAGCAGTATAAGTTTTTGACAAGTTCTTATTCTTCTAAGTCTCTAGCCCTTCTAGACGCTTGTTCTTCTTCTAAATATTCCTCGAACTATCGGTCGTGGCAAAAAAGGTACAAGAAAAAGAAAAGGGGAAAATAAAAGAAACGAAGGGTATATCATCACGAATCGTTATGAAGAAGAGTTCGCTATCGCCATCGTCTGCATCTAACCTAAGATATTATTACCAGCCTCTCTTCTTTCTTCTCCATATACGACTTACGATTCACCAGAACGCTGCAGGTATAAAATCGGTGTATGGATGTGTGTGTGTGCATATATGAATCTTATATTCGAATGAACGGAATATAATAAAGCCGGGTTGGTTCTACTATGTGCGCTTATAGGCCGGAAACGTGTGAATATTAATAAATATTTATAGATATTCTTCACTTAGATTCCCTTTTATGGATTTAAATTACGCTATTTTACAAGGTTTTATTTACCTTGCCGTGTTAGTTGTAGATGTAGATTGTATAGGAGGGGAGAAGCTAATCACCTTTCTATTGTGTCCATTTTTTTTGAGTTATAACTCATCATACAGTCTCAGGGCTTTGATAGAAACCAGTATCTGAGACTGTTTTATAGAGGTTATCCGTCGTACCAAAGTTTATGCTATGAATGGTTATCGTCCCGGCGCACTTAGTGATGAGGTGTTCTGGTATTTTCCCATTTTCCTCAAAGAATCAACATTTGCCGTTGTTTCTTAGCTTCAATCTTAGTTACAATCCGAACCAACCAAAATAAATAAACAAGACTCTTGCGGTCTTGCATTTTTCACGTTTATATGATAGAAGAAATTACATATTTGTTCAAAATTATTGTTATTAGTGCGCTCTAGTTGCAAAAACGTTACGGCAATTACAAGAAATGTTGAACACATATACCTGGGCATACGAGGTTTTGGGCCTTAAGCTGAATATCGATAAAACTAAAATCATGTGCACTCCCCCGGAAGATCACAACAATGCTATAGAAATCGGAGAAGAACTATTGGAATATGTAGCGGAATTCAATTACCTTGGCAGTTTCATTCTGCCAGTTTCATTCTGCCTCAAGAACATTCTGAAAATTAAAAGACAGGGTTTTCTGCAATCATGACTTGACCACAACGAAACTTGTATCGAGTAATAATAATCCCCACCATGTTATATGGAAGCAAAGCCTGGGTGCCGCCGGCACATAAACGCAGTAAGCAAGTTGTAACAGATACACCTTGTTAAGAATCAGATGGCCATGTCTCATACGTATCGGTCGCTGAAGAAGCTACCTGCGAGAGCGCTGAAGTCATGATTACTAAACTCCGCTTAAGATGGGCTGGTTGCGTATGCAGCATGCAAGAAGGCCGCCTACCAAAATCTCTTCTTTACGGTGAGCTTGTAGACGGTAAGAGAAAACCGGGTGAACAATTCAAAAGGTACAAAGTAGTGATGGGATCACTCGAGCGAAAATTCGCTCGAGTACTCGATTATTGAAATAACCGACATCGCTCGATTATGAATGAGCGATGCAAGTGACGAGTACCAAGCGACGAACGCAAGCGATCCTAGAATGTAAATAAATTGAAATCCGATTTTAATGTGTACTCGATAAAAAGCCGAGCGAATTTTCTACATACATTGCAGGTAGCAAATTTATACGACGCCGTATATACCGGGTGCGTCTCATATTACCTTGGCTCACCCCTATTACCTTTTTATTTTTTTTAGATAAAAAAATGAGATTTGGTATGTTAGTATATGACATAAATTAGGATTGATTGACGTATTCAACTGTTTTCTGTCACTTCCTGTTTCATTGGAAATGACTACAATTTTTGATTTTTAAATGGCACCCTCGGTATTTTTTTTTTACTTTATTCGATAGAAAATGACATTCTAAATAGAATGACGTATTATATGTCAACTTTTGACATATTCGCTTAAAAACAAATTGTATTTTAAATTTCAATCTAGAGTGCCATGGCTGTGTTAAAAACACTAATTTTTAATCAAGGAGCCTTGGAAAAATAGATTTGATCGTCATGTTTTTAGTGTCTTGCCCTGGCCGGTTAAAAGATGCCCAAATCGTATTTTTGATCATATCTCACGGATTGATACCACACACTTGGTATTTCGATTCAAATTGTCGTTATGAACCGTATGCTACAATTTCAAATAAACCATATGCGAAAATGTCATAAGTTGACATGTTAGATGTCATTCTATTCAGAGTGTGATTTTTTACCGAATAAAGTAAAAAAATACCGAGGGAGCAATTTAAAAATCAAAAGTTGTAGTCATTTCCGGTGAAACCGGAAGTGACCGAAAACAATTGAATATGTCAATCAATCCTAATTTATGTCATATACTAACATACCAAATCTCGTTATTTTATCTGAAAAAAAAAAAAGTTATAGGGGGTGATCCACTTTTGAGACGCACCCGGTATATTTATCCGTTGCGTATCTGAGAGACAAAATTTTACGGCCTACATCGACAATGCTTCGAAATAAACTAAATCAGGCGATCAAGCGAATCGCTCGCCGCTTACTACTTGCCGTTCATTACCGAAAGAATATGTGCCCTGCGCACGCAGCTTACTGCTTGGCACTTGGCGTTAACGAGTACTTACAACGTGCCAAGGACAAAAAACCGTATTTTTAAATATGAGCGATATTCCGCTCGAGTGATCACTCGGTTATTGCAATCGCTTGATACTCGAGTACTCGATTATTGAAATTAATCGGTTTTTCCCATCACTAGTACAAAGATATTTTCCACGAAAACTTAAAGGGGATAAGCATGCAGAATCAGTGGGAGGAAGCAGCGTACAATAGAACGCAATGGAGAGGAATTGTAAACTCAGTTAACAACGACAACCAAAGAGCAACAAAGTAATGATATTTTTGAATGTCCAGAGTGCGGAAGACAGATAACATCAAGTATTGGGATTTTCAGTCACAGAAAGCTCATGAAAGAAAACGCCCTGCGTAACCATTTCTGATGCGTGTCAAATACTCGTCGGCGAGTCATGGCAGTACTAATAGTGTTTCACTCGTAATTGTCAACAATCACTGATTTTGGGGCTTTTACTGTACACTGTTCTTACAAACTGACAGTGGCAATAATTTATGTTAGTTTTGTTTTAAAATATAAATTTAATGGGAGGGTTTAAAGGTAAAAGTAGCAGAATCGATGCATAAACCCACTCGAGTTTTATTAGCAATTTTTGTTTCTTAATTATTAATGGTCATAGGAACAAGGTGTTGTTGAAGACAACACAATAGTTATTCATTAATACTACTAAAAGAATTTCATTGTCTTGTCTTTATGTAAGGACCGTTATCAAGACAGCTATTGTCGGCATAGTGTATAAAAAAATGTAGTGAAGATTTCAAACCATAAATCTGATAGAGAGCATTTTTGGAACACTCGGTTTCCAGTATGTTTTTCATCAAATCAATACATAAAATAATAGAGGTCCAAAAGTTTTACATGGAACAGATATCAAAAAAAAATAATACGGAGTCGTTTATTGATAATTTACAGATAAAAAAATCAATGATGGACAGGACACCTGGCAAGTAGGATAGACAACAGGTGGACTTTAGAAATTACAGCATGTCACCTACGAGGAACCAAGAGACCTAGAAGAAGACCAAACTTGAGATGGGACCATGACATAACGAAATTAGCAGGGATAACTTGGGCCCGCATAGCCGACAATAGACAACAATGGGCCCAACTACAAAGCTAGTATCTAAATATGTGAGGAAGGCTACACCATAGTTAGAAATGGTTGAATAAGATGAAAATGACGATAATTAGATACAAGGAAAGGCGATCCGCTAATAAGTTGTTGAATAAATAACTAAGAGTAAATAAATATAAACATAAAAATAAAATAGACAGAAAAGGCATTCTAATTAATGTCATAACACTAGAAAAGTATAGAAACACTAAAAAAACACTAGAAATAGTAGAAGAATATACATAGGACAACTAATACACAGCTCACGGCGATCTCTACTACCAGAAATCAACAGAAGAATTAAGTTAGCATGGAGTACATATTCCAATTAATAATATCCGATATGCGGATGACACAGTGATATTGGCAGACAATGCAAATGATCTCCAAATCCTTCTAAATAAGGTTAACAGTGAAAGTCAAAGACTGGGCTTAAACATAAATACTACAAAAACTAAATTTATGGCTGTTAGCAGAAACAATATTCCGAACACCAGAATTTACTTAAACGGAGAGGTCATCAAGCAGGTTACACAATTTAAATATTTGGGATGCATGGTTAACGAAACGTGGGATCCGGATCAGGAGATTAAATGCAGGATCGAACAAGCAAGATCGACTTTTCTGAGACTGCGAAGATTTCTCAGAGATAGGAATTTGAACTTCGGCCTTAGATACAGAATGGTGAAGTGCTATGTCTGGTCCGTTTTGTTATATGGTGTGGAAGCATGGACACTGAAGGTAGCAACAATAAACCGAATTGAAGCCATCGAAATGTGGACCCTACGACGAATGCTAAGAGTGCCCTGGGTCGACCGTGTTAGGAATGAAGACATTCTCAGAAGAGCTGGTCTGGAACAACGTGAACTCTTCGAAATCATCAAGAAGAGGAAAATAGCCTATTTGGGACACATACTACGTGGAGAACGCTATCACTTTCAGCGCCTGATTCTCCAGGGTAAAATAGAGGGGGGCAAAAGGGGGATAGGACGAAGGAAGGTATCCTGGCTGAGAAATATTCGTCATTGGATCATCCAAGCACTCCAAGTCGCGGCAGTTAACAGAACCATCTGATGAGGAAGAAAAGATGAACGCCTACGCAGGAATCTGCACGGCACCTTAAGAAGAAGGAGTACATATGGAAGAAATTCAATCATATTCAAATCTAAAATGCCACTTTATTTAAAGAAGAAAACATACAATCAATGTGTACTACCAGTCACAACCTAACCTATGCATGCAAACCCTTTAAAACCGCAACATAAGGAACACACAACATTCGATGGAACGAAATATGTTGGAAATAACAAAGAAAGTTTATAAAAAAAGTATGTATACGACAAAAGTCCCAGATAATAGATATCATTCACAGAATCAAATACCTCAAGTGGCAATAGGCATGACACTTGGAAAGAAGGAGGGACAACAGATGAATCACAAAAATTACAGCATTGTACCCACCAAGAATTAAGAGACCTAGAAGAAGATCTAAGATGAGACCATGATATTAGGAAATCAGCACTATTAACTTTGACACGCATAGCAAACAATAAACAGCAATGGGCCCAATTACATGAAGATAATCTAAAAATGTAAGGCATGTTACACCATAATTGGAAACGGTTGAATATGCTATAAATGATGATGAGAATGATAAAAATCAAATGTTTGTTTTGGTTCGGGCTTCAGCTAGTTAATAACAAACTGTGTAAAAATAGAGATTTTTTTGATGCGCTACTGATACTAATGCCACAGCTTACCAGTTTTGGAGTCACTATACACCACGTTCGATGAATATCGAAGCCGCCAAGATTAAATCGGCACGGTATATTTGCCAAACAGAAATTACGGCTCATGTTTAATTCATCTCGCTGATACTATTTATTCAGGGTAAACATCATCTAAGGTAGCAGTGTAAGTTGAAGAATGGAAAAAAAGCGGCTTTAAAAATATTGGCAACACGAAGTGGAATATATTTTGGTCGTGATATGGGGGGACGTGGCATGGAAATGTGCGACTTATTGTCGTTTTTTTTCTCGTTTAACGTGGGAACTTTTATTATATCTCTGGTTAAGTAATATACAGGGTAGGTATCTCTTCGGAGGTATTCCATTTCGGATACCATTGTCTGAAATTATGTATACCTAGCGGTTTTGGGTATTTTGGCACTGTAGTAAAAATCTAAAATAAAAATAATTTCTGTAAAATGCTACTCATCTTTACAAGAAGTAAAAATATATAATATGTCTTTCAATTTTCTTTTTTACATAATTTCAATATTATTTTAATGCGATCGACATGAACTGTAACCAGGACGGTGGCGTGAAATACATACTGATAATTTCTGATTTGTGCCGTTGAAGCGCTGCTGTCGGAATTTGTTGAAATCAACTGGAATGCACCAAGCCTATACTAGAGCAAAGCATTCACCCCTGATGGAGTTGTTCATTGGTACGTTCTATAAGTGGTTGCCATATTGTAGAAATTTCCATTCTCGGGTCGCTTAATCTAGAGTGTAATAAAACTGCACACTTATTTTTGGTGCCCAACGTGTGGGCCTGTTTTATTAAAGTCTGGTTTTATTTCTTAAGGCCTATTCCTATTGTATTATTTTGCTTTTATAATAGCAGAGGTTTCAACCCCCAAATGTAATCTTATTAGATTAGTTTATGTTTTTTTAACTAAAAAATGCTATTGACTGCTGCTGCTTTGACCAACAGAGGAGATAATTTAAATGCATTATCTAAAGTGCGAAGAGAAGTGTGGGAAAAATGTTTGAAACGAGGGCTCCTGTATGAAAGGAAGATTAAAAACAAACGAATTTGTTTAGGCACTTTACAACTGGTTAGTCCGTTTTGCATTATCGCTAATTATCATTTATTGAGTTTAAAATTAGCGTAAAATACTTATTTTATAATTGGACTTGTTAGATTTGTTTTTTAAGACGAACAACGTTAGGAGATAAGTCCAATACAGACTGGATACCCAGCCAAAATTTGGGATATTTCTTCCTGTCTCCAAGCCTACAAGTATTCATCTTCTAGATTTGGAAGATTAAGAAAAAGAGTTAAAAATGAATCAGAGGTTTGTTATTTATACTAAGATATATACAAGTATATAACGTATTTTTATTTTTAGCTAAAGATGTTGCTATAAAAGATGAAAATCGACGAGTGAATTTTCATAATCCTCCAATCTTTAATCAATTTTATTCAATTTAAATCGTCTGAGATAGAAGACGATAAGCCCAAATACGTGACAAGGATGGCACTTCTGGAAGACCAGCTGAATAAGAACGATAGCAGCGTTGTGTTTAGATAAAATATATACCGAGAATATTTTTCGTGAAGTCTCGGCTGAGCATGCTTATAATACAAAAACTGTGGATTTTGAAATCCCAAGATATCAGTTGAGCCTCCACGAGAAGGTTCCTTGGTACATGAGTGTAAAGTTGTTTTACCATTGTATGTGTAACCAATGTAAAGTTGTTCGACTATTCTGTTTTGGTATAATGGTCTATATGGGATTTAAGCCGTTGGTTTTTCGGCCGATCCTCTCACATTATTAGGCTCGCCCGCGGCTACAGGGGGCTCGCGCGAGTCCCGAAGACGGCGAGGGCCGGCGCGGGGAGAGCGACAGAACTGGTCGCACGACTCGCGTCTACCGGTCGCGCTACCGCGCTACGCGGATCGCCCCGGGCTACAGAGATGTTGCCCAGATAGGCGGCCGGGCCCGGACCGGCTCCCCCTCGACCCCCCTTCTGCCGCGCCGCTGGAGGAATCGTCTCGAACGGTCGATTCACGTGCCGGTTTGTTGTTGTTTCTGTGGTGCGGGTTCGAGAATGGTACTACGTTGCGGCGTACCAGAATACGCTAGAAGCTTTAATCTTATAACTTATTATGACCTACAGTGAAAAAATTAATTTGTAAATTTAATAACAATATTGAGGGTTATTTCTTGCCACAGATTATTGTAGTAAATTTACCATCCCTTTTTTAGTTTACAACTCGTTTGTAAAATCGCTATATGGCCAATTTGTGGCATTTCCATTAACATACAAACTGGATAAAATTTTCTCACATTTATGTCAGCATGAGAAAAATTGTGGCGATATTATTATATAACTTGGTAATATTTGAGGGGTAGTTTCACCTCGTTGGATTTTCACTTTCGACAAATTCGTTTGCCAAAAATAAGCTTTTTACATCAAGCAGTTTAAGCAGAATCGTGGTTAATCAATTACCCAACTTTTTGGAATACCCTGTATAATTTTTTAAAAAATTTCAAAATATTTAAAAAAACAAAATAAATTATGCGTGTCCAAGCGTTTCCTGAAAGACTAACCGTTTTTAAAATAACAAATATTGTAATATTTGAGGGGCGTTTTCACCATCTTGGAATTTGAGTTTCGAAAAATCCCTTCTTATCGAACCTCTGCACCCTAAAGTCAATCTGTTTTCCAAAAAACAGATTTTTACGTCAAGCGCTTTAAGCAGGATCGTGATTAATCAATGACCAGATTTTTCGAAACACCCTGTATACATTTTGAAAAAATCTTAAAATATGTTAAAAACAAAATGAAATATACGTGTTTAAGCGTTTTTTCGGAAACCTGACCGTTTTTTAAATAAAAAATATTGTAACATTTAAGGGGTGGTTTCACCCTCTTGGAACTGGAATTTCGAAAAATCCCGTCTTATCGAACCTCTACACCCTAGAATCAACCTGTATGCCAAAATTTAGCTTCTTACGTTGAGTGGTTTGAGCAGGATCGTGATTAATCAGTGAGTCAGTCACTTAAGGATTTTATATATTAGTATAGATTAGGGTCCGTTAACAAAACTAAACAAAATTGTCATTAGATACAAAATAAAAAACGTGCAAGAAAAAGGTATCTCATCCAAACAGTCAACTTACCATGTTCTTAGAATGTATAGTTTTCCAATCCGGCCTTGTATTAAATTTGTCCTCTGATACACAGTCTGAAAGAATAAATAATACTTAGATATACAGGGTGGCTCCTCTCATACGCCGCGGAGGCTCCAAGGAGAACGATAGTTTGTATTGAAATCAAATTTTGTGAGCATATGTAGGTTAATTTAAAGCACTTTTAAAAATATAGAGTGTTCTACAGGGTGTTCCCAAAAAAAGTTACATATCAAAGTTGTGTTTTTTGTAATGGAACACCCTATATATAACCAACAAGAAAAACCAATAAAATTGAAATACGATCTGTCATTTTTGAAATAAACCAATAAAACTGGTTAAACACAATATGAGACGACGTATAACGGATTTATATTTACTGTTTGACCAGCGGATCTGAAGCTACGGAAGGAATGCGAGAAAAAAAAATCGATATTGCCACGTTTATCTATAAAATTACAAAATTGCCAGACATGAACTATAAATTTAATATATTTTTATTATATATAATGTGTTTAGCATATATTCTGACGTATATTACTAAGGAATTTTAACGTAGTTCATATTGTTGGATATGTTTTATTTAATAACTTATTTCTTTCATTCTGTATAATCTGCTTACTACGAAAGAAGATATATCAAGGACATCATTGACAACCCTCGGCATCGCCGCGCATGGCCGCCTATTCATCGAACATGATTGGCGAGAGTACGTCACAGGATTTGTTACCACGCAGTTGCCATGGCTTTTACGCCTTTCCTATTCGCTAGCCTTATCCCCAACTTCACGGTCACTTCTGAAAAGAGTGGAAATATTGAATACTATTGAAATATCCAGTGGCGGTGTCATTCTTTTGATCATTATTACTTTCTTTCGTTATTTTATACCGGTTATCCTAAACTTTATTCCTATATTTTTCGTATGTTTAATAGTTAAGTTGTGTTTTATTGTTTTGTTATCTTGTTATAATGTTTTTCGTTCGTAGTTTTTAATTATAAGTTTGATCGTATATTTGTGTTTTAAAATGAATTAATTTGTTAAGGGTAAGACGCTACATAGCCAGGATAAGAGAAATAATAGCTAATTTATATAATAAGTAAGTAGAATAATAATAATATAATTATTAGAATATTAAAATTAAATTTGGCTAAAATGAAAAGCACACATTTTACCTAAATATTTTAGCTAAACTAAAATAAATGTAAATAAACGTGGATGAAAACTCATTTGATTTATTTCGTTGTGTTCATAATAGGGTTTGCGACGAAGAAGCTACAGAGACTTCGCTTAAGTTGCCGCTTAAACGTAAACTTAAGCGGATATCTCTTTATACCGGAGTCAGCTTATCGGCTATAAAAAATTCACACAGAAGATAAAAAAAGACTGGAAACTAACCCCGATAAAATGATATCCAGCCCTGGAAAGAAACGGCCACGTGAGACTGCTGTTGAAAAGCTCGACTTTGATTTCCAAGTGGTCAGAAATTTGATAAATAGATTTTATCTCGAATTCAAAGTCGTCTCCACAATTAGAAAGCTTTTGCAAATATTGCCGGTAGAATTGAATTTTCCTTTGGCAGGGAAACGCTTAGGGGGGTTATTAAAATCAAATGGATTTTTTGGCGTAAATGTCAAAATAACAGATAAATATTAATGGAGCGGCCCATTATATTGCAGAGAGAGATATAAATATATACAAATTATATGCAAAATTCGAATATATCGCCAAGTAGGTATTATCTATTTGGATGAAACATGGGTAGACAATGACCTAACCTTTAAAAAGTGCTGGCGGAGCGATACCATATCTGGTGTAATAGGCAATATTGGATCTACTGGTGTGTAAAATTATGTTTTGTTTGCGCTTCCAAAGTTAACTATTTTCAAGATTTTTTTTTTGCTGGAAATAGTTATATCTAAAATAATGTATTATAGAAAAAAATATAGTTAGTACAGATATATAAATAAATATACCTCAAGACTCAGTCTTGATCATCTGCTGATGATGTTAACATGGTTAGCGAAACGTGCGTCCAGTGTAAAAGTAAAAGTGTTTTGGTGTATTGTGCTGATTTAGTGTTTTATTTTGATGTGTAACACGAAAGGTTCCAACCCCCAGCTGTAATTATTTCTTCAATTATATTAACAACACATAATAATAAAATTATTCAAAATATTTAAGGGAGCTTTAATAAAAGCTTTTAGTGTTTATCTGCTAACTCAACAGTAACGATTCAAACAGGATAAAGTTTTTTGAAAAAAATTATTAATCTGAATATTATATTTATGATACACATTATTTTCATAAAACACCGTACGCCCATGCCTATTTTATGAATGAAATTGGGCGTGTTTTGTTTACAACTGCGTTCCCCTGCCGATACCCCGTAGCTACAGATCCGTTGGTCACACTATAAATCCGTCCATAGTAACTTAAAAATTATTAGAAACTTTTAGTAAAATAAATAGATTGGTATGGGACGTCATCTGCTTTTCTTCTGTCATCGTCTGTCGAAATCTTACCTGAGAAAAAAAAACAGAGTATAATATACTTACCTTTAAATTATAAGAACACACATCACCAACGCACTGAGACTCCCACCTGTTCAAAAAAATGCTTAGATTAAAATGTTCTTCGTCTTTCCTCTAACTACGTCTTCAGTTGATTACTTAATTCGCATCAGATTCACAAGAAGTCACGTGACGTGGCATCATTTTTTACTAAATGTGTTATGGTACATTCACACAAGTTTTGTGAATATACCTAGACACATGCAATTTTACTACAAGATTGTATTTCTGATTTGAATTTAATTTTTAAACTCAAAAAACTCATTGTGAAAATAATATCGTATAGTAATATAATCATTTAATATTAAACGGTTTTGCAAAATTACATTTTTTTGTGAAACTATGCAAAAATATCTTATTTTTACAAGTTTTTTATTTAAAATACTCTAAAGCATCAATATTTTTTTGTAAAATTACTTATATTTTTTTCTGTATAGGGTTGTAGTAATAATAGAGGACAACAGGGTAAAAAAGTGCCACATTTTTCGAAACTCCGCCCAAATGTTGTCAAGAATTTACCTAAAAGCAAATACGTTTAAATAAAATATACGCCGACCTCTCCATAAGAGCAATGAGAGGATTTACGTCCCAGTATTGAACGAGAGAAAATCGAGTCTGAATGGTTTCAGGACATAAGTTCATCCTTGTTTAGTCAAACCTCCTACAACACAAGGATAGACTTATGTAGAAAATGCATTGAAATTCTATAGCCATCCTTCAATACCGGGATAGGAATTTAAGCGGTACCCTCCGTATATTTGCCTAAAAATTATGTAAACGTTATGCGGTTGATGGTCTATCTTTTTTAACACTTTAAAATTATTTATACTCAAAACTTGTTATAAAATAGATCAAACGATTTTCTAAAATTTTTATTTCAAAACAGAAGCTGTAGCAGTAGGTAAACAAAAATAGCATAGCTTTTACAAAAATATTTCTTGTACATATACTTGTATTTATAAAACAAATCAACCACAAAGACATTGCCAAGTGCCAAATTGTTCCAAATAATCGTTTATACAAATTATGCCACAAAAGGTGTCCGAAATGATGAAGGTGCTAAAGGGGGACCAAAAACAGTCAAGAATCTTTAATACTGCTATTCTATAGGCTCGAAAATTTAAATATTTATTATTCAAAAATCTCTACCATTCTCTAAATATGGACCATTAGAATGAAACACTGAGCTCTCTTGTATACTAAAAAATGTGATTTCACAAATATGGAGAAATTAAAGAACCAAATTACATAATCATCATCATTTTCAGCTTATTCGTCCATTTCCAATTATGGTTGAGCCTCCATTACATACTTTCTTTGTAGCTGACTTTGTAGCATTGTTGTCTATTATTGGCTAAGCGGGCCCAAGTTATCCCTGCTAATTCCCTAATATCATGGTCCCATCTCAGGTCTGGTCTTTTTCTAGGTGTCTTAATTCTTCTTGGGTACTATGCTGTAATTTTTGCGGTTCGTCTGTTATCCGTTCTTCTTTCCAGGTCTGCCCATTGCCATTTGAGGGATCTGACTCCGTGGATGACATCTATTACCTGGGTTTTTTGTCGTATCCACTCTATTTGACGGTCTTAATTGGTTATTCCCAGCATATTTCGATCCATTGAACGTTGTGCGACCAAAGTTTCCTTATGATGTCCCTTTTAAGTGTCCAGGTTTCGCATGGTTTTTTGGTAGTACACATTGGTCGAATGTTTTATTCTTTAAATAGAACGGCAATTATATAATATGAAAGCTTATATTATAAGAATAAAATAATAATAAGAATGAAAAAGGAACTATTATCTAAAATGGAAATGGAAAAAATAAAAAACGAATCAAATTAAGTTTAATATCGCCAACAGATATGTTCGTGTGTGTGTGTGTGTGTGTGTGTACCACGACACAGTAGTCACACCTGCTGCATCTTGAGATTTAAATTCAGGTGACAACAGAGAAGCGACATTTTGTGCAGGTATTTTTCGGGTTTGGAAGGAAGCCCTTCGTGGACCGTGTGGTATGATCGGTATGCGAACAGCTGGGTTTGATCAGTAACCGTAGACAAAAACTTTCAGTAGGTATATTATATTACTTACAGTGGCTTAGAAGAGAAACAACAATTTTGTGCATTTGATGGCTAGTTCAAACGATATTATCGAGTTTTTTAATGGAAAGTTTGATTTTAAATTAATTTAAAGGTAAAGACATAGAACTACTTCGTATTTTTGGAATGAAAATAAGTTCATTGGACACAATTTACCTCTATACAAAATGCTTCGTTTCCTCGCTAGAGGGCATCAAACTTTAAAAAATAAACGTATTTTTTAGATATTTTAAGAACTGGCATTATTCCGATTTGAATGAGACTTTGGGTGTCTATGTTTTGCTACTATGTGCTCTAATATTTGACTTTCACAAAATTCAGGAAAAAGTACGAGAAGAGTAAAAACTGCCCCCACCCCTCAAATATTAGAATATATTTTATTTAAAAACCGGTGAGTTTTTCGGAAAAACTCTTAAACACGTAGGTATATTTTATTTTGTTGTTTTACATATTTTAAGATTTTTAAAAAAATTATACAGGGTGTTTCATAAAATATTGTGACGACTTTTCTGTCGTTACCCAAATAGAATGAAAAAAGAATCCGTTGCTCAGGGTTAGAGGAAAGCTGGGTTCGTAGGTAAGGCTTCTGACTCACAGTGACTTTCTAATGTTGTTAAAAAATAAAAAAAATGATAATATATAGGCTGCAGAGATTTTAATATTGATGTTAAGAATTCAAATAGGTATGGTCAAAGACAGTGAAAAAGGGCGCCACTTACTTTGTTTATGAGAGTGGTAAAGTAAGAAACCAAAAAGAAAAATACGATATCACAACATAGCTAAAATAAAGTAATCAACAGCATTAAGGGCCTATTATGTTTATCAGGAATAAAAGTCAGAAATAACTATCCTACATTAAACATTTATTGAAAACGAACACAAGTATCATCAATTAGTCACAGTGATCCCAAGTAAGCTACTTAATAAAAACAGGTGAAATTTATGTATGTCTCAATACGATGATGTTTCGAAACATGTCGTGTACAAAAATCTTTAAAAGGAATACGTGTTAATAATTTTCATATAAAATATCATAGCTAAGTAAGAGTATACTGTACGAATCAAATTATAACTTATTTAAATAAAAAAATAATTTTGACTACAAAATGTGGGATAAATAGTGATAATTTACCAGGTTATTAAATCTATTGTCTCAAAAATTATAAAATAAAAGCGTACCTTGTGTATCAAACTTAAGACTTATCTGTATATAGTTTCTTATGATGTAAACAGGTAGTTAGGTATTCTCCAGACTAACAGAAGTGGATGCAGATGACTATGGCAGGAGAAGTCTTCGATATCAGCCAAAAGAACGATTGTAATGTCAGGAACACTGTCTTAAGGTCTGCATAGGTCCATACAAAATGAAAGTGGGTGAAACATACAATAATTACTGCATTATTACTGCATACCATGTGGTAATTACTGAGTACCATGTGGTAGTTACTGAGTACCATGTGGTAGTTACTCTATAAATAAAAAAATAGTTCTCAGGACAGATACTAATAAAAAAAAAAAAAAAACAACTTACGGTCTGAAAATCAGCTTTACATAAATATATTCAAACCATATGCCGATCCAAACCAGTAATTAAATACTCAAATAAACGAAATAAAAAAAATGGAAATAACTGAAATAGAATTTAGTTAGATAGGGCTATATAAAAATGGCGGATAAACTTATTGTGATCATTTCCAAGAAGAAACCAAACAAATACGATCTATACTCTGGATTGCATACTTTACAAGGTTTTCAAATCTCCAAATTGGATACCCATGCAATCGAAATCGAAAAGTGGATTCAGAGTGCTTTTCACTGGAAAATTTGTCGGACGCCGAAACACGCGTCTTCCTCAGATCCAAATTCCCAGAAAAAAAGACCTTCTTCTCAGTTTCAGAAACGAAAACAAAAAAACCCTATTCACTACAGACAAAATGATAGAAAAAAGTGATATCATATGATCGAAATCATTAGAACAGAAAATCGCAATCCACAGCGAAGTGAGATTGGGACAAGTGAAATGCAATTAAGGAAGTTTGGCATATAGCGAATAGATGGCGCTAATAAACAAGACAAGTGAACTGTAAAAAATGAAGTTTGACATCTAGCGAATAGATGCGCTAATAAACATTAAATATCGAGACAAGTGAGCTGTAACAAATGGAGTCTGGCATCTTTGGCATCTAGCAAATAGATGGCGCCAATACTAAGAAATTTAAATAAAAATAGATTTTTAAATTCAATTTTATTAAAGGGAATAAAAAATGCTACAATATGACCATTGAGTAATCACGATTCTACTTGAACTGCTTGACGTTTAAAGCTGATTTTTGGCAAACAGATTGACTGTGGGGTGTAGAGGTTCGATATGGAGGGGTTTCTCGAATCTCAAATTCCAAGAGAGTGAAAACGCCCTTCAAATATTACAATATTTGTTATTTAAAAAACGGTTAGTCTTTCGGGAATACGCTTGGACACGCATAATATATTTTGTTTTTTACATATTTTGAAATTTTTTAAAAAATCATACAGGGTGTTCCAAAAAGTTGGGTAACTGATTAACCACGATTCTGCTTAAACTGCCAAAATATAATAATATCGCCATATTGTTTTTTCTCATGCTGACATAAACGTGAGAAAATTTTATCCAGTTTGTATGTTAATGGAAATTCTTGTTTTGCTTTATCATCACCATTACAAATGATTAATTCGACGCGAACGAAGTCGCGGGTACACGCTAGTTTTAGTATAAATATTTTCTAAGTCGACCGACGCGCGATGGCCGATTTTCTACATTTTTTATCTCTTGTAAAAAATCGCCACCGTGCATACTTTTTGAGGAAGAAAAATATTTTTCCAAAGCTGACTTCCAAAAAATGTTTTTTGTCACATTAAGTTATGGACGCGCATAAAATCTATTTTGCTATAATAATCTAGTTGGCGAAAATATGGAATTTTATGTTAGTATCACATATTATATTTGACGATAAGCTTCATAAAAAGCTTAAAAAAATAATAATTTTTGAATTAATTAACGTTCGAGTTGATCTTTGATTAATACCCTCTAACGGACAAACGAAGCACTTTTGTATAAAGGTAAATTATGTGCAATTAACTTATTTTGATACAAAAACTACGATGTTGTTCTATGTCCACGAAATATTAGAACTTCCTGTATATTTTGTAGGTCTGCTTTGGAAAAATAAATTCTTCAAAAATTTTTTTCACAAAAACTATGCGATGTGGAGTTTTTTACAAGAGACGAAAAATGTAGTAAATACTAGGGGGGGGGGGTGCATTTTAGCCTTGTAACATATAATATCATCATTTTCTAGGTAGTAATTTACAAATAATTTTTAAAACTCATTGTTCGTTCTATACAGGGTTGTTCACCACATACGACACGGAGTATTGTAGCTAAACGATTAGATTTTTACAAATTGTAAGTTTTGGGTTCGATGAAGGACTATTAGAGGTACAATTTAAAAATAATTTTACAAGATACAGAGTGTCCCAAATAAGTAAAAAATATCAAAGTTGTATTTTTTTAAATGGAACGCCCTGTATATTATTGCATTTTTAGTTTCTACGATTAAAATAAAGGTAAATTTGATTAAGGTTTATTATACTTAAACCTTACCGTTTTTGATATATTTTCAATTTTGTGAAATTGCAGTAAAAATTTTAAGGCTTCATTTCTCCAAGGGTACCAAAGTTTTTAATACTAAATATTTACTGAAGTTTCTTTATTGATCAGTTATTGTGTTGCAATAATAAATATAATACTACCTTATACAGAGTGTCTAAAAATTCATTTTAAATAATTATTAGCTTCAAACGGCAATAACTTGTTTAATTTAAATGGAACACCCTGCATATTTTACGAGAATCAGATGCACAATTTAATTGTCTATCAAATTATATTATACCATTTTTTACCTATCTCTTTAAGTTTCCGTAGAAAATGCATTTTCTTGTAATTTAGAATTTATTTATCAATATACCCATGGAATATTGACATTTTAGATTATTTTTAAAGATGTACCAAATTTTTAAAGAGTACAGATACTAATATTGTGGATATAATTCGTTTATTTAATTAAAAAATAAAAAACTGTTTAAATATTTATTAAAGGGGACCAATTAATATGATTCCAGTATTCAATTCAAACTACATTAACTGACTGCATTGATTAATAATAATTGTTCCAAATACTAAAAAACTGAATTTTGTATGGGTATTAGACAGTGTGATAAAAAGTAACACCTTAAAAATGATATTTCGTTTTTTAATAAATGCTTATTTATAACAACAGAGACTTTAATTTTGATAACTTATTATTATATTGATTTCTGACTCAAATCCACATTTATTTAGAATAATTTATTAACGAATACAATTAAGTATTTAATTAATTAGTATATGGGCGGAAATAATGGTGCTATATTTAATTAATGGTATACTCTTTTATAAAAGATTTAAATAGTTTTCTTTTTTGCATACAACATTATTGTTTTTAGCAAAACGATAATGTTACTAGAATGTCAATATATGATGTCAATATTCCATGGGTGTCAATAATAAAATGTCAATATTCCATGGGTATATTGATGAATGAGGTCTAAATTATAAGAAAATGCATTTTCTACGAAAACTTGAAGGGATAGGTAAAAATGGTGTAATACATTTTAATAGACAATTAAATTGTGCATCTGATTCTCCTAAAATATACAGGGCGTTCCATTTAAATTAAACAAGTTATTGGCGTTTAAAGCTATAAATTATTTAAAATAAATTTTTCGACACTCTGTATAAGGTAGTATTATTTTTATTATTGCAACACAATAACTGATCAATAAATAAACTTCAGTAAATATTTAGTATTAAAAACTTTGATACCCTTGGAGAAATGAAGCCTTAAAATTTTTACTGCAATTTCACAAAATTGAAAATATTTCAAAAACGGTAAGGTTTAAGCGTAATAAACCTTAATCAAATTTACCTTTATTTTAATCGTAGAAACTAAAAATGTAATAATATACAGGGTGTTCCATTTAAAAAAATACAACTTTGATATTTTTTACTTATTTGGGACACTGCGTATCTTGTAAATTATTTTTAAATTGTACCTCTAATAGTCCTTCATCGAACCCAAAACTTGAAATTTGTAAAAATATAATCGTTTAGCTACAATACTCCGTGTCGTATGTGGTGAACAACCCTGTATATGAGACATGTAAAAGCAAATAATGATCGTGTAATAATGTATCATGTTCTCCTAGTTAATTTGCATTTACAATGAACATTATTTCTCACCCTATATACTGGTTTGTACCATTCTTCTTCCTACATAAATATTTAAACATTTTTGTCACAATCTTGTCACATTTCGTTATACTACAGTATGATGTGTCTAAGCAATCGTTGACTCACCCAATATAATATGTAGAAGTACTTTCATTGAATAGAGAATAATTTTAACATTAAAGTTCATATAATGATTTATTCCGATGGATTTTACATGTAAAATGCAAATAGGAAATGTGAATTTATATCACACTTATCAGATGCACATAAATTAAATTCTGAATACACAGAAACAAAAGAAGAACATTAGAAAAATACAAATATTTACAATTGTTAATAGCATATGATCGAAAAAAAACCGGTGCCAACGATGGCTATGCAAGATCGTTGTCATTTTATTTGTAAAATTATATGGGAAATGTCATCGATGTTCATTTCTAAACCAACCGGATGCCGTTTTTTTTCAATCATACGGTATAATATCGTCCTCTTCTTTCTTAATTTTCTATAAGAGTATGGTGACATCATGAAGCAATCGCATTTACTGTGTCTCTCCATGTTGTTTTGTCTTGCCCAGCAGTACTGGTCTCGTGCAGACTACTGTTTGACCAGCGGATCTGAACCTACGGAAGGAATGCGAGAAAAAAAAAATCGGTATTGCCACGTTTATCTATAAAATTACAAAATTGCCAGACATGAACTATACACTGTAAAAAAAAATGAGTGAAATTTCACTCAGATTTCACTCAATACTTTCTCAATTTCTGTCCACACCCGATTGAGTGAAATTTCCACTCTACAGAACCGAGTGAATCTTCAATTCTCAGAGTGAAAAGCACTGAGTGTTTTCACTCAATCGAGATTAGACGAAAGACTCCTTTTTTACTCATTATTGTTTACCTTGAGTAGGATTTTGATCGATTTTGATAATTTATTCACTTTAAAATGGAGTGAACTCACTAAGTGTTGAGTTCAAGACACCTTTGATTGAGTGACTTTTACTCAAATTTGTGTTACACTTAACTCGATTAGTACTCATATCTGAGTATTAATTTCACTCAGTATTGAGAAATATATTCTAAATTATTTTTTTTAAAAGCTATATGTAAGCTAACTTGTTGTTTTATAACAGGTGGGCAGGTGCCTTTCAAAGGTAAGTTTCAGTTTAGGACATGGTCTCGAACATGTCCATTTCCTAAAAATTCACTTTTTGGGAGGCATCTGGTCACTTGTAATAAAAATAACAAGTTAACTTTATACTTTTAAAAAAATCATTTAAATATTTCGTTTTAACAAACCAAATAAAAAACTGTAGAACCTTCAAAAAATATTTTATTTGTCATATTTATTTGACAAAAAAAAACAAATAAAACCAAATATAACACTATTAGTATTATAATATCAAAAACATTTTAAAAAGTTTTCAACTCTTTTGGAAAAATACAGGAACTTTTAAGCTAGATGTCTAGAAAAGTTGCATCATCGCAAAAATCCGCTTTATTAAGAGCATTCGTCAGCTGGGCTACCAACATTCTCGAATATTTACCTAATTTCTAAACTAACTTTAATAACGAAAATCCTCAAGGAAAATCCAGATACTTTTCCTCCTGAAAATTAAAAAAAATGTTATTCTGCCAAATGTTCCAGTTCCCAGTTCCAGATTGAGGAAAGTACCTAGATTTTCGCTACGCTAATTAGTCCAGGTAACATCCGAGCATTGCGGCAATCAGTAGACGCAGTCGAATTTGAATATATGTTAGGCGGATTTCTGCGATGTGAAAAAAATGTTCTTAACATAAAACATATTTAGGAGTTATGAGTTCGTATTCCTTCCACCACGCCACGCGGCCACTGTCACACTTTACATCACACACACATACACTATGGACTTGTAACCTGGGCACCTTCGAGAGGAACAAGACAACCTACGACTCGAACAGATAATTAAAAACTGAGGAACAGGGAAATAGCTTATTCGGTATCGAAGAGAAGCGCGTATGACAGCTATGATTAGTAATGAGCGAAAATACTCTAAACTGGGTGATTTCACTCAAATTTTTTATTAATGTAAAACTATAACATGAGTTTTAAGTGAATTTTTCTATTCCATTACTCAAAGATAGGAGTTATAACTCGAACATGAGCTTATTCAATAGCTATTGATTAAATAGAGATCATATTTGAGTAAAATGATGAATTTACTCTATTTTAGATAAAAAATGTACTCAATTATTTCACTCAAAAAAATTCACTCCCAGAAAATATCATGTTTCACTCAGGCTGAGTTTTTACAATTATAAATTTAATATATTTTATTATATATAATGTGTTCAGCATATATTCTGACGTATATTACTAAGAGAATTTTAATGTAGTTCATATTGTTCGATATGTTTTATTTAATAACTTATTTCTCTTTTCATTTCTGTATAACCTGCTTATTATGAAAGTTGAAGATTTTTCATGGATATCATTGGCAACCGGCATCGCCGCGCATAGCCACCTATTCATCGAACATGATTGGCGGCGAGTACGTCACAGGATTTGTTACCACGCGGTTGCCATGGCTTTTTACGCCTTTCCTATTCAGCTTGCTTTATCCCCAACTTCAGGGTCTCTTCTGAAAAGAGTAGGAATATTGAATACTATTGGGAAATATCCAGTGGCGGTGTCATTCTTTTGATCATTATTACTTTATTTCATTATTTTATACCAGTTATCCTAAACTTTATTCCTATATTTGATAGTTAAGTTGTGTTTTATTGTTTTGTTATCTTGTTATAATGTTTTTCGTTCGTAGTTTTTAATTATTAATATCAAGTTTGATCGTATATTTGTGTTTTAAAATGAATAAATTTGTTAAGGGTTAGACGCTACATAGCCAGACAAGAGAAATAATAGCTAATTTATATAGGTAAGTAGAACAATAATAAAATATAATTATTAGAATATTAAAATTAAATATTGGCTAAAATGAAAAGCACACATTTTACCTAAATATTTTGGCTAAACTAAAATAAATATAAATAAACGTGGATGAAATCTCATTTGGTTTATTTCCTTGTGTTCATAATAGGGTTTGCGACGAAGAAGCTACAGAGAGTTCGCTTAAGTTGCCGCTTAAACATAAACTTGAGCAGATATCTCTTTATACTGGAGTTAGCGTATCGGCTATAAAAAAATTCACACAGAAGATAAAAAAAAGGCTGTAAACTAACCCCGATAAAATGATATCCAGCCCTGGAAAGAAACGACCACGTGAGACTGCTGTTGAAAAGCTCGATGACTTTTTCCAAGTGGTCAGGAATTTGAAAAATAGATTTTATCTCGAATTCAAACTCGTCCCCACAATTAGAAAGTTTTTGCAAAAATTACAGGAAGAATCGAATTTTCCTTTGGCAGGGAAACGCTTAGGGGGGTATTAAAATCAAATGATTTTTTTTGGCGTAAATGTCAAAATAACAGATAAATATTAAGTGACGGCCCATTATTGCAGAGAGATATAAATATATACGCGAAATTCGAAGATCTAGCCAAGTATTATCTATATGGATGAAACATATGGGTAGACAATGACCTAATCTTTAAAAAGTGCTGGCGGAGCGATACCATATCTGGTATAATAGGCAATATTGGATCTACTGGTGAGTAAAATTGTGTTTTGTTTGCGCTTCCAAAGTTTGGTTGCAAAAATTTTTTTGCTGGAAATAGTTATATCTAAAGTTATGTATTATAGAAAAAAATATAGTTAGTACAGATATATAAATAAATATACCTCAAGACTCAGTCTTGATCATCTGCTGATGGCAGACATGGTTAGCGAAACGTGCGTCCAGTGTAAAATTAAAAGTGTTTTGGTGTATTGTACTGATTTCGTGTTTTATTTTGCTGTGTGTAACACCAAAAGGTTCCAACCCCCAGCTGTAATTATTTCTTCTATTATATTAACAACACAATAATAAAATGATTCAAAATATTTAAGGGAGCTTTAATAAAAGCTTTTAGTGTTTATCTGCTAACTCAACAGTAACGATTCAAACAGCATAAAGTTTTTTGAAAAAAATTATTAATCTGAATATTATATTTATGATACACATTATTTTCATATAATAGCGTACGCCCATGCCTATTTTATGAATGAAATTGGGCGTGTTTTGTTTACAACTGCGTTCCCCTGCCGATACCCCGTAGCTACAGATCCGTTGGTCACACTATATCTGACCTATTATTTTCTTCATTCGGTCCGCCGAGCGGTTTGGAGATCACCTTCTAGGACGTTTCCAGTTTACTTTTCCCCCCACAACTACTTTTTCCAGGCCATTGGTTTTTCTGGATATGTGGCCAAAATACAATATGATCGAAAAAAGGCGTCAGCGATGGCTATGGAATGAAGATCGCTGTCATTTTATATGTAAAAATATACGACTCCCTATATAAATAGGGAGTGTCATCGATCGTCATTTCTAAGCCATCTGGACGCCGTTTTTTTCGATCATAGGTATCTTGTATCTTAAATAAGATTGGTTTATAGATGTTGACAGTCTTGATTCGATATTAAGTTGTTCAAGAATTAAAATATTTGTATGGTGAGTCTATATATCCGTCTTCTTCTTCAAGTACCGTCTCCTAACGGAGGTTGGCAATCATCATGGCTATTTTGATTTTATTTGCGGCTGCTGTAAATAATCCATTCTACGTCATTCCATACCATTCTCTGAGATTCTTCAGCCAGGATGTTCGTCTTCTGCCCCGACTACGTCCTCCTTGGATTTTTCCTTCCATAATATTCTGGAGCAATTGCTATTTAGGACCTCTTATAACATGTGCAAAATATTCTAATTTTTTCCTCTTCAGGGTTTTTATGTATTTCTTCTTCCTTGTTCATACGGCGTAACACCTCGATATTTGTAACTCTATCGAAAGTTTATATCTCTACTGCAAAGACATTTTTAGTTAAAAAAAAATCCTGGACTGTATTTCTTGCAATTGTTTAGCAGTTTCATTTATTATTGTGCCCAAGTATTCTATATAAGTAGGTTCTGCAGATCTTCACTATTGTCTGACATTACTACAGCATCGTCAGCGTATCTGATATTGTTGATTGGTTGACCATCTACTTTGATATATACATCCGTCTATAAAACCGCATTTCAAAAGCCTCGATTTTATGTCGCGTTGCTAACTTCAACGTCCAGGTTTCCGAGGCATAGTAAGTTTCAAGGGAAAAATTAGGGATCTTGGTAGTCTTAGTTTGTTGCGAAGCGAAACAGCTGAATCTTTCCATATTTTATTAGGTTTGGTCATGAAATTGCACAGTCTTTTGATTTATGCATTGCATCCTCCTTTGATTGAGATCAATGAGTATATGAATTGATGTACAACTTGAAAACCTGCTATTTCTGTAGTCTTCGTGGGTTTCCGATTGATAACCATTAATTTTCTTTTTCTTTTATTTAATTTTAACCTATATCTTTTGCTGGCCACCTCCAGCTTGTTCATAATAGATTTTAGTTCATCCACCTCCATAATATAATATAGATAGATATAAGCTCGGATATAAGTCTATAAAATTATATATTATAAAAATATTTTTAGTTGTTTCATTTTAAAAGCAGGACCCAGGATTTTAGATGCAGCTTCGTAGTAATTTTGTGGATCAAAGGGGATGTTGCAAAGCAATATCCGTTCTATTTTATATTTTACCTCTTACGGTAATTGCAAGCTTTATCTTAAGTAAACAGGTACGTCAAAGGTTACAGAGACATACCTGTTTAAAGTGTACTTGAAATTCTGCATTAAATTTGAATTTCCTAGAAGCTAATATATTTTCGAATAGCGAAGTTTTTTTATTAATATTTTCCTAAGGGCTGGTAAACCTTTTTAACTGGTATATTATTCAGATAAATAATATCCCGTCAAATATATAAAACATAAAAATACCAAGTCTCGCAACGCAGTTTTTTCACTAAAAAGAGTTGTGAGATCTCATGCAAAACTAAGTCAGTTATTTTAAATAGTGTCTATGGAAGCAGTTATTCAACTACTTTGATATAGATTATTATCTAATAACAATTACCTATCAATATTTATAGTGATTGTATCAATATATGTATTCACTCACAACTTGTTGTAGTGGAGAACTGCATTGCGAGACTTGCCATTTATTTATATTTAGTGTTTTGTTGAGATCTCATTTCTTTTTGTAGTTTATCCTCTTTTTTTCTGAGATAGTATAGTATATCTTTAAATCTCAAATTAATATCAGCAGGTCAATAAGTAAATCTTTCAATAGTCCAAGATCCCAGAGCGATCTGACATAACTTATTTTCACAAGAATGAAACCTTAGGCTCTCAGGAGTGCTCTCATGTGCTTTGAATACCGGCGTGTTTGGGGAGTTCGCCCTGTGGGTGAATACAGGGTGAGAAAGATTCAAAGGTAACTAAAATTAAGAGTTACTTAACTTAAATTTGTATGGCTGATTTTTCTATAAATACACTGAAAAAAAGGATCTTGCAGTCGCAATGAATATGACTTTGACTTTGACCCAAAAGATTGGCGCTTTTCAATAGGGCCAAGAACGACGTTTCTTTGCCCAAAGCATTAACTATATCTTTTCATAAGCTTTAAAAAATTACTTTAGAGAATAGAAGAATCTATCTGTCCAAAGTATTTCACTCTTGGCCCAAAATGAATATGCAAAGAAGTTCTTGCTACAAGAACAATAGTCTCTTTGATTCATGCAAAAATTCTTGATTGAAAAGAGACCCCCATTTCTTGATTAAAGAGACACTTTTCTTAAACCAATAACGAATACTATTGACTCAACTAAAATTTATTTTGATCTAAGAGAAGTCTATACATCATATACAGGTATCTTACGAGGTATATTATTTTCTGATAAATTTAGGTTTTCCTGGTCTGTAGTAAGTAAAGTGATATTATTTTCCTCGATAGTAGTTATTTCTGCTTCTTCACTCCTTGGTATTTTTTGGGGTGGTTCATCACTCTACAAATTAGAAAAAAAATTTACATCACGATTAATCAAAGTGGGTCCCATGGGACCCTCCACTGCGGCCGCGAGGGCCTATTGTGGCTCAGTTTCTACAAGCTCTTTAATATACAAAGAGCGTTAAAGTTCACCCTCAAGACCCAGCCTTTTAACATAGGCCGTTATGTCCGAGGGTGACCTGTCTTCTAGGTCTGATAGGTATAGCATGGGTTTGCCAAACATCTCAAACCTGGTCCTGCCCACAGTGGGGCAGGTACACATAACGTGCTTCATTGTTTCATTATCTTCCATACAGAGTCGGCATTCGGCGTCTTCCACCAGTCCCATCCTCTGTAGGTGTGATCTCAGCCGGCAGTGGCCCGTGTACACTGCAGTGAGTGTACGCGCTCCACACACACTCCTACCAGTCTTTAGAAGTTCTCCTGTTCTATGTTTGGATGGCCCTGCTAGGATTTTCTCGGCATGTTCCGTTCCTGGACTGTCATTCCAGTCCCGGAACGTCACACCCCTAACCCATTCACACAGTCTGTCTCTTGCGAGATTTTTTGGAACGCTAAGTGTCGGTTTTCGGCCCACGAATGGCGAACCTGTGCCAATTTTGGCGAGGGAATCAGCTCGTTCATTCCCCTCTAGACACACATGTCCCGGTATCCATATTAGCGACACTTTGTTCCTATCTCCTAATATATTGAGTAGTTTCTTACAATGAAGAATTGTCATATACGTGCTTTTCGTTGCCTCAAGTGCTTTCAACGCGGCTTGACTATCCGAAAATATGCATATTGTTTTCCCGGTGTATTGCCGTTCTACCAGCATTTGCACACAGGTTTCAATAGCATATAGCTCAGCTTGGAAAATTGTGGTGTGTTTTCCAAGACTGTGATAGATCTCAGTCTTTGGACTGCTGCAGTAAATTCCTGCGCCAGATCCTTTTTCGTTTTTGGATCCGTCCGTGTACCAACACATTTCCGCATGTAATAAACCGTTTCCCGGTTTATCCCATTCGTCCCTATTCGGAAACAGGACGTTGTAGGTGCGTGTCAAGAGTTGGACTGGTAGTGTGAGATCTGAAACCATTCCCAGAATCTCATCCGACTGTAGTTCGTCTACTATTCGGTTTTGTATGAACATGATTGTTCCTTGGCTTCCTCGTGCCATATTTAGAAACCTATATGTAGCCCATCTCGCCTCTCTTTCCAAAAGAATTTGAAGAGGAGGTAAGTCGAGTGGGGTTTTCATAGCTTTTGACGGCGTGGAACGGAAGGCACCAGTCACCGCTAAGCATGGTTGTCGTTGTAGTTTCGACAATTTATTCTTTGCCGTTGTTTGGTTGGCTTTCTGCCACCAGGCAACTGGTTTAATCCCCAGTTTCTACCACAAATTCGGCGGCGTGCCCATAAAGCATAGCAAGCCTTTTTTGATGTTTTTTTTCCATATGAGAAGTCCAGCTAAGTTTTTTGTCCAAGTTTAATCCTAGATACTTAACCTCCTCCGCAAAAGGAATTGTCTCACCAAGAAGAATAGGCGGTTTCAGTTTGTCTATTTTCCTTCTTCTGGTGAATGGTATGATCACTGTTTTCTCTGGGTTTACATAATTGTTCTAGTGTGCACCAGCCGTGAATTGCATCTAGGATTTCCTGTATTTTTGAGGAGATAAATAAATACACATACTTTTTTTCCAGAAATTTTACACCTACATATACATATAGCCTTATAACTTGATACAACATTCTCTATACGATGTACTTAAACAGCCGTTAAACGGTAGCCTACTAAAATGCCGTTAATAGATATTGTGACGTCATTCATGTCGGCGGAAAGTAATGCCTGGGCTATAAGCATTTCGCAAGAGCGCCTGTGGCTCCGTGACTGAGGCTATCGCTTCGTGAGCGAATGGTTCGTGGTTCAAACCTCACGCCGACCAAGACTTTTTTATATATTTTTTGCTTATAGCGTGATCTTATTGCATTGGTTTCACTCTTTTTGGTTGGATGGGTTTAGTTATTTGGCGGGTTTGTTAGCGTGGTTATTTGGAGGGTGTTAATTCATTGGTTAGTTGGTTATTTGGTGGGGTTGATTGGTTTTTACTAATTTATATTTGTTTTTTATATTTTTTTATCAGTGTCGAGGTTAGTTGCGTTGGTTAAGTTGGTTATTTGGTGGGGTGGATAGCGTTGGTTAGTCATTATAAAATTCCTATATTTCATAAAGCCGTCAAGTGCGTCACATCAAGGACGTCATACCTATTAACGGCATTTTAGTAAGCGCTACCGTTTAACGACAGTTTAAGTACAGCCTTCTGTCCTTCTGTATAATACATCCATCGTTATCTAACTGAAGTTAATAACAAGACTATAACTATAACATAATTCGATAAAATAATTCCAGACGTGGCTTATCGACAACACACCAACCAAAAGTTCAAGATTTTACAATAATAATATTTTTACATCACAAACAAAATAAATTGTAGATCTCAGCATAGTAATTTTATCGGCACCGTTGACCAGAACTGATAAGCAATTAGCATGTACACAAAAATATCACAAAGTGTTTTAGAAATTGTTGCGATTAAGCAAAAACGAAATTGTTTCATTACTACATTTAATTAATTAGCGAAACGATAAGGGTATTAAATCAAAAAATAACTTTTTCTATATTTAGTCGATTTTTCAATCCGATCTTATTTTGAGTGTTTTAAATGCCAATAAATTACCAATACCGTCTGTGTTAACGTGTTGTTGTTGAAAGATCTGTGTACTTGAACTAAATATCGTAAACTTTGGTATGAGTGACCAGAAATACAGTTTATATTTATCGTATCGAAATATTATTTAAATTTACTTTGGCAATATGTTATATATTGTAACGTTTTTAGTTCGTTACATGTCTTTTTTTATATATGATATATATGATGTCTGGCGTATCGTCATCGGATTCCGTATCGTTCAGGCCTGATAATTTATTTGGCACGCTTGGCGTAATTTTACGTACATCTTAAGTAATATCGTACAGACTATGTTTAGTGGTTAGATTGTTAAGAACATTCATGTCGATTTAATATTTAAAATATGATTTAGATCTTAAGTTTCATTACATTACGTCTTGTAATGGTATTACTTTCTACAATGTCATGTACCAGCAAAGAACATCATGAAATATAGTCATTAGTTTTAAGTAATATACAACTGTGTTTTCTTTCTCTGTACATGGCTGGCGCCCAATATCTGTATTTTTTTGTTTATTGTTATTGATTGGTTTTCTCTCTAGTGAAATACCTTATCCACGACTGCTCTTCGATGAAAAGCTGCCGTTCGCAGTGGTTATGTTTTATAAAAAAACGCTACAATATTTGTAGTTTAAATGAAAATATGAGTCAAAATATTAATTACATTCATTCCAATGTTAATTTCGTACCACATTAATAATCCATAGACATGAATGAAAGACAAATTTGCCATTGCTATGTGTTATGTATGCTATGACAGTAAGACCCATGATTACTTATGGAGCAGTAGCTTGGTACACAAAACTAGAGCAACGTACAGCAAGGTTGTAGATTTGTGCAAAATGTAGAGACAGATATGCATCACAGGAGCTATGAGAACCTGCCCAACAGCAGCAATTGACGTTATTCTAGACCTACCTAGATATTATCGATCATACGGTATTCAAAATATTTAAATGTAGCTAGTTTTTTTTAAAACACAGATACGCCTATTAACATTGCTGACGTTCCGGTCAGACCAATAGGAAAAAAAGACCGAAAAAACATCTAATTGTTATATTTTTTGATGTTGTCGATTATTTCTAGCTAAACCATAAATGTCAGTTTGCTTATTTCGATTATTGGTATAGAGTTGCAAATTAGTTAGTCAATATGATTAAAAATTTTAATTAATTTTTCTTTCTTTTGCAGATCTTCTATTGGTTGCCTTTTGAAGCTAAAACAAAAAGGATACTTCTCTGCGGGGCGTGGATTTATTTTGGCATGTGAACAACGGGTATGTATTAATTAAATATAAATAAAATTATATAAGGATTCTTGCCACTTAACTGCTAATATAGAAATTTATTTCTACGCTGTGTTTGTCATAATGCGGATCAACCTGCTCTCACTACCGGTTTCGGAGCCCTACTCCATCATCAGGTGAGCTTGGGAGATCCACAAAATGACAACCACAGCGCAGAGATAGTTAATTCCGACTTGTCGGAAAGTATCGGTCAGATATTAAGTCCCGAACGGGAGATAGTGGCCTGCGTGCAATGGTAGTACTTTCGTACCACCGAGGCGCAACTATCGATAGTAAAAGGATGGTAAAAGGCTTTTTTTCAGGCAAGCCAAATTATAAAATAGAAAACAAATTTCTTGCAGTAGAGGTATATAATAAAATTATATAAGGATTCTTGCCACTTAACTGCTAATATAGAAATTTAATTCTACGCTGTGTTTGTCATAATGCGGATCAACCTGCTCTCACTACCGGTTTCGGAGCCCTACTCCATCATCAGGTGAGCTTGGGAAGTTAAGGAGTTAGGTGGCAAGGTAGGAGTTAAGTGGCAAGAATCCTTATATAATTTTATTATATACCTCTACTGCAAGAAATTTGTTTTCTATTAAATATAAACATAGTTATAATTTAGAATGTCAATCCAATTGATAGATTGTAAAATCGCTTATATCTGGGGCTTACTCAACCGGGTCTCACAATGCAAATTCACCTCAAATATCCATTTAGTTGGTCATTGGCAAGCACTCTCTCATTGTACATGAAAATAACAAAACAAACATTTACTGATCTGGATAAAATTGATAGTTAAATAGTAAGACTCACCCGGGGGTACTCCACCCCCTAACCACTTACATCACTGACATTCTATTCAATATATCACATTCCATATCTTCCATCTAATTCAAATATTATTCGAATCATACTATTTTCTCTAATCGACTTTCAAATAGAGTGTTTTAGCATTACTAGATAAATAAATAGAGTTTCCGAATTATAAAACCATTATTATAACCAACTTATTTTCCAAGTTTTACAAGATAGTAATTAAAAATAATATGATTTAGGGTGGACATGATCACTATACAGGGTTGTTCACCACATACGACACGGAGTATTTAGCTAAACGATTAGATTTTTACAAATTGTAAGTTTTGGGTTTGTTGAAGGCCTATTAGAGCTACAATTTAAAAATATTTTTACAAGATACAGAGTGTCCCAAATAAGTAAAAAATATTATAGTTGTATTTTTTTAAATGGAACACCCACCTAACTACAATATGGTATATTATTCTATTTTTGGATTCTACGATTGAAATAAAGGTAAATTTTATTAAGGTTTATCACACTTAAACCTTACCGTTTTTGAAATATTTTCAATTTTATGAAATTTCAGTAAAAATTTTAAGGCTTTATTTCTCCTAGGGTATCAAAGTTTTTAATACTAAATATTTACTGAAGATTATTTATTGATCAGATATTGTGTTGCAATAATAAAAATTTTACTACCTTATACAGAGTGTCCAAAAATTTATATTAAATAATTACTAGCTTTAAACGGCAATAATTTGTTTCATTTAAATGGAACACCCAATATATTTTACGTGAATCAGATGCACAATGTAATTGTCTATCAAATTGTATTATACCATTTTTTACCCATCTCTTCAAGTTTTCGTAGAAATTGCATTTTGTTATAATTTAGACCTCATTTATCACCATACCCATGGAATATTGACATTTCAGATTTTTTTTATACCACCATAATATGTACAAAATGTACAGGTGGTAAATATTGCATGCCCATTGGCATACAAAAAAACTATTTAAATGTTTGTAAAAGAGTATACCAATTAAATATACCACCATTATTTCCTACCAAAAACACCAAAAATTAGTTAATTACATACTTTTAAATTGTTTTAATTAATAAATTATTCTAAATAAATGTGGATTTGGCTCAGAAATCAATATAATAATAAGTTATGAAAATGAATGTCTCTGTTTTTATAAATAAGCATTCGTCAATAAATGAAATAAAATTTATAAGGTGTTACTTTTTACCACACTATCTAATACACACACAAAATTCAGTTTTTTAGTATTTGGAACAATTATTACTACAACGTAAACAGTCAATTAATGTAGTTTGAATACTGGGATCATATTAATTGGTCCTCTTTAACAAAAAATATTAAAACAGTTTTTTTTTTATTTTTTTAATTAAATAAGCGAACTATATCAACAATATTAGTATATGTACCCTTTAAAAATTTGTTACATCTTTAAAAATAAGCTAAAATGTCAATATTCCATGGGTATAGTGATAAATGAGGTCTAAATATAAGAAAATGCATCTTCTATGAAAACTTGAAGAGATGGGTAAAAATGGAACAATACAATTTGATAGACAATTACATTATGCATCTGATTCATGTAAAATATATAGGGTGTTCAATTTAAATTAAACAAGTTATTGCCGTTTAAAGCTAGTAATTATTTAATAAAAAAATTTGGACACTCTGTATCAGGTAGTAAAATTTTTATTATTGCAACACAATATATGACCAATAAATAATCTTCAGTAAATATTTAGTATTAAAAACTTTGATGCCCTTGGAGAAATAAAGCCTTAAATTTTTTTCTGCAATTTCATAAAATTGAAAATATTTCAAAAACGGTAAAGTTTAAGTGTGATAAACCTTAATCAAATTTACCTTTATTTCAATCGTAGAATCAAAGGTAGAATCCAAAAATAGAATAATATACAGGCTGTTCTATTTAAAAAAATACAACTATACTTAATATTTTTTACTTATTTGGGACACTCTTTAATAGTCCTTCAACGAACCCAAAACTTACAATTTATAAAAATCTAATCGTTTAGCTACAATACTCCGTGTCGTATGTGGTGAACAACCCTGTATACATGTTTTTTTAGGATCACTAAAAATGCATCGAAGGTATAATAGGATTTTTGCATTAAATAATTTTTTGAAAATTTCTCTCGTTCTTTGGCATTTGTCTAATAGTGGTTTAAAAGGAATTAAATGTTCCATTATAATTATTTAAAAAAAAGTTCCATTATAATTGTTATTTAAGTAAAGATGTCTAGTATTGATACGGTCACTATAAATGTTTCTTTTATGAATGTAAAAGATCTCAGAACTTTTTGTATTGGGGAAAAGAACTACTTTGCGAGGCTTGGAATTTTTTACATTTTATGTTTTTAACGGGATTTAGTATTTCCTTCCATGTATTTCATCCCTGTATTTTGAACCTAACTGCACCTAGAATTCTAATACGACTTCTTGCTCGACATCGATATGAATTTTGGTTAAAATAAACGTGTAGGCATTATTTCTATCTAGCTACATGTAGGTATGTTGATTGCTGATAAAGCTCGATAATAATATAAATTATTTGATTAAACGTCGAAATTTCGTCGACCTCAAGTAGACTTTCTTCACTTTCCCATGACAACAAAGAAAAAAACAACGGGCGACAGCCGACTAGATAGTTATTTGAGGAAATATTGAATTTCGACAGCGCATCGTTCCGCGGTGTCGTGTTGCCGTTGCAGGGAGACGCTAAAACACGCACACACGTCCAATACATACGACTGTTAGTAGAGAGATGTGGTAGTACTTCAAATAGTGACACATACGGTATTTAAACTACGTTATTTTGATGTACTATGTACCTATATTTCTGGAAAAAATTATATGATGATGTTATTTAGGCGGAGATTGACTTGAGACGAGCTCTGTAATGTAACGTTTTGTAACACAAACATTCGCTAATGGCAGGTGGCCACTGCGAGCGACTCTAAATTAAACTAAGAATATAAAAAGAAAGGTAACTAAACGAAAATAAGTTTCATCGGCCACTGGTAGTGGCGGTTACAGACGGGGGGCCCATTGAGGCCCGGGCCCCTAAAATTTGTAAATTTGGTTAAATATTAGCCTTTAAGGTTAAAAATGGCCCCCTAAAAAGCATATTCTACGTTACTTTTTTTTGGCCCCCCCCCTAAAATAAATTTCTGTATCCGCCCCTGGCCACTGGGAACGTTTTTTGCTTAGTAGTCAGCTAAGTTAGCTGCGTTTTCGTATTGTCTTTGCTATCAGAGAATTTATCGCTGCGAAAAATTCGCTGGAACCTGTCGCGAACTAAAACGAGCGAAACTAAACTACGATTTGAATCTTCGTTCATATATTTTCGTTTAGTTTCGCTCAAGTGGCCGTTGATGCATCTAAAAGTATGGGAGCTGATTTTTACAAATCTTATCTTCGCTTGGCTTAGTTTAGTTTCGCTCGCAGTGGCCGCCTGCCTTTAAAAGTATGGGAGCTGAATTTTATAAATCTTATCTTCGTTTGGCTTAGTTTAGTTTGGCTCGCAGTGGCCGCCCACCTTAAAGGCAGGCGGCCACTACGAGCGTAACTAAACTAAGCTAAGAATATGAAAACAAACGGTAATTAAATGAGAACTCCACTAGGAACGATTTTCGCTCAGTAGTCAGCTAAGTTTTCGTATTGTATCTCTGCTATCATAGAACTAGTCGCTGCGAAAAATTCGCTGGAACCTGTCACGAACTAAAACCAACGAAACTAAACTACGATTTGAATTTTCGTTCATATATTTTCGTTTAGTTTCGCTCAAGTGGCCGTTGATGCATCTAAAAGTATGGGAGCTGATTTTTACAAATCTTATCTTCGCTTGGCTTAGTTTAGTTTCGCTCGCAGTGGCCGCCCACCTTAAAGGCAGGCGGCCACTACGAGCGTAACTAAACTAAGCTAAGAATATGAAAACAAACGGTAATTAAATGAGAACTCCACTAGGAACGGGCTAAGTTTTCGTATTGTATCTCTGCTATCATAGAACTAGTCGCTGCGAAAAATTCGCTGGAACCTGTCACGAACTAAAACCAACGAAACTAAACTACGATTTGAATTTTCGTTCATATATTTTCGTTTTGTTTCGCTCAAATAGCCGCTGACGCATTAAAAAGTATGGAAGCTGATTTTTACAAATCTTATCTTCGCTTGGCTTAGTTTAGTTTCGGTCGCAGTGGCCGCCCGCCTTTTTAAGCAGAAACATAATACGAAAACGCAGCTAACTAGCTGACTACTAAGCAAAAATCGTTCCCAGTGGCCGATGAAACTTATTTTCGTTTAGTTACCTTTCTTTTTAAGGCAGGCGGCCACTGCGAGCGTAACTAAACTAAGCTAAGAATATAAAAACAAACGTTAACTAAACGAAAATAAGTTTCATCGGCCACTGGGAACGATTTGCGCTCAGTAGTCAGCTAAGTTAGCTGCGTTTTCGTATTGTATATCTGCTATCATAGAACTAATCGCTCCGAAAAATTCGCTGGAATCTGTCACGAACTAAAACGAGCGAAACTAAACTACGATTTGAATCTTCGTCCATATATTTTCGTTTAGTTTCGCTCAAGTGGCCGCTGATGCATTTAAAAGTATGGAAGCTGATTTTTACAAATCTTTCTTCGCTTGGCTTAGTTTAGTTTCGCTCGCAGTGGCCTTAAGAGTCTATTACGCTGTAATGTTTGGGTCGCTCTCAGGGTTCGGGTAAAGCAGGTGTGTGGCCGAAGGAAATATTATATTTCAGAAATCTGCCTTTCAGAAGACTTAGCCCGATCCTGTCGTGTTAAGCCACACCTAAAATTTCAAACACACATGCTTTAATTAAGGCTTGATTAAGGTTTGCAGAGCTTCAGCATTTGCTATAAAATAGTGAGCAATTTGTTACAAAACCACATAAATTACCTATATATATCACTGTAATCACAAAACTTCAATCTATTTCCGTATTGTAACGGAATTTTAAATTATGTCTTTATTTTCGAGAAAATTTAGTCCAAACATAAGGAATATTTTGTTGATGTTTGACCATCAAAATCTTAAAAATAAAGAAGTTGTCTAAAATGTGCTACAATACGGATATAGTATAATCCTTTATTTTTAATTTCCTTCTTCATTTGTGTAAAAATACCTAGCCAGTTTTACATAAAACGTTAAATGCCGAACGCTTATTTTGCTACTTTTTCGGACTAGTGAAATGGGCTCTTAAGAGTTTGGATTGCCATAGTCCCATTGCATTCAAAAGGATACTTCTATGCATGCAGAAATATTTAAAACTCAGCAATGTAAGAATAAAATACACGGTGGGGTTGTTAATTGACAACCATAAACGATATTATCGAAATACTTAACACTAACGACTGCTGTAAAATGAAACTTTATGGTCACAAACGTGTCTCGTTATCATTTCTGGTTCTACTAGCATTATCAGTTTTCGTGTTGTAACTGTAGCAATAATGTACTTTCTATCAAATCCAAATTCCACATTTGATAGAGGAACCGGTTTTACAAGGGGATTGATACGGTTATATTGTCGAGAAATAGAGTGCCCCCTGCACGGTTAATGCATGTAATTGCTGTGACTGTTATGGGAGCAAGTAAAATAAACGATCAAATGGATTTGATAATGTTATATGGCATATTAGATTTTTTTTATTCTTTACGTTAATCAATGTATATGAATCGAATAATCCGGCTTTTTGCAAAAATAATTGTACAAAGTACCTATCTATTTTAAGTCGTTTTGCAAAGTGCCTAATCAGACTTAGTCATATTAAACAATAATATTAATAATATTTTCTGTATATTTCTGCAAAAAGACTGCTGTTTTCATACATACATACAGCCGTTACTCGCTGACGAGTATTCGACACACATAAAGAAGATAGTCACGCAAGGCGTTTTCTTTCATGAGCTTTTCTGTGACTGAAAAGCCCGATACGTGATGTTATCTGCCTACCGCACTCCCGACATTCAAAAATCTCATTGCTTTGTAACCTCTTTACTTTTTGGTTGTCGCTGTTAACTGAGTTTACAACTCTTCTCCATTGAGTTCTATTGTGAGCTGCTGTTTCCCACTCATTCTGCATGTTAATCCCCTTTAAGTTTTCGTGGAAAATGTCCTTGTACCTTCTCAGTTGTCCACCCGGCCTCCTCTTACCGTCTACAAGCTCACCGTAAAGCAGAGATTTTGGTATGCGGTTTTCTTGCATTCTGCATCCGTGACCAGCCCATCTTAAGCGGGATTTTGTAACCATGATTCCAATACTCTCGCAGTTAGCTTTTTCAAGGACCGATACGTTTGAGACATAATGGAACCACCGGATTCTTAAGAGTTGTCTAAGGTGTCTCTGTTGCAACTTGTTTAATGCGTTCATGTGTCGGCGGTACGGCACCCAGGTTTCACTTTCATATAACATGGTGGGGATTATAATTGCTCGGTACACTGCAAGTTTCGTTTTTGTACACAAGTCGTGATTGTAGAAACCCCTGTCTTTTAATTTCCAGAATGCTCTTGAGGCGCTACTAATCCTGTGCTGAATTTCAGAGTCAATATTGGCCTTTTCCGAAATCAAATTGCCAAGGTAATTGAATTCCGCCACATATTCCAATAGTTCTTCTCCGATTTTTATAGCATTGTTGCGATCTTCCGGGGGATGATGCACATGATTTTAGTTTTGTCGATGTTTAGCTTAAGGCCCAAAGTTGTTTGCTGTTTTCAGTCATTTTACAAAATGCCAAATCGAGGCCAGGCAGATTAAAAAATAACAGCATTGCGTATAGGTATATTGAATAATTTGAGCTTACCGTAGTAAAATATGTGGTATTTTTATTAATAAAAATATCACATATTTTGGCTGCGGAAAAACAATATTTTGTGACAGGAAATTTTATTCTTTCGCATAACGGTATAAAGTTGTAGTATAGTACATTTAAAATTAGTATAAGTGGGCTTCGTTTTTTAAAAATAATCTACCACTGTATTCACTTTTGAGTCCAGGACTTCTTTGTGGAACTCTGCTCTCTTTTAGAATAAAATAAATTTAATCCTTGATAATTTTATTAATAAAATCAACAACTCTCTTAATAAAATCAACACTATTTTATTCCATTATTTCCCATTGTGTTCGTAATTTCGTAACAAATTTATTCAAAATAAGTTAGATAAACTTAGGTTTGGGCCATACCAATCCCGCATAAAATGTTTTGTGCAATCTGACTAGCCTTCATTAGGCATTTTGCAGAATGACCGAAAACAAGCAGTCTTTTTGAAGAAATATACATCAAATATTGTCATTCTTTAATATGCCTAATTCTTACTAGACATTTTGCAAAGCGACTGGAAACAGATAGGCACTTTGTACAACACTTTTGTTAAAAATGCCGGCGTTTTTAATATGCCTAGTCTTTTTGCAAAAAGCCGGATTATTCGATACGCCTACGATATATATGCTACTGAAATAGAGGTCTAAAAGTTTACATGGCCTACGTGGGCATCGAAAAAATTAATACATAGTGGATCTACAGATAAAAAATAGATTTATAATTAGAAACCTATATTTAGATACCGTCTAACAAATTTTTTCTTGGAACAAAATTAGTTTATGATACCTTAATATGCGGTTTAATCATCATCATCATCATTCGCAGCTTATTCAACCATTTAGAATTATGGTGTAGCCTCCCTCGCATACTTACATACTCTCTTTGTAGTTGGGCCTATTTTTGTATATTGTTGGCTATGTGGGCCCAAGTTGTCTCTGCTAATTTCCTAATATCATGGTCCCATCTCAAGCTTGGTCTTCATCTAGGTCTCTTATATTAATAATTCCTCGTGACTACCATGCTGTATTTTTGTGATCCATCTGTTGTCTGTCCTTGCCAGGTGTCCTGTCCTTGTCACTTGAGTGATTTGATTCTGTGGATAACATCTATTTACCTGTTTTTTTGTCGTCTGTTCCAGTCTATTCTTTTACGGTCTTTCTTGGTTATTCCCAGCATATTTCGTTTGCAATTTTCTTGTAATGTCCGTTTTAAGTATCCAGGTTTCGCATGCATAGGTCATGACTGGTATAGTACACATTGGTAGAATGTCCTCTTCTTTAGATAAAGTAGCATTCCAGATCTAAATATGATTGACGTTCTTCCATAAGTACTAATTCTTCGGCTGATTTCTGGTAGTAGAGATCCCGAGCTATTTCCAGTTTTGTGTTATATGGCAATTGTGACTCTGGAAACTGCAGCCCGGAAGATTTCCGCAGACAACCGTTCAAACCATCTCCTTAAATCTTTTAGCCATGAGTTCTGGCTTCTTCCTACTGATCTTTTCCCTTGCACTTTGCCCTCTATTATCTATTATGAGGCGCAGTATTTCGTATCTATCACCTCTCATCACATGACCCAAGTATTGCTATAGCAAAGTACAGCCTATTTTTAGTCTAAAAAGTATTGCTGCAAAGTACAGCCTATTTTTAGTCTTTTGTTGGTCCAGTCTAGTTAACGGAAAACTGCTAGTGTTGCTGTAAACAGCTTTGGGGATATCGTGTCTCCCTGTCATACTACTTAGCCAGTTGGTAACTCTGGGGTTGTCAGATAGGTATATCATAACTTTTGCTTTAGCTTCTTTGTATATATTGGCAAGAGTTTCTATACTAAGGCTTGTTAATACCTTGTTTTGCTAGGACTTCTATTATTGCCTTAGGTTATATCGATTGGAAAGCCTTCTCAAAGTCTATAAAGGGTATGGCTAGTGGAAGCTCGTATTCTTTTGTTCGGCTGATAGTTTCTCTTAATGTTTGTGTATGATCAATCGTGCTGAAGTCGCTTCTAAAGCCTGCTTGTCCTCTTGGTTGCCCAGCGTCTAGCATGTTTTGTATTCTGTTGTTTATTATTTTTGTGAATATCTTGTATGTTACTGGTAGTAGGCTTATAGGTCTATAGTTTCTGATGTTTTTTTTTTGCTACATTTTTAATACACTTATTCAATAATTAAATTAGAAAACCATCAGATCGAATCCATACTGCCCAAAAAGGCAAACGCGTATAAGCGAAATAGCGTATAAATGTGCTGCGTAATACGGGTCACTCCTGTTTATGCAGAATTATTTTGAATTTAGCATTATTTCAATTTTTTCAACAACAAAAAAAATGAATATGGCGTTACGCCACTGAAGGCGGCCTCCAGAAGACCTTCTTCAGGAAGTGGAGGGGCTCGGGGGGGCACAGCCGAGTCACTGACCACGTTCTGCCGTTCGAACTGCGACGAAGAGAGTACCAGAAACTAGAGAGAGAGTACCATAATCCTCGGGGTGCCGAGCCGAGCGCTGGCTCGCGCTCCAAGAGATGGCGACGATTTAAGTGCCCGCTGCCTCTACTAAACCTTTAAAAGGAACACCGGGCGCTTTGCATATAGTATTAAGTTAGGGTATTAATGCATATTTTCATGGAATTACATTACCTTGCTTTATTACGTTTTCATAAGAAGGTTCTAAGTCATTTTGAACCTTTAATACTCTGTCAATAAACAAAAAACATAAGTTTGAGTCATATTTCGAAAATGGCCTGCTCTCAGAAAAAAACTCTACAGGACTCTACGAGTCTTTTCGATAAGTTATAAGATACGATGGAGGTCAAAAAATGCATTTTTTTCAAAAATTCGCCTTGTAATTCAGGAATTATGTGCTCTAGAACAAATCTGTGTATCGCATATTTAGTTCCATAAAAAATAGCAGAAGTAGAAAACTGGTAAAAAAACACTCTGTAACTGTGAAAGGGTGTGCATACTATTCAGTGTGAAACAACAGGTGCTATGCAGTTTTTACCATTATGTTTTAATTAGTGATTAGTGAGACTGGCCTTGGTCTTGCACAAAAAGCAAGACCAAAACCGACCAGTGCAAAGCATCCGCTAGAGACTTGTAGTCTTGCATTTTTTCACGTTTATATGATATAAGAAATTACTTATTTATTCAAAAATATTGTTTTCATTTAATACATTATTATATCTTTACTAAAGATGCTATACCGGGTGCGTCTCAAAAGTGGCTCACCCCTATAACTTTTTTATTTTTTGAGATACAAAAACGAGATTTGGTATGTTAGTATATGACATAAATTGGGATTGATTGACGTATTCAATTGTTTTTGGTCACTTCCTGTTTCATCGGAAATGACTACAACTTTTGATTTTAAAATGGCATCCTCGGTATTTTTTTACTTTATTCGATAGAAAATGTCACTTTGAATAGAATGACATACCACATGTGAACTTTTGACATTTTAGCTTTAAAAAAATTCGTATTTTAAATTTCGATCGAGAGTACCATGTTAAAAACACTAATTTTTAATCATGGAGCCTTGGAAAAATAGATTTGATCGTCTAGTGTTTTGCGTGTCTTGTCCTGGCCGGTTAAAAGATGCTCAAATCATATTTTTAATCATATCTCAATTTTTTCAAATGGAACGAGGGTGGCTCATTAGCATATTGGGAAAAAGTATTTTTTACGAATAATGTGGTACCACACACTTGGTATTTCGAGTCAAATTGTCGTTATGATCCGCATGTTACAGTTTCAAATAAACCATATGAGAAAATATCAAAAGTTGAAATCGGACCATATGATATGTCATTCTACTCAGAGTGTCATTTTCTATCGAATTAAGTAAAAAAAATATCGTGGGTGCTATTTAAAAATCAATAGTTGTTGTCATTTCCGGTGAAACAGGACGTGACCAAAAACAATAGAATACGTCAATCAATCCTAATTTATGTTATATTATACTAACATATCAAATCTCATTTTTTATCTGAAAAAATAAAAAGTTATAGAGACACTTTTGAGACGCACCCGGTATACAGATGTGTCCTAGCCTTCTTGCTGAAGTTTTGTTCCTGAAAATCAGACTGAATTTGAAAATATTGAATTTATATACAGGGTGGTCCGAACTGTATTCCAGAAACTTCGGCAGCATATTGTGCAGAATAAGTAAAAAAGGTTGTATAAATATATGTCCTAAAATCAGGCCTAAAATGCTTAGTTTCGGAGATACAAGGTGCAGAAGTTTCATTTTTATTTCGATTTTTTCCAAATATTTGGATGAAAATTGGTCTTGGGGTTTTTTTGACATGAGAAATTTTATTTTGATGTCAATATGACCCCGATTTGTAAGGGGCGTAATAATAAGAGTAATAACTTTTCGTCCGTACGTGTATAAAACTACTGAGTGAAAAAATTTACATTTCCGTGATTTTTAACGTAAAAAATGTCTCTTGGTAAAAATCGCTACGAGCAACCGTTCTCAAGATATTTAGGATGGAAATAGTCAATTGTTAGTCAATAATCAATAGTTATTTGACTGAAATGATAAATTTGAGAACTTTTTATGTTTTTTAATTAATTGCTTTTTTTCTAAATTAAAATTAAATAGGTAACTTTTTATTCATACTATTTAATTTACATATTTTCAAACAGACAACCGTTTTTGTGTCAAATTATAAATGATTTATTCGAGTATCATTGTTACCTATAATTTACAGTAACAATTCTAGGAACGTTGCCTATTAACTTGTAGGTGTAAGGTGTAGACCTCGAAACTACTGTCTGCCATATGGTCTCTTATTTTTAAAGAAAAGGCCTCGGAAAAGTCATAAAAAAGTATAGAAACATAGCTTTATTTTTTTATAAAATTAAAAAACAATTTAATATAATATATGATTAAACAAAGAATGGCGTAAAAGTTGGCTTGGAAATGAAGACTGCTGTGATTCCATATGTAAAATAGATATTATGGTAAATGTCAATAGTCGTCATTTCAATACCCATAAAAGAATTATTATTTTTGTTTTTTATTCTATGTTAAAACACGAATAATTTTCAATACATAAACGCGGATTTTTTATCCAAAGATATTTTAATACGGCAGCACTGTCGCCTTCAGTTCCACACCATTTTCAGCCTTTGCTAGCCGATTTAGAGAAAATGAGTGTTTTATGCGTTGGCCGCGGAACGCGTAGAGGCTCCACCGTACAGCACTTGAGACGTAAGGGGAAATCAAATCAGCCTTGTCACGAATTCGCCCATTAGGTTGCATATCTTCACTATTCTTTCAATCGACGCTAATACATTCAAATATTTTCTTTTGCAAAGAAATTTTTAGGAGTTAATTTCAGGAGAGTAGAAATAGAAATAATCAGATTCCCAAAATTAATCAGAAAATTTAATTCTAAAAGAAGCAATGAAAAAAAAAGAAAAAAAGCTATTCTAACGTAAGCTCCAAACAGGGATTGTTCTATTTCGCAGTATATCAGTTTTTATTTATACGCTATATTTGGTTTAATGAAATTAAATAATATATCGGGATATTGAGAGTTACATTTTTTATATTTAATTATAGAGACACTTGACATTAACTAGTAAAACATAACTGATTAAACTCCAAAAATAGTCACAACATGGGTATGTTCAAATTCAAATAGATTTTTTTATCTACTTATCCAAGATCTTTATTCCATTTTTTTCTTGTAAATGATTACGAAATTCAGAGAGTGAAATAAATTTAATAACCACTGTAAAAATAGACATAAATGAGGCTCTTAGAAATATCTAATCGTGTATACTGATTAGACATTTACATTGTATATTGAAATATACGATTAAGAAATACGTAGGTTTTATTAGGCATGGTATTGCAGGAAAATATCGATACATGAGTAAATCTGTTATATTTTTTGCCCTACCTATCTATATACCGTGCTGGCAACTGTTACTTTCGGGTTGGCATTTACATGTGTGGAAGTAAATCGCATAGGGATCTACGACGCGCGACAGTGTGCTGTTCCGGCGTTGCCGATACGCCTTTCCCTATCAAGTAAAGTAAAATCACGATCGCAAATCGCTTATTTTTAAAACAGTTTTTTTTCAAGAGATAACTAGATAAAATCATTAGACATGTTTCTGAGCGTCTAACATAATAAGGATATCGTTAGGGTGTCGAGAAAACGTCAGTAATCGCGATAATTTAAAAACTCAACTTTTTAACACATAACAGGCCATAACTCAAGAACCACTTTAGATATTGAAACTTTTTTTTATTTTCAAGATCGGATATTTTACAATATGTGAACATAAGAAAAATTCGATAAGGTTGTTTTTTCCATTCAAAAATTGTAAACAATCCATCCATTTATTTTTAGAGCATAGCAATTTTCAGCAATCGTGTAATTTTTTTATTGATAAAGATTTTCACATACTGTCTACAAAGAAAATACAGCAGAAATATTAAGAAAGTTCTTGAAAAAACTACAATCTATTATTTCTAATAGATTTCAGGATATCGATTTTTGAATTCAGAGTTCTAATAGCGCGACCACTATCGAACACCCACTCAATTCCACTTATTTTCACAAAAAATGCAAGTGTTTCTAGATTGCACTTAAAAAAATTCAAGCTATAGGGAAAATTACAACGACTCGTTAATAAATAAACAAATTAAGTATCACGAGACGTAATTAAATCGTGAAGCTGACCGCATGACGTACACCTTTCCCTAGAACTTTAAGTACTGACAGACACAAAACACATACACAAGAAGAAGTGCGAGCGCCTTGCTAAATATTGGAAAGTGAAATTGACGTTTAAATTTGACACTGTTGACAAGTCTACTGCTACTAGCGCCCCCAATTTCGCTTGTAGGAACTACGGACTAGATTGTCACACATGGCGGAAAGTTTAAAAAAATAAAAAAATTTAATTCTTCATTTATTTTTAATTATGACATACATAAAAACACAAAAAATACACCATTTTTTACAAATATGTTTAATATCAATATCAAACATACAACAGAAATTAATTTCACCACAATAAATTAATAAAATTAAAAGAATAATGTTACAAGTAGATCAAGAGACAAAATTAATTATAACAAAACTGAAAAAAAATGGCGTCATAGATGGCTTAGAAATGAAGATATATATCATAATTTTGAAAGTAAAATTATATGGGAAATGTACATATGGGTATGGATCATCATTTTTAAGTCAACTGGACGATTATTTCAAACATACAAGCTGAGTTCGTTCATAGTTTCAGTGAAATCTAGATAAACAAAGAATAATAAATTAAAAGTATTCCAGGGGAAACGAGAGGAAAAACCTGTATTGTCTCTGATATCTGTCAGGGTATTGTTGAAAGTGTCATTTTTTTGCTCGAAGTTTTCAGGTCGATCAAAAAGATGATATTTACAACAATACTTTGCCGTAACTTTCACAAATATCAGAGAGAGTACAGGTATTGCCTCTCTTTTCCTCTGGAATAGTTTATAACTGTTGTTCTTTGTTTATCTATATTTCTCAGAGTGCCGAACACGACTACACTATATAATTTCAATATCCTAGAGAGTTCAGGTATTGTCTCTCTTTTCCTCTGGGATACTTTATATCTGTTGTTCTTTGTTTATCTATATTTCTCGAGTGCTGACAGTATATAATTTCAATATCCTAAGTGGAAAGAAAAAAGGTCACCTTTCTGTTTTGTACTATGGTCCCTTTCTTCCGATGGCTCATCTCGTTGATATTTAGGAAGGTATGCATAAAATATATATTTTACTATCGGTCCTGGGATGAAAAAATATAAAATTCAATTTGATTTGATGATCCTTTTCTGTCACCTAAATCAGGAAAATGACAATGAGCATGTTAAGATGAAAAAAAATTATTTATCAACACTTACCTACACGTTAATTCGAGAAGTTTTATCAAAAACCTATATTTGCCTAAATAATTTAAGTATTAAATTTGCAAAGCAAACTGCAGCTTGTAAACAAAAGAAATAAAATGGCGACAAGTCAACGTCAACGACCCGACAAGGAGAAAAGTGGTGTTCGAATAACAAATTATGGGTCACCAATAATTCTTTTTGTCTCCTTTCAACGCACACTTTAGAAAGAAAAAGAGATGAACTGTAAAACTGAAAGAACGTCAAGGTTTTATCTGTCGCTCTTGTCAATAATTTATCGGTAAGGAAGATTCCTAGAAAATCGCTTGTAGTCAAGTTTTCAACCATTGCCAGTTCTCCCATAAGAAGTGTCATCCACCTGCTGACAGAGGTATTGAGTATTGATTGGGTCGACCGGTCAACTGCGACAAATCTGTTATATCCCCTTCCACGTCTCTTAGCGATGTGCACAGTTTCTCGGTTTATTTCATACGTTTGGCAACGTGTTTACTGTCCTCTCTTTGTTCAGTACATTATAAACGCATTGTACTCTTCTTACATACGGAAATCTCGACCTAAGACTTACCTTTGCCAACCCTTAGTATTATCGAGAATATACTATATTTGATATCAATTAAACTATTAGTTACGTAATCGAGGGTGCGATTTTTAAAATCATTGTTGCCAACTATGGACATATTCAGCGCCGGGCTGACTAACTGGAATTTAAATATCGCGCTGGGGATTCAGGTGGTAGCTCTGCTGTAGAAAATGTCAAGTTGCCACATTTATTTATTTACTTCCTGACATTGTCATTCGTTTTGACACTTTAGTTCTGTATTACGAGTTTTTGGTTTAAATAAATAGCGTTGTGATACTTTCAGCTTAAAAATGTTTACTAGCAGACCTTGCAGTCGAACATTGTTCTTTTTAAAACCTCTTTTAGTGCGAAGTGTACAAGATAGCTTAATAGCCGTAAAAAAGTCATCGCACTTTATTAGAATATTTTGATCGGGAAAGCGGTAATAATGGTCTTTTATGTCCCTTAAGTGCTGTTACAGAAGGTGAGTTTTGTTAATATAAATGAAAACTGTTTATATATTTATAATTAATTTATTTTTGTTTCCTAAAATATTTTGATTAAAAGAAAATACATAAAAGTAGGCAACTCTGTGCCGCACAGTGGGGTATTTGACACAGATAGTTGATCGAATTTTTTTTATGTAGACCTTATATAAATTATTGCTATTTTCAATTAAAGAGGAAATAATATGAACAAAATAAAGGATACTTCGTCGATTCTAAAAAAAGAAAGAAAAATCACTGTTCCAGTGTTTCCACGGTCAATGCCACTAATGCCAGTAGTAATATCGCAACTAATACTACTAATGCTACGACTGATCCGCGAGCAATGCCCATACCACTAAAGTCGCTACTAATGCCAAATTGTGCTATACTGCTAATGGCACTAATGCGATCGCTTTGTACACAACAATGCCATCGCGGTTTACACCTCGCATTAGTATATCACTGATTGGCAAATTAGAGGAAACCAAGAATGATTTTCTCATTTTATCAGCAAAGTCGCAAAAAGTCGCAGTATTTTATTTTACTGTATGAAAGCCCAATGTTTACTAAGTAAAACGTATAGGTATAGACAATATGCTGAATTCTTCGAAATGCGCAACTAAACCTCTAAGTATAATAAAAATGTCACAAATTTGATCAAATTTTCTGAAAGCCTAACTTTTAGTTGCAAAAAATCGTTAGTATAGAGAATATCAAAATAAATAATACGTTTCTGTAGAATACATACCTGCAGCTTGTTGAGCCATTTTCAATCAAAGCAATAATATAAACATAAAAAGAGCACAAGAACAACAACAATTTATAATTTTAAACATAAAATTTAGCCATTTACCTCTTATCTGTGAGAAGTAACAACTTTGACGTTTCGTTGAAACAAATGAATGCAACTAAACACACCCATAGCAACGCCATTCATGGCAGACATGATTTGACTTATCATTTATCTTTTTTTGGGAAATCTTAAACACATTTGCTTTTTCGAATTTCGATCACCTTTTTCATGCTAATACCCCACCGTGTGCCGGTCCAGCTTAATCACGTGACTAAAAGTTTATTTGATATGAACTATATTTATACTGTGATATTACAGTTGAGGGTTGGAACCTTTGGTGTTACACAGCAAAATAAAAACACTAAATCACCACAATACACCAAAACACTTTTACTTTTACACTGGACGCGCGTTTCGCTAACCATGTTAGCATCATCAGCAGATGATTATAAACTGCAGTTATAATCATCTTTTTTAGTTTATAATCATCTGCTGATGATGCTAACATGCTTAGCGAAACGCGCGTCCAGTGTAAAAGTAAAAGTGTTTTGGTGTATTGTGGCGATTTAGTGATTGTACTGTGATACGCAAAATGTGTTCGTAGTTTGTTCAAATGAACGAATGGTAAGCGTCGATTCATTATGGGAAATTGAATCGCGTGATTAGATTCACTAAAAAGAACCGTAATGCCATCACTAATGCAGTACTTATTATTAAAAAAATTAAATCGAAATATCGAAATTTTTATAGAAAAAAATCGATGTTTTCGGACATCTCTATGTATCTAATGAATACACAAGCATTCGGCTAAATAATAGTTGGTCTCCCACGTAAACAAATCCGCGATAAATATTGATTTAAATATTATTTTCATTCGAAAATATATGTAGCAGAAATCGTATATCATTAATGGGCGGACTGAATGTTGTTGAATGATATTTTTCAATGAAACCCATTTCAAGATACTTGTTACTAAATAATACTGACATAAACAAATATACGTTCCAAGTAAACAAAACTTTGGGCTATTTAATTACTACAATCATGTTTGTTTAATATAATTTGTTTATTTCTATTCTATATACAGGGTTATTCACCACAAAAGACACAGAGTATTGTAGCTAAACGATTAGATTTTTACAAATTGTAAGTTTTGGGTTCGTTAAAGGACTATGGGAGCTACAATTTAAAAATGTTTTTACAAGATACAGAGTGTCCCAAATAAATAAAAAATATTAAAGTTGTATTTTTTAATGTAGAACACCCTGTATATTATTACATTTTTAGTTTCTACGACTAAAATAAAGGTAAATTTTATTAAGGTTTACCGCATTTTAACCGTTTTTGAAATATTTTTGTCAAAGTACAGTAAAAATTTTAATGCTTCATTTCTCTAGGTATATTTAAGTTTAAAAAAGGCATCCATTTTTCTCAAAGAGACCTGGTTCAAATTAAAAAAAGGTAGAAAAAAGACTCAAAGTCTCGGTCTCAACGTTTATACAATGTTAAACTGTTACACGTGTTTCGCTCATATATACGAGCATCATCAGATAAGTTTTTAAAATCAAATATTGTACTGAAGTTTTTCTATATAAGTACTGAATTTTGTGTTGCAATAATAAAAATTATACTATCTAAAATGACAGTATTCCATGGGTATATTGATAAATGAGGTCTAACAGCGTTTTCAGATTGAGCGGAGCGTCCGCGACGGACCGTCCGGCGTCCGTCTTGTTTTTTCAAGATAGCCGTCGGACGAACTCCGTCAGACGAAGCATACGCGACCTTGTGAAATTGTTCATATACACTCATTGTACTTGCTCAAAGGCGCGGACGCTCCGTCGCGGACGGTCCGCTCCATCTGAAAGCGCTGTAAAATATATTAAAATGCATTTTCTACGAAAACTTGAAGAGTTAGGTAAAAATGGTATAATACAATTTGATAGATAATTAAATTGTGCATCTGATTCTCGTAAAATAGACAGGGTGTTCCATTTAAATTAAACAGTTAATGCCGTTTAAGGCTAGTAATTATTTAATATAAATTTTTAGAGAGTGTCTAATCCTTCAACGAACCTAAAATTTACAATTTGTCAAGATCTAATCGTTTAGCTAAAATACTCCGTGTCGTATACCGGGTGCGTCTCAAAAGTGGCTCACCCCTATAACTTTTTTATTTTTTCAGATAAAAAAACGAGGTTTGGTATATCAGTATATGATTTACATTAGGATTGATTGGCGTATTCAATTGTTTTTGGTCACTTCCTGTTTCACCGGAAATGATTACAACTTGTGATTTTTAAATGGCACCCTGGGTATTTTTTTTACTTTATTCGATAGAAAATGACACTCTGAATCGAATGACATGTCATATGTCAACTTTTGACATATTCGCTCAAAAACAAATTGTATTTTAAATTTCAATCATAGAGTGTCAGGGCTGTGTTAAAAACACTAATTTTTAATCAAGGAGCCTTTGAAAAATATATTTGATAGTCTAATGTTTTTAGTGTCTTGTCCTGGCCGGTTAAAAGATGCCCAAATCGTATTTTTAATCATAATATTTCAATTTTTTCAAATGGAACGAGGATGGCTCATTAGCATATTTGGAAGAAGCATCTTTTACGAATAATTTGATACCACACACTTGGTATTTCGAGTCAAATTGTCGTTATGAACAGCATTTTATAATTTCAAATAAACCATATGCTGAAATGTCAAAAGTTGACATATGATATGTCATTTTCTATCGAATAAAGTAAAAAAATACCGAGCCGTACCATTTAAAAATCAAAAGTTGTACCGTAAAATGGGGTTACTTGGGACAAATTCACTATAATTTTTTTAGTCATGTGGTAATTTATAAATGTTTTTGTGAAGACAAAGCAACAATTTATGTGTAGAAAATTTCCTTCATATGTATTTAACCTATAAAGCATCATAAATGGCTCCTAATGTAAGAATATTTATAAAAAAAAAACTCACATATTTACTGTCCCAAGTTTCTCCGCATTGGGGTTAAATGGGACTGTAACGGTTTTATACCGAAAATGCATGTTAAACTACTCACGGGTTACTTGGGACAGCAGAAAAAATAAAAAAATACACTAACACACATCATGAGTTGAAATTTTTTTCTCAGATAATTATTTAGAGGAAAGAAAAACTCGATTTAGCGTAAACTTATTTGAAATATTTATATATTCATTAGAAAATGTAAAATTTCTTCAATAAACATAATAAGAACAAAGTCACGATTTGAATCGTAAGGACAAAAAGGAACTAAAAAAAACATTTTGTAAACACAAGAAAAATAGATCGGTTGCATTCTCTTTATTGTAGCCAACCAGTATTTTTTAATCCATTAAATGTATGGCGGCCTCTAGTAATGCGCACGTCCTCTGCTTTTAACATTCTCACAATTTTATCCTCTGTGATATCATACTCATGAGCTAAATCTGGGAACACAAAATGTTTGTTGTTTTTCGTAGATTTTCTCATAAAACTGCCTCTGATAAGTTCGTCTTCTTCCTCTTTTTTCAAAACTGTAGGTCTTCCTTATCTTTCTAAATTCTGATTCTTACACTGCTCTGTAAGTTGATTTGGTTGCCTTCCATTTGTCTGCCACTGTTCTATAGGACATTACAGATTGTATGTCTTCTATGGCACTTTCCATATTTTTTTTCTTCAAAGTCGTGAAATTTTTAGAGCCTACTTTGCGAATATATTTTCTTGGCATGTGGAGCACTGAAAACAAAATCGATTAAATAACATGGGGTAACTTGGGCCAACGGCTAACTTGGGACAATTGTTCACCCAAGTTACCCCAAACCATGACTTTTTTTAAAAAATATATTTTACAATCTAAAAAATTATCTAAACGCGAGCAATGACATTGGTATTATTTATGAAACATAAAAAACTAACTAAGAAATGTAATTGGACTTACCTGTTTACTTTTTGACTGCCTCTTACAGATAAAGTTTTCGACCACTTATTTTTAGCTTGCTTCCCGCCACCCATTTATTTTTTTTACATAAGTAAAATACTATCACTTTATATAGAATTCGTTTAATTAAATCATCAACACATTGTTCTTTAACGAACCAAAACATTAAATTAAGGTTTTGTTTATATTTGCGTTGTTCCCGCCAGTTAAATTATTAAAACCGAAGTTGCGTCCCAAGTAACCCCGACGTCCCAAGTAACCCCATTTTACGGTAGTCATTTTCTGCGAAACCGGAAGTGACCGAAAACAATTGAATATGTCGATCAATCCTAATTTATGTCATATATTAACATACCAAATCTTGATGTTTTATCTGAAAAAATAAAAAAGTTATAGGCGGTGAGCCACTTTTGAGACGCACTCGGTATAGTGAACAACACTGTAGAGAAACAATGGTCAAAAGACTACCCATTTGATTTATTCTAAATGTAAACAACTAGTTCATTCATATAGATTTGCTGGGAAAAGAATTCTATCGTTAATAGTATACAATCAGTAAGTAATAAGACAGCATTTTAAAAGGATGTCCTTTACTTAATGACGGACGGGTATCGGTAATTTATTCGCAGTAAAAATCTACAAACGACATAAATTAAAATGATTAACAGTCAATAATTTGCGTAAGTTGTGTGTAGTTATGCTATGACCGATTTAAAAACGACTAATTGCTGTTTGGCGATAGCACGAAGCCATTTTGCATACTACATAAGTGCGTTTTGAGTTTTGAATTAAATTGTTAAAAGGTACGCACGTTTAAATGTTTATTTTTCCGCTATAAACAATGTCTCTCCAACATTATTTCTATACCGGGTGCGTCTCAAAAGTGGCTCACTCCTATAACTTTTTTATTTTTTCAGATAAAAACGAGATTTAGTAGGTTAGTATATGGCATAAATTAGGATTGATTGACGTATTCAATTGTTTTCGGTCACTTCCTGTTTCACCGGAATTACTACAACTTTTGATTTTTAAATATCACCCTCGGTATTTTTTTACTTTATTCAATAGAAAAGAAAAGTACACTCTGAATAGAATTACATATCATATGTCAACTTCTGACATTTTCGCTTAAGGAGCCTTAGAAAAATAGATTTCAATAGTATGGTTAATATACAGTGTGACCCACTCAAGACCGCGCACCCTCCATAAAATGTGTGTTTATAGTCCGATTTTGATGATTTTTTTTTCAAATATAAAGTTTCAAAAAATGTACTTTAGGGCTCAATGTCATGTTATTTCACAAAAAACAAGGCCTACTTAATAAAGTTTTTGTGGTGAAAAATTTGCAAAATCATATTAGCGATTTTTTTCAAAAAATTTGAGTACACCCCTACATTCGGCATCCCCAAAACAGTTCTGTACCAACTTTCGTTTAAAAACATTAATTATTAATAATTCTGCAGTTAAATTAAATAATTCCCTATTTTTGCCAATTTAACGATGAGTTATCACGTAACCCTTGAAAAAACAATCCACGACAACGAGTTTTATTACAAACAATGATAAAAATACTACAAGCAACACAATAACCGAATAATAAGTTAAACATATTCAAATAATTCTAGTTGCTTCTACCAGCCCTCCATTCAGTTCAATACATTTGTCGCATCTTTTTCTTAGATTAACAGTTACATTCCTAAGCTGCTGTGGTGTAATATTTGCAGAAGCCTCTGTAATTCTAATACGTAATTCATCTACAGATTGAGGTCTAGACTTGTAAACTTGTTGCTTTAAGAAACCCCAAAGAAAGAAATCAAGCGGTGTTAGGTCCGGGGATCTCGGTGGCCACTCAATTAGCGGGCTATTTCGACCTATCCACTTATTTTCAAAATTTTCATTTAACCATTCCCTGACAACTGCCGCGTTATGCACAGGTGATCCGTCCAATTGAAATTTTAAATTCAAACGGGTTTGGCATGGTAAATTATGTATTGCATCCCAAAAGTCATTAATCAGAAAATTCAAAAACGTTGGACTATTCAAATTTCTCTCAAAAAAATATGGACCAATGATTCTATCATCAAGTATGCCACACCACACATTTAATTTCTGAGAATACTGTCTTCTTGTATTGATCACCCATTCAGGGTTTTCGACTGCCCAGAATCGCGAATTTTGAGAGGATACTACTCCGTTTGTACTAAATGTTGCCTCATCACTAAATAAAATTTCTTTTAAGAAATTTCTATTATTTAAATACTCTGCTTGAGCCCATAAGCAGAATTCTAATCGTCTAACATCATCTCCGTTTTCCAAAGTGTGTAAAATCTTTGGTTTAAAGGGTTTAACTTTATTAGTTCGCAAACATCTCCTAATATTTTCCCTTGGTATATCCAAATCAACACTGGCGCCTCTAATGCTTGCACGAGGATTGTTACGAAAATATTCTAATATTTCCTCATTCCGCCTATTTATTCGATGTTCCGGCCTTCTGTTTTTTAGTAAGTATTTTGACACACAACCAGTTTCATTAAAAACTCTATTTATTCGTTGAACCGTGCTTCTACTTACTGCAGGTCTGTCGGGATGTCTGTTGTTAAATTCTCTGGCAGCTTCTCCTGCTTGAAGATAGTTATCACCCACTAAACGAATAATTTCAATTTTATCCCTAATATTTATTGTTCCATAATGCAAATAATATTTCTTGATACAACACTTTTCTGCGTGCTATTAAATTAATATTCAATTCTACGCTGCAAGAATTGACAGCTAATAAAACCCATTGTTGTGGATTGTTTTTTTCAAGGGTTACGTGATAACTCATCGTTAAATTGGCAAAAATAGGGAATTATTTAATTTAACTGCAGAATTATTAATAATTAATATTTTTAAACGTAATTTGGTACAGAACTGTTTTGGGGGATGCCGAATGTAGGGGTGTACTCAAATTTTTTGAAAAAAAATAGCTAATATGATTTTGCAAATTTTTCACCACAAAAACTTTATTAAGTAGGCCTTATTTTTTGTGAAATAACATGACATTGAGCCCTAAAGTACATTTTTTGAAACTTTATATTTGAAAAAAAAATCATCAAAATCGGACTATAAACACAGATTTTATGGAGGGTGCCCGGTCTTGAGTGGGTCACACTTATATCTCAATTTTTTTTAAATGGAACGAGGATGACTCATAGGCATATTTGGAAAAAACATTTTTTTATTAATAATTTGGTACCACACACTTGGTATTTCTAGTCAAATTGTCGTTACGAACCGCATGTTACAATTTCAAATAAACCATATGCGAAAATGTCAAAAGTTGACATACGATATGTCATTCTATTCAGAGTGTCATTTTCTTTCTAATAAAGTAAAAAACTTCCGAGGGTGTCATTTAAAAATTAAAAGTTGTAGTTATTTCCGGTGAAACAGTAAGTGACCGAAAACAATAATTGAACAGGTCAATCAATTCTGAATTGTCATATAACGTACCGTAATATATATGTACCGGGTAGCCTAGAAATAAGTGCAAGTATTTTAACTGGTAGTATAGTTCAACCCGAGAAACACGCCTAAGAGGTTTTTTTGCGAATAAAAATGTTGAAAATTTAAATTTTTTCTTGATATTTTCCGGGAAATTTGAAAAAAGCTTTTTAGTGCCACTTGTTTATTCACCCGAGATTTCTCTACGGCGTATCTAAACCGTGCAGTGTTGCAACCTCCTATGTTATCCACATTCTACATAGTTCTATATTTATAAATTGATAGACAAATTTCTACCCAAAACTTTAGGAATGTTAAATTTAATCTTTTATCACTGCTCATTATTAATAATTAAAAAAACACATTAATTATTATTAGTACTTACCCTCTCAATGAAAACTTAACAAAAACCACCGAAAATTAACTAAAACATTACGTTTATGACCTTTACGACAATCTTTGTTATGCTGTAAAATAACTTTATTTTGGAATAAATTTAATAAAATGATCCCATCATATTATGCACAATCAGGTCACAAAAACGAAATTCCCAAAATGTTTAACGTAATTCAGAATTCAATATATCGAAAACAGGCCCAATGAATAATCGATTCATTTTTGTTTTGTTTGTGTTCTTTCATGTTTCTCTGTTTTATTTTTAAAATTTAATACGAATTTGATTGCTTCGAGTGTCTTGAATTTGAAATTGTTGAAACTACAGCAACATCGCTTAATATCGTCGCATGACGCAAGCTCGACCCGGCCGGCGCCTCAAAGAACAAAAGGAGCAGTTACCAACTGACACGCGGCACTATTGGTTGGCTGTTGATGGCATTGTTGAAATACATCGAAAATATAGCGAAAAAACATAATATGTATTTAAAATTGTTGAGTGAAACATGTATTTTCTTAGATTAAAGTAGTTCGTAAAGTAGCGATAAGAGACAATAATAATTCTCAAAAGTTATTCATTCAGAACGGTATTCAAAGTAATGCGCGCTTTTGTATGTATTTTGTAAATCAGTGGTTCAAATTGTGATGAAGCCTCTATGAAAATAATGTGTTAGAAATGGGGACTGTTTTTTAGCAGTTATTATACTAGCTGTACAAGTAAAGCAGCACAGTGAAGTGTATTTTAGTTAAGTGTGTATGTAAAAAGAGAAATTTTTTTAAGCATATTATTATACTTTCTTGTCCATATGGCAAATGGCAACATAGGGCGTCGAATTACCTGAGATCCGGGCTTGATCCAGGTAATTGGATGTAGTTGGCGATATCTGCCGGCGGTTCTCAAAATGTTGCTATTATTTTTTTAAATTTTCAAAGTTAAATAACTCGGCTATTTTCAATTTATTTTAAAAATGGTAAAGAAAATATATGTTTCTTTTGACCAGATCTACCACGCCTTAAAATACTTGCACTTATTTCTGGGGCACCCTGTATAATAATGGCGATTTTTTTATCTGAAAAAATAAAAAAGTTATTGGAGTGAGCCACTTTTGAGAAACACCCGGTATAATCTAACAATAAATCTGTAGAACGACAAAATGAAATATCAATATTATCTAACCCAACTTTGCTATTTAAGCGAAAAAAATCCTTCAACGTAAAAAAAATAACGTCTATTACACACACGCTTTCATGCCAATCATTAAAACATATTACTTCGCCTATATAGTGGGTCTTGCAAGAAGTATATAACGCCCATACAGATATCTGTTTCCGGCCCTAAAACCGATGTGGCAATAATAATTTATCACTGCTCTTACTTTCTCCGTGTATTAAACCAGTCTTTGCTTGAAAACATTAAAAAAAATCATTTTCCTACATCCAAAATAAAAAGTATTATTGCAGTGTAATAACAGAATATTAATAATAATGCAAAACATTAGACATACTATCCCTAACTAACTAATGCTAAAGAATAATATTCTTTGCTAATACCAACTAATACCAATATATGGCAACAGCGCCCTTCATAATGTATTTTCTGTGTAAATACTAGCACCTCAATAAAAAAAATAATGTGTCCTTATCTTTATTTGACTCCGCAAAAAATCAAAGATGCCGGCTTCTTTCATACCACCGACCGCTGTCGGGTTTCTAGGAAAGAAACCTACGTTGCCGGACGACAACTAAAATCTAGTTTATATTTCATTAAAATCGATCCTGACGAATAAATGAATTTGATAAATGAATGAATTTTATAAATGAATGGTTTTTGTTGCCGAATTACTAGAATACAATATTTCAAGGCGATGACGCATCTATTCGATAATTTTATTCGGAATAGTTTTCGGCGAATGTTTCTTTCTTAGCTATCGAATTATTCGCTGATCGGTCTGCAACTATCGAATGTTTCGATAGTATTCATTCGATAGTTCCCACTACTAATATAAATATGTTATAATATATCTTCATATTCACCAATATTCTTTGTGAATTTATGTAAAAAATGTGTATCTCATAGTAAATTTACTTACTCATTGTAAATATATAATCGACAACTTCTTGTACTGTTACTATAGAGTAACAACAAATTTAAACATTTTATTATGGTGAATTTACAATTACTTTTGTAAATTCACAAAGCGACAGTAAATATGATTAAATTTTATAAAACACGTGTATAATAATTATAATATTTATTAAAATTTTTATTTAATATTATAAAAAGTCACAAAACAGAACTTCTGTATGTAAGATACTCATTGCATCTCTTCTTGTCTAGAAGAACCTTAGTGGAATTCTGCGCCTAACTAAAATGGGAACAAAATTGCAATTAGATACAATAATAAAAAAAAAACATACAAGAAAACTTACCAACCTAGAGACTATTGATGTATAGAGTCCTCTACCGGGTCCTCTATTAAATTTGTTCTCCGAAACACAGTCTAAAAGAATAAATAATACTTAGAGATTAGTATTATATATATTATTAGCTACAGGGAGATCATGCAACAATTATGTTTACATAAAATAATCGCTAAAATTAAAATGCAAATAATAAATGAAAATTGTGTTTTCTAAGAAAGCTGGGTTTATATTTACAGAAATTACATATAAACATAATTAATATAATATACTTATCCTTAAATTGTAAAAAACACTAATCACTCACGCACTGGCACCTCCTGTTCCCTGCTCAAGAAACTGCTTAGATTAAAATGTTCTTCGTCTTTCCTCTAACTACGTTTTCAATCGATTACATAATTCGTATCCACGTTCAGAAGGAGTCACGTGTCGTGGCGTAATTTTTTACTAATTTGTGAATATGTCAAGAGACCTAAAATTTTACTACAATATTGTATTTTTGATTTAAATTTAATTTTACAGTTGGGGGTTGGAACCTTTGGTGTTACACAGCAAAATAAAAAACACTAAATCACCACAAACCACAATACACCAAAACACTTTTACTTTTACACTGGACGCGCGTTTCGCTAACCATGTTAGCGTCATCAGCAGATGATTAAAGCTAATCTATTTTTTTTTGTGAGGGGGTGGTTTAAAAATCTTTTATAGACGAATAGTGATCATTTCCATGACCATCTCGAGAGAGACGGTCATAGAAATAACCCCTAGACAGTGTGAGATTCGAAATACCCACTAAAAACGATCCACCTCCGAGGAATCAGCCGCCGAAGAATGGCAGCTCTTATTCCTGCTTATGTGTTGGGGAAGGGAATGGGCGAAGCCCTGGGTGCCTGAAGGCTAGTATTGGAATGCGAGATTTAGGAGCGACTGGACATTAAGTCCAGAAGAGTTTTGTGATTGTCCGGAAGACAGTTTTGGGAGGGGGATTTGGTACCGAAGAATGGAGATTAGATCATAGGAGGTAACATACTTGTAAGTATGTTTGAAACCATGATTTTGACATGACTAGCTACTTGTTCAAGTAGTTGTTTATGGAGTTCTTGGTTTATTAAAGAGATGGGTAGGAATGACTCAGGGGTATTTCCTTGTGGCGAGTTGTTGAGATTGCTTTTGAGCACTGAAGCATAAAGTGTAGGATTTGGAGAGATAAAAGTCGAGACCTTTGAGGGTTCCGGCTGACTATGGATGTTAGTATTGGGATTACGATTTCTCGGATTTTTTGGGCATGAATTGTGGCTAGCTGGATGCGGACCTCCGCAATTTGAACAAATTGCAGGCGCATCAGCCTCTTTATCACAGGATTTGGTGTGATGGGATTTGGCGCACCTCACGCAACGCGGGACCGCAAAGCAGTTCGAGGCGGCATGACCGAATTGCTGGCAATTGTGGCACTGACGTACCTCATTACCGCGCCTCGGCGTCACCACCCGAACCCTCAGCGAGCCCACATGCGTGATGTCGAAGATGTGGGTTTGATGTTTGGGTACTCTGACCTTGACGACGGCCATAGGAATACCGTCTCGTGAGAGACGATGCATTTCTCTGACCTCGAAGCCTTGGGAAGTAAGATCCTCAAATATTGCCGAGTTGTCGACAAAAACTTCAACACCTTTGATTAGGACATTTAAATGCCTGCCATCAGGGGAAAAATAAGTATGAAAGGGTATTTTCTTGCTTTTGAAATAGTCGACGATGGCCCTATGGTCATCAGAAGAAGAGGGAGTGATTCTAATGCCGAGAGGCACAGTTTTTGCTTCAAAAAAGCAGATTTTCTGCTCTTTGAAAGTTCTTGTGATGCTCATCCAGAGACGAGTATCACGAAGTACGACTTGGGGAGGCTTTTTGGGCCCTTTGCTTTTAGATTGAGGCTCCTGCTGCGTTTGAGGAACAGCAGGGGGAATTTTAAGTTGTGGCTCCTGCTGCGTTTGAAGAACAGCAGGGGGGGTTTGGGTTGGGACGCGTGTTGCGTTTGAGGAGCAACAGCGGGAGGGTTTACGATTTTTGGGACCTGACGTTCCGGGCAATCGGGCTTTTTTATATCGGGATTTGCACCTGATGAAGTTGTGCAGTGTGGGGATGATGGACGAGCTGGGGAAGCCTCCCTTGAGGCTAACTTTATCTCTGGAATCGGTGATGACGCAAGAGACTCGTCAGTACTGGCCTGACGCGTCTTCTTACTGATCACGTTTCGATTGAAGTTTATTTCATTATGACTGATTTTCAAGAACTGACGCTCAAGAATTGAACGGACTAAATTTTTCTTTTCTCTAAAGAAATGATAGGAGTAAATTAGGTCTTGAATTTCGTCAGGGGAGTAATCCCTTGACCGATTAAGCCTGATGAAAGGTTCAGGATGGGTTGCGATCGACAGGAAATAGTATGGGTTTGGAATCTGAATCTAATGAATCTAAGAGAGTTTTTTCTAATCTGGGGAGATTAGCCTTATTTTTCTTGGGAGCCATGATAGGCGATTGGGAAGAAGGAGAAACGACCCTTGGAGAGGGCCGTATTAAGCGGAGCTTGCTCTGAAGAATCGGGCAAGCTTGTGATGAAGGGAAGCACTTACCGAGCGCGAAACACTATGAGAGCTGCGATGTTCACTGAACGATGCGCGGTACTCGAATAGTGGATGATGCTAATCTAAAAAGTACA